>NC_079438.1:25688201-25868201 GCF_903798145.1 Danio aesculapii
GAGCATTAAGCAGTACAGACATTTTTCTTTCAAACAATTTACACACAGATATTTTGCCATTCTTCTGTTTAACAACATTCCTTCTATTCCATATCACAATTCTTGCAACTGTTAAAATGAAATTAATGAACCTTGTATTTTTACCTTCTGTTTTACAACCAAATAAAAATAATGTTTCCCATTCCTCATCAACAACCTGTTTTTCAATCCCCATTTCATTTATCATTTCTTTAATTTTTCCAATAAAACATTTTAACTCTTTGCATTTGAAAAACAAATGTAGTATACCTTCATCTTCTTCATTACAAACTTTACATCTTGCATCATTTGCCAAACCTATTTTACACAATCTCATTTCGCTTAATAAACAGTTTTGCCTTAAAATGTAATCAAAATTCTCTAAAACTGGACTTTTCCACCAAGCTCTCAGATTTTGCCATATTTCCTTTGTTTCTATATTGGGATATAATCTTTTCCAGTACTCTTCTGCTTTGGGTATAACAAACACGTCTTTACATAAACATGAATAAAACATCTTCAGTATACCATCTTTGAAAGCATATTGATTTTCTTTAAAGTTAATCACCATTCCTTCATCGCTGTGCATATCCAAATTATTTTCTATCATTTCTTTCCATTCTTTTGGTATATTGTTTTTCAAGTTATTCAATTGATTTTCAATAACTCCTTTAGTTTCGTTTTCATAGTTTTCTATTATTGCATCTTTTATTACTTGCACCTGTACATAACCAGGTATCACTTCATATAAGATATCTTTAATTTGCTTTATTCCTGCATAATACCATTTCTTATAAAAAATAGTGTAATTCCCTTTTTTAATGTAATCATTTAAAAACAGCGGTTGCTTTAAAATCTCTTCTTTACTAAATGTACAATCAATATGCTTTCTAAAATCTCCCCATGCCTTGATAACTTCTTTATAGAATTCTGGAATCCCATTCATCATATTCTCTTTGGGCTTCATCCATAATATATATTCTTGCATTTCCCCACATTTATTTAAAAAATATGTCATCGCATCTTTCCATACGTGTTTTTCTTCTTTCCAGTATTTATTTACAGTTTTTATTCGTATGCTTTTCATTCTGATGAGTGGATCGATTAAACCTAACCCCCCTTCTTCTACTTTACCAATTATGGTATCATAAGCTATCTTGGAAGGTTTCCCGTCCCATATAAAATCTAATACAATAGCTTTTATCTTCTTATATACACTCATTGGCAAACTCACTGTACCTAAAACATACCACATTTTTGATAAAAATAAGGAATTTAAAACTAAAACTTTCCCCTTTAAAAACAAACCTCTTCATTTCCAGAAATGTAATCTTTTTTCCATTCCTTTTAAAACTTCCTCCCACACTAAATCCCTTGTTTCATTTTCATTTTCACCAACCCTTATACCTAAAATCTTCATATTGGTTTTCTCCTCTTTAAATTGGATTTTTTCTGGTAAAACCTTTGTTTTTCCTATTCTCATGTATTTCGTTTTTTCCTTATTAATTTTTGCTCCTGTTCCTTTACAATATCTGTTTAAAATTTCCTCTGCTTTCTCAATACTTTTAATATCTTTTACTATTAAAGTTGTATCATCAGCATATTGAAATATTTTTTGTTCTAACTCTGTTCCTTTTATACATAATCCTCGTATTTGCTTTTCATTATCAATTGCTAACCCCAATGTTTCAGATACAAGTGTGTATAGTAGTGCTGACATTGGACACCCTTGTCTTATCGATCTTGTTACTTTAAAATCTTTAGTTAAAAAACCATTTACTTTTATACAGCTTGTTATATCTGTATATAAACATTTTATCCATTGTAAATATCTTTTTTCCAAAACCAAATCTCTCCATTACATTCATCATATATTTGTGTTCCACTCTATCAAAAGCTGAATCCAAATCTACACTAATTATATATCCTGTTTCTTTTTCCTCTCTCATATACCAGATTATGTCTCTTATATTGTTTATGACATCCGTTATGTCTCTTTTTAGAACCGCATATGCTTGATTTGTTTGGATTATGTTTGGTACAACTACTTTCAATCTGTTAGCTAAGACTTTCGCTAAAATTTTATAGTCTGTGTTCAGCATACTTAAGGGTCTATATTTTTTTAAGTCTTCCTTGTCTCCATTTTGTTTATAAATCATTTTAACCATTCCTTTTTTCATACTATTAGTTAACTCCCCTTTTTCATAAATATCACTGTATATTATATTTAAAATAGGACTTAAAACATTTTTAAAAACTTTATAAAACTCAACTGGTAGTCCATCTATTCCTGGACTTTTCCCATTTCTCAACTGATCAATAGCTGTTTCTATTTCTAAATCTGTTATCTCACTCTCGCACATTTCCTCGTCCTCTTTATTTATTTTTACTGTTATTTTTTCTAATAAGAAATTTTCATCATTTAAAACTACTCCATTTTCTGTAAATAATTCCTTATAAAATCGTCTAGTTTCCTTTAAAATTCCCTCTTTGTCCTCTACAGTTTTCCCATCTTGTGTTTTTATACATTTGATTATAGCTGCTCTCTGTCTTGTTTTTTCTAATTCATAAAAGTATTTTGTACTTCTTTCTCCTTCTACAATGTCTTTAGCTCTGCTTCTAATAATTACTCCCTTACACTTTTCTTCTTCGATTTTCTTCAGCTTTTCCTGTAATTCTATTATTTTGTCAACATTTATCCCATTTACTTTACTCATTTCTTCATCCCATTCTTTTCTAATTTGATTTTCCTTGAATTTCTTTGCCTTTTGTCTTTTTTCTGATATATTTATTGAGTATTCTTTTATTCTATTTTTCAGATTATCCCACCATAAACTTGTTTCTGTTTCAAACACTTCATCATTCACACTATTGATTATTATATTTTCGATTTCCATTTTATACATTTCTATTTTGAACAACTCAGTGTTGAGTATCCACACTCCTGCTCCTTTTTCAATCTCATTAAAATTCATCGTTATCCATAAAAAATCATGATCACTCTCACTATAGGTTTTGTAGAAAACTTTGTTGACATATTGTACTTCTTTCTTCTTACATAAAAACAAGTCAATTCTACTTTGCTTTAAAATCCTATTTACAATTTGTCTTCTTGAATATTCTCTTTTCATACCATTTTGCTCTCTCCATACATCTACCAAATCACATTTCCTCATTAAATTCTGTAGTTCATTCCTTCCTCTGTCTGTTCTAAAATCCATTGAGTCATCTTTATCTATTCTTTGCACGGCAACATTAAAATCTCCTAAAATAAATATGTTTTCATTCTTATCTATTAACTTATCTATTTCCTTATAAAAGTTATATTTCTCCTTTTCCTCATTTGGTGCATGTATGTTGCATACTCTAAAACTTTTCCCACTATACATAACTTTTACAATTATAATTCTTCCATTTGTGTCTTTATAGTCTAATTCTACTTTTTCAAAAATCCCTCTTTTTATCAAAATTGCTACCCCTCTTTTCTTTTCTATATCTCCATTACTAAATATTTCCCCATTCCACAATTTTCTCATTTCATTTTTAATCTCATCTTCCCACTTTGTCTCTTGTAAACATAATATATCACACTTTTTTGTCAAACACGTTAATCTTTCAAACTTTTCACATTTTGACAATCCTCTTACATTCAGTGATACCACACATACATTACTCATTAGGATAATTATTGGATAAACCAATAACCACCATTATTCTGAGTCACTGTCACTTAAACAAATGTTTCTTGCATCTCCTTTTTCAAATTTTTTCCTTTCCATTCTTTCTTTAATCTATTCTCTTCTCATTTTCTGCCGTTGTAGAACAAGTTCAATGTTTAAGCCACTTTTACATCTTGATTTTAAATCTTTTATCTTTTTACCTTTTTCTTTTTTTTCCAGTCCATAATTCCCCCTTTCAAAATCCATTCCTCTTACCTCATTTAGTGCTCTTATTTCATTGTCCTCAGTCCTTTTCTTCTCCTGTCTCTCTTCATTGTTCAGTTCTATAGCGCCTTCATCATATTGTTCTTCATCAAATTGTCCATTATTTGGTTCTCCTTCCTCCTCGTTTGCTCCTTCTCCCAGTTCCATTCCTTTATCCTCTTCCTCATATCTGTCCTCTTCTGTATTGTTTTCTTCTCCAGTTTTGTCCTCCTTCCTTTCTGTTGCCGTATTATCAAGTGACACTTGTATTTCCATCCTTTCCATTTCCTCCTCTTTTTCACAGTTACATCTTGTCGATGCCCTCTCGCAGCCCTGGCACTGCAGAACTTCGCAGTCCCGCACATAATGCCCCTGCTGAAGACATCTTCTACATGTGAACTTTGGGCAGTCTTTCTTCTCATGCTCTGTACTGGAGCAAAGTCTGCACATTTTCAGTTGATTATCATGAATCACTCTGAAATATTGTATCCCTTCTTCTGTCACAAAGCCAACATTGTATGGTAAAGATTTAACTTCTTTGGGAAATTTTACCTTCACAAAGCGTGTTCCGTCTGCCACCATTGTTCCCGGATGATATTTTCTTTTTATTGGAAGTATAGGAGTTACTCCCCAATTACTCAGTTTTTGTTGTATCTCTTCATCCTGTATGTAACTGGGCAAGTTTAGAAAAGATACCATTTTTTCTGTTGCACACAGTTTTTTCATCTCACATTCCTCTCCATTAATCATCAGTCCATTCATCAATATCTCGCATTCTTTTTCACTTTCCATTGTCAGCTCAAATTCATTGTTGTTTTTCCGTCTCAGTCCAAATAATTTGCCAATCCCGACTTTGTCTTCCACTGCTTTGATTATGTTATTTATAGTTGAGTTTTCAATTTCTCTTACCATCATTGTTAGTGTGGCTTCTTTCTTGTAGTCTCTTTGATATCTTGCTTGCTTCTTTAGTTTGTTCAGCATTTGTTGTTTCTGACTTGAATCATTCCTTTGTCCTTCAATATTCTTTTCGCTTTCAATACTTGCATTTGATTGTAGTTCTCCTTTCTTTTCTTGACCACCTCCTTTTCCTTCTTTTTACTTTGAGACAACTGTTGCCCATGTCTCCTTGCTGTTTTCTCCGTTATCTTCATTTAGAGTCTTTTCAATCTTGTTTGTAGCATTTCCTTGTTCTCTGTTCCTTGTTCCGTTTGTGTCCTGTCCATTCTCTTTCTCCATTGTGTCCATTTTGATGTTTTCTAACCCCAAAACAGTGTTACTGTTTGGGGTTAGTGAAAAAAAATCTTTAACTGAAAAAACAATTAAAGTAAACTTTGTAATACAAAAACTAAAAATAAAAAACAAAACTGCCAAAATGGAAGAGCCTCTCTCTTCCTTCTGCCACCTCACACTTCCTGCTGTGCAACAACTGTCACTCACAGTAGAGGGCGTGCTCAGGGTGGTATGGCCGTAAGCGAAAGCAGTCGTCAAGAGTTGGCTATTTAAAAATAGGTGCAGTACCAGGTGCCGAGCGCAACTCCGCTTGCCTTGACACAGCAGCGACAGAAACTACGCCCTTGTCACCTCAATTGTTTACCTGTATTTTTTTTTTTTTTTCAATTAATTAATTAATACATTTTTTTTGCCAAATGAAGGAATTCAAAAAGCTTACAGCACCTGGTATTCCCAGGCGGTCTCCCATCCAAGTACTAACCAGGCCCAACCCTGCTTAGCTTCCGAGTTCAGATGAGATCAGGCATTGCCAGGGTGGTATGGCCGTAAGCGAAAGCAGTCGTCAAGAGTTGGCTATTTAAAAATAGGTGCAGTACCAGGTGCCGAGCGCAACTCCGCTTGCCTTGACACAGCAGCGACAGAAACTACGCCCTTGTCACCTCAATTGTTTACCTGTATTTTTTTTTTTCAATTAATTAATTAATACATTTTTTTTGCCAAATGAAGGAATTCAAAAAGCTTACAGCACCTGGTATTCCCAGGCGGTCTCCCATCCAAGTACTAACCAGGTCCAACCCTGCTCAGCTTCCGAGTTCAGATGAGATCAGGCATTGCCTTTTTTTTTTTTTTTTTTTTTTTTTTTTTTTATTATACTGTTCAAAATTCATACAATTCACTTATTTATACAGATTATACTTCAGACAAAACATTTAAAAGGTCCATATTACATTCATAGCTTCACAACAATGTGTTTTTTCTGTTTTTTTTCACATAAAATGTTCCAAGTTGTATTCCTTAAAAGGTAAAATCACATTTTTAAAAATACATTTTTATTCCTGTGTCATTTAAAATCTTTGTGACTTCTTGAGTAAAAACATCATAAAAAGCCTCCTGCATTTCCTCTAACTTAAAATAATAAAATAGACATTCAAAATATTTCTCCACCTTCCTCTTAAACACATTCCACACATTTAATACAACTTTTTCCTTTTTTGCTACAACTCTTCTCTCCCATATTGCACTTTTCATTAAAATCACAAGTAAATTTATGAGCTTTTATTATCACATTCTTTGTTCAGCCCCAACAGTAACACCTTTTCCCACTCTAGATTGTCGTCTCTTTCTCCTTTCAAAGTTAAAATCATGTTTTTGCATTTCTCATTAAAATCTTTTAACTCATTACAATATAAAAACAAGTGTAAAAATCCTTCATCTGCATCTTGACATACTTTACATATGACACTTTCCTCCATCCCTATTTTGTTTAAAATTACATCTGTAAACACTGCTTTACTCCTGATAAAATATTCTAAATTCTCCAGTTTTGACTGTACAAATTTGCCATTTATATTAGCCCATATATTGTCTTCATTTACATCTTTAAAACGCCGTATCCAGTACTGATTTGCACCAGGTTTCTTAAAAACCCCATCTCTAAAAAACCCATAAATCATTTTTACTGTACAATCTTTAAAATCCCACCATTTCTCTCCAAATCTTACCCTCACATCTTTACTTGGTTTATTTTCTTCCATGTTTTCTATTCTTGTTAACCATTCTGCAGGTATGGCATTTTTAATTATGTCGTATTCCTTTATTAAGTCTTGTCTGTTAAAATCCTCCTTCGCTTCATCCATCACATCAATAACATACTGCACCGGTAAGAATCCTTCCTTAAAGTCATATAAAATATCCCTTACTCTTGTTATTCCCACCTCCCACCATTTCCTTAAAAAACACCACTTTCTCTTGATTAAGAATGTCACTGTTTAAGAATAAAGGCTGATTTAAAATGTTCTCGCGTCCTTGTATATTAAAATGTACACAAGTTAAAAATTTCCCCCATGCTCCAATCAATTCTTTATAAAAATCTGGTAGACCCTCTGTCATGAATGTTTTCATCCTCATCCATAAAATATTATCTCCCATATTAAAATTGCCACTTTTACTTAAAAAATATTCCATTGTTCTTTTCCATGCTGCCTTATTTTCTTCATCCAAATATTTCTTTACCATTTTCACTCTTAAGCTGTTTTTTCTTTGCTCGACGTCTATTAAACCTAGTCCCCCTTTGCCTACTTCTCCAATCAACGTTGCGTATGCTATTCTTGGAGGCTTCCCTTCCCATAAAAAATCTAAAAAACATTTTTTCAGCCTTTTTTCCATCCACAGTGGCATTGATGACACATATAAAATATTCCATAATTTAGAAACCATTAAAACATTCAAAATTAAAACCCTCCCCTTCAAAGTTAAAGACATTAATTTCCAAAACCTCAGCCTTCTTGCAATCCCTCCTAACATTTCCTCCCACATAGTTACTTCTGCTTTCTTTTCATCCCTCCTAACTACAATGCCTAAAATTTTAATTTCATCCATTTCCTTGAATGTAAAATGTCCAGATAAAGCCTCAGTTCCTCCAAATCTCAAATATACTGTTTTATCTTCGTTTATTTTAGCTCCTGAACCCTTACAAAAATGTTGCACTGTTTCCATTGCTTGCTTTACACTTGCCAGATCTTGTAGTATTAATGTGGTATCATCAGCATATTGAAAAATTTTGTTCACTCCCCCCTCTACCTCTATTCCTTTTATTCGTTCCTCATGCTTCACAGCTAATCCCAGTGGTTCTGCAACTAAGGCATATAAAAGTGCAGATAACGGGCAGCCCTGTCTGATTGATCTTGTTATTTTAAAACAGTCCGTTAAAAAACCATTGCATTTTATCCTGGTTATAGCTCCTCTATATAAAATCTGAACCCACTTTATAAAATTTTCCCCAAAACCAAAACTCTTTAACACTCCAAATAAAAAGTCATGCTCCACTCTATCAAAAGCTTTCTCGAAGTCCAGACTAATTAAAAAACCATCTTTCTTCTTATCATTTATATATCTTATTGTGTCTTTAATACTCATAGTTGTGTCAGCAATGTCTCGTCCTTTTATACTATATGCTTGGTTTGTTTTGATTATGCTTAGCATCACTTCCTTTAGTCTGTTAGCTAAAACTTTTGCTAAAATCTTAAAATCAGTGTTGAGCATTGTTATAGGTCTATAATTTTTTAAATCTACTTTATCCCCCTTTCCTTTGTATATCACCTTCATTAAGCCCATCCCCATTCTTTTATTTACCCCACCATTCTCAAAAATCTCATCATATACTTCCTTTAAAATACTAGATAAAATATCTTTAAAAACAATATAAAATTCACTTCCCAACCCATCAATTCCTGGACTTTTCTTTTTGTTCAATTCACTAATTGCTCTTTTTATTTCTTCTTCTCTTACCTCCTTGTCACATTCTCTTTTTTCCTCTTCTTTTACTCTTCATTTGATTAGCTTTAGCAATTCCCATTTTTCTTTTTCTTTTACTCCCTCTGTGCAAAACAATTTCTCATAATATGATCTTATTTCTTCCAAAATCTCCTCATTTTCTTCCACTATGTTCCCATTTTTGCTCCTTATTTCTTTAATCATTTCTGCCTTCCCTCTTGTCTTCTCTAGATCAAAGAAAAATTTAGTGCACTTTTCCCCCTCCACTGTAAATTTAGCTTTGCTTCTTAATCTTGCACCTTCAAATTTCTCCTCCTCCATTTCTTTCAGTCTTCCTTCCAGTTCTTTTATCTTTTGTATATCTTTTCCATTCTCATTTTTCAATTCGTTTTCTAGTTTTTCTTTCAGCTCTTTTTCCTTATGTTTTTTACAATTTTGTAACTGTCTACAGTATTTTATAGTAAACTTTTTAACTAAATGTTTCACATTCTCCCACCACATTCTTTTGTCCTCATTATAAATTTCATTCCCTTTTTCCTTTTGAATAATTTCCTTTATACTTAAAACATAGTCTTCATTCTTTAAAACCGCTGTGTTTAAAACCCATACCCCTGGCCCTCTTTTCACATTACTCCAGTCTAGATTCATAAAAATTGGCTTATGGTCACTCAGACTTGTTTCTTCATATTTGATCTTGCTTATAAACCCTTCAACATTTCTTGTGCATAAAATAAAATCAATTCTTGTTTGACAAAAAAAATTCCCCACTAACTGTCTTCTTGAGTACTCTTTTGTCTGTTCATTCCTTTCTCTCCACACATCAATTAAATTCATTTCCTCCATCAATATTTTCAGTTCTTTTCTCCCCTTATCCGTTTTAAAAACCATTCCCTCAGCCATTTCTAATTTACTAAAAACAGTGTTAAAATCCCCCATGATAATAACTCTTTCATATTTCTTTAAATAAACTCTTAGTACATTAAAATACTCTTTCTTTCTGTTCTCCTCTGTTGGGGCATGAACGTTCACCATAATTACTTTTTTCTTCTCATACTCCATTTCACATATCATACACTTCCCCTCTTTGTCATTATAGATTGTTTTACATAAAACCCCACTGTTTTCTTTTATTAAAATTGCAACTCCTCTCCCCAGCCTCCCATCCCCATTATTGTATAAAATCTCCCCACTCCACCTTTTTCTTATTTCCTTCATGTATTCTTCCTTCCAGTTTGTCTCTTGTAATAAAATCACATCTTCTCGTTTACACATTTCTTTCATTTTTTCAAATTTTCTGATGTCTAAAAGCCCTCTTGCATTAAAAGACACAATTCCTAAAACCATAAATAAGATAAAAACATTCATAAAAACCATCATCTCAGTCCATCTCTTCCAAGCCCTTTAGCAACTCATACTTATTTTCGCATTCAATTTCTCCATCTTTTAGCAGTTTTTTCCTTGCAGTCTCTAAATTAGGTTTTATCTTTATCGATCTTCTTCTTTTTGATGATTTCACCTGTGTCTCTTTGTTTCCCTCCTTTTGTAAATGTTCCTCTAACTCGTCTTGTTCCTCATTACTTTGGTCTTTTGTCTCCACTGTGTCCATTGCCTTTTGAAAACTGTCTGTCATGTCCATTTGTGTCCAAAATATGTCTTCCTGTTGTCCTTGTTGTAAGTCTTTATTATTCAAATTGCTCAATTCTGCTGCTTCCAAAACATTCCTTAAACTGTCAGTCATATCCATTTGTGTCCATGTTGTCTCTTCCTGTTCAGTGACTCTGTCCTTTCCATTAGCCTCATTCTCTTGTAGTTTTTCACATTTAGATTCTGTTCTTCTGTCTTGTGTTGTTGTTTTGTCCTCTGACTGTATATTGTCTCCTTCATACATCTGTCTGTCTACCCGCTGCTCTACCTCCTCCTCCTCTTCCCCCATCCAACATTCACATTTATTTAAAACCTTATTACAATCCGGGCACTTCACCGCATCGCAATCCCTTGCGAAATGCCCCTTTTCCTCGCACTTATAACACTTAAAATCTGGACAGTCTTTCACCACATGATCTGGGCTCATGCACAGCCTGCACGTTTTCACCTGATGGCTGTGCATCACCCTAAAGTATTGTGGTCCTTCTGCTGTCTCTATTCTTGTGCTGTACGGGAGGGACGCCACTTCCTTGGGGAATCTGGTTTTAACAAACCTCGTCCCATCTTCAATATCCGTGCCCGGATAAAACCTTCTTTTAATTTTTGAAATGGGACAAACTCCCCAATGATCCAATTTGTCTAAAATATCTACGTCAGCAACATAGACAGGCAGATGCATGAAGGAGACAACATAATCTCGGTTTTGTAGCCTCTTTACTGTACAGTTTATTCCTTTTATAGTCAATCCGTCTGTTAATACATCAGCATCTTCCTCTCTTTCAAGTGTTACTTCATATTCTTTGTTTTGTTTTGGTCTTACAGCCAAAATCTTTCCATCCCCAATCCTCTCCGTCACTGCTTTAATTAAATCCATTGCTCTCACCTCAGTTGTTTGTCCCATATCCACCGTTACAGTTGCTTCTTTTAAATAAATCCTTTTCCTTGCTTCCTTCTCCGATCGGTTTGTTTCACGTTGTCGTCTGTCCAGTCCATTGTCATTTGCCTTCTCAAATCCGTCCGCCATTGCCAGGTCTGTCACCGTAGATCCGTCCATTTCCAAAAAAATAGGAATAAAAAAAACACTCCTCCCGAACAGCTCACGCTGCTGGGAGGATAAACAAAACAAACTCAAAAAAAGTTTAACAAAAATGTATTTAAGTCAAAAATAAAACTAAACAGAAGAAAATGTGGTGAGCCTCTCTCACCAACTGCAGCCAAACACTTCCTGGAATGTACCACTCTCACACATGCACAGGGGGGTATGGCCGTAAGCGAGAGCAGCAGTCAAGAGTTGGCTATTTAAAAATAGGCGCAGCACCAGGAGCCGAGCGCCGCTCAGCTTGCCTTGAAACAGCACCGACAGAAACAATGCCCTTGGCCCCTCAATAGTTTACCTCTTTTTTAAAAAAAAAATGTATTTATTAATTTTTTTGCCAAATGAAGGAATTCAAAAAGCTTACAGCACCTGGTATTCCCAGGCGGTCTCCCATCCAAGTACTAACCAGGCCCAACCCTGCTTTGCTTCCGAGTTCAGATGAGATCAGGCATTGCCAGGGTGGTATGGCCGTAAGCGAGAGCAGCAGTCAAGAGTTGGCTATTTAAAAATAGGCGCAGCACCAGGAGCCGAGCGCCGCTCAGCTTGCCTTGAAACAGCACCGACAGAAACAATGCCCTTGGCCCCTCAATAGTTTACCTCTTTTTTTAAAAAAAAAATGTATTTATGAATTTTTTTGCCAAATGAAGGAATTCAAAAAGCTTACAGCACCTGGTATTCCCAGGCGGTCTCCCATCCAAGTACTTACCAGGCCCAACCCTGCTTTGCTTCTGAGTTCAGATGAGATCAGGCATTGCCAGGGTGGTATGGCCGTAAGCGAGAGCAGCAGTCAAGAGTTGGCTATTTAAAAATAGGCGCAGCACCAGGAGCCGAGCGCCGCTCAGCTTGCCTTGAAACAGCACCGACAGAAACAATGCCCTTGGCCCCTCAATAGTTTACCTCTTTTTTTAAAAAAAAAAATGTATTTATTAATTTTTTTGCCAAATGAAGGAATTCAAAAAGCTTACAGCACCTGGTATTCCCAGGCGGTCTCCCATCCAAGTACTAACCAGGCCCAACCCTGCTTTGCTTCCGAGTTCAGATGAGATTAGGCATTGCAAGGGTGGTATGGCCGTAAGCGAGAGCAGCAGTCAAGAGTTGGCTATTTAAAAATAGGCGCAGCACCAGGAGCCGAGCGCCGCTCAGCTTGCCTTGAAACAGCACCGACAGAAACAATGCCCTTGGCCCCTCAATAGTTCACCTCTTTTTAAAAAAAAAAATGTATTTATTAATTTTTTTGCCAAATGAAGGAATTCAAAAAGCTTACAGCACCTGGTATTCCCAGGCGGTCTCCCATCCAAGTACTAACCAGGCCCAACCCTGCTTTGCTTCCGAGTTCAGATGAGATCAGGCATTGCCTTTTTTTTTTTTTTTTTTTTTTTTTTTTTTTTTTCTTTTATTATACTTTTCAAAATTCATACAATTCACTCATTTATACAGATTACACTTAAGACAAAACATTAAAAAGGTCCATTTTACATCATAGCTTCACAACAATGTGTTTTTTCTGTTTTTTTCACATAAAATGTTCCAAGTAGTATTCCTTAAAAGGTAAAATCACATTTTTAAAAAGACATTTTTATTCCTGTGTCATTTAAAATCTTTGTGACTTCTTGAGTAAAAACATCATAAAAAGCCTCCTGCATTTCCTCTAACTTAAAATAATAAAATAGACATTTAAAATATTTCTCCACCTTCCTCTTAAACACATTCCACACATTTAATACAACTTTTTCCTTTTTTGCTACAACTCTTCTCTCCCATATTGCACTTTTCATTAAAATCACAAGTAAATTTATGAGTTTTTTATTATCACATTCTTTGTTCAGCCCCAACAGTAACACCTTTTCCCACTCTAGATTGTCGTCTCTTTCTCCTTTCAAAGTTAAAATCATGCTTTTGCATTTCTCATTAAAATCTTTTAACTCATTACAATATAAAAACAAGTGTAAAAACCCTTCATCTGCATCTTGACATACTTTACATGTGAGACTTTCCTCCATCCCTATTTTGTTTAAAATGACATCTGTAAACACTGCTTTACTCCTGATAAAATACTCTAAATTCTCCAGTTTTGACTGTACAAATTTGCCATTTATATTAGCCCATATATTGTCTTCATTTACATCTTTAAAACGCCGTATCCAGTACTGATTTGCACCAGGTTTCTTAAAAACCCCATCTCTAAAAAACCCATAAATCATTTTCACAGTACAATCTTTAAAATCCCACCATTTCTCTCCAAATCTTACCCTCACATCTTTACTTGGTTTATTTTCTTCCATGTTTTCTATTCTTGTTAACCATTCTGCTGGTATGGCATTTTTAATTATGTCGTATTCCTTTATTAAGTCTTGTCTGTTAAAATCCTCCTTTGCTTCATCCATCACATCAATAACATACTGCACCGGTAAAAATCCTTCCTTAAATTCATATAAAATATCCCTTACTCTTGTTATTCCCACCTCCCACCATTTCCTAAAAAACACCACTTTCTCTTGATTAAGAATGTCACTGTTTAAGAATAAAGGCTGATTTAAAATGTTCTCGCGTCCTTGTGTATTAAAATGTACACAAGTTAAAAATTTCCCCCATGCTCCAATCAATTCTTTATAAAAGTCTGGTAGACCCTCTGTCATGAATGTTTTCATCCTCATCCATAAAATATTGTCTCCCATATTAAAATTGCCACTTTTACTTAAAAAATATTCCATTGTTCTTTTCCATGCTGCCTTATTTTCTTCATCCAAATATTTCTTTACCATTTTCACTCTTAAGCTGTTTTTCCTTTGCTCCACGTCTATTAAACCTAGTCCCTTTGCCCACTTCTCCAATCAACGTTGCGTATGCTATTCTTGGAGGCTTCCCTTCCCATAAAAAATCTTAAAAACATTTTTTCAGCCTTTTTTCCATTCACAGTGGCATTGATGACACATATAAAATATTCCATAATTTAGAAACCATTAAAACATTCAAAATTAAAACCCTCCCCTTCAAAGTTAAAGACATTAATTTCCAAAACCTCAGCCTTCTTTCAATCCCTCCTAACATTTCCTCCCACATAGTTGCTTCTGCTTTCTTTTCATCCCTCCCAACTACAATGCTTAAAATTTTAATTTCATCCATTTCCTTGAACGTAAAATGTCCAGATAAAGCCTCAGTTCCTCCAAATCTCAAATATACTGTTTTATCTTCGTTTATTTTAGCTCCTGGACCCTTGCAAAAATGTTGTACTGTTTCCATTGCTTGCTTTACGTTTGCCAGATCTTGTAGTATTAATGTAGTATCGTCAGCATATTGAAATATTTTATTCACTCCCCCCTCTACCTCTATTCCTTTTATTCTTTCCTCGTGCTTCACAGCTAATCCCAGTGGTTCTGCAACTAAGGCATATAAAAGTGCAGATAACGGGCAACCCTGTCTGATTGATCTTATTTTAAAACAGTCTGTTAAAAAACCATTGCATTTTATCCTGGTTATAGCTCCTCTATATAAAATCTGAACCCACTTTATAAAATTTTCCCCAAAACCAAAACTCTTTAGCACTCCAAATAAAAAGTCATGCTCCACTCTATCAAAAGCTTTCTCAAAGTCCAGACTAATTAAAAACCATCTTTCTTCTTATCATTTATATATCTTATTGTGTCTTTAATACTCATAGTTGTGTCAGCAATGTCCCGTACTTTTATACTATATGCTTGGTTTGTTTTTATTATGCTTGGCATCACTTCCTTTAGTCTGTTAGCTAAAACTTTTGCTAAACTCTTCAAATCAGTATTGAGCATTGTTATAGGTCTATAATTTTTTAAATCTACTTTATCCCCCTTTCCTTTGTATATCACCTTCATTAAGCCCATCCCCATTCTTTTATTTACAGCTTCAATCAACGCGTGACGAACAGAACACCTTAAAGATGTTCTCTGATGAAGAGGTGGACCTGGACCTGTCACTCGAGGAAACCATAGAAACCAGACTAAAATCCTTGGAAACCTTCGCGATCGACCAGATATCCAGTTTACAGCAGGACACCAGGGTCCTGCAGGAGGCAGCAGAGAAAGTAATGGAAGGAGACATGGCTGTCTTGAAGGCAGAGGTGGCCTCTTTGAAAACGCTGGTTGCGGACCAAGGCCAACAGCTGCAGGAACTAAGGGACAGGCTGGAAAGGAACAGTGAGCCTGAAGTCCAAGAGATGCCTGCAACTTCAATGGACGACAACGCGCTGAAAAGAAAGCGAGATGAAGAAGAGCTTGACAGCCTTTTAAAACCGTTTTGGCCCGAGAAAGCGGATCCTGATGGCAGAATGACACCGAGACAGCAAGCGTTTTTTCAATTCATGTTGAATGACCTAATCATTACAGACCTCAGTAACCTGGAGAGTGACGCATCGCTGATGAAGTCGGAAGGAGTTAGACGGGCTGTATGGACAGAGGACTGTGTGTCAGATGACTACCTGAAACAAAAAATTAAGCAGTACGTTAAAGAAAGCCACACCAAAATATTACTAAAAAGAGAACAGGAAAGACTAAAGAATTTGGTGGGAAAAAGAAAAGTTTAAAGGTTGACCTGTTTGGTGTATTTGCTGTGATAAGGGGGGTGGGGGGGGGGGGGGGGGGTGTTGATGTGTGTTGGGGGTTCTGCATGGGGGTTTTGAGTGTTCTTTTATACATGTAAAATAGTTCAGAGTGAGAAAAAACAAGCTGAAAGTGCACTTGTAGAGATGTAACTCAATAAACATTTAGAATTGAGACTGTCGCTGTCACCGGACGGTAGCTTCGCTGCGTTTGTTTGGAGTTTAGATTCGCAATTTACATTATCACAAAATACCTTCTCATTCACTAAATATTTATCTCTCCTACTTGGGGTGAACAATCCCTGAACACACTCATACAAACAAATCTACTTTTAAACGTTCTGTCTCCCAAGCATCCACCTGGTGTTTGTAGCTTTAGCCTGCTAGCACCTGCTTTAGCCTGCTAGCACCGCTGGAGAAGCATCGATGGAGGCGCTGGAGCTGGAAGCAGTGGAGTCCCAGATTCGCTCGCTGGAGACGAAGCTAGAGGGCATCAGGGCTCTGCTCTTAACCTGTACTCGCTCGTCTGAGGTATGTGTTCGATACAACGACAATCCTCCTGCCTCCTCAACCCCGTGTGCTTCTCTGTCCAGGCCCAGCGCACCGAGGATGCGGTTCAATCAGGCGTCGTTCACACCGACACCCGGCTACCACGGCCCCTGGATGCAGCCGCGTAAGGTGCTTACCAGGTCCCGGGGCAGAACGTCTCCTCCTCCGGTGTTCGAGATCCCCACGGAGAACCGCTTCGCCCCTCTCCGCGAGACGGGTCGCGATGTGGCCATCATTGGCGACTCAATCGTGCGCCACGTCCGCTCCGCTTCCTCCAAAGGTAACAAAGTACGCACTTTCTGCTTCCCTGGTGCCCGAGTTAAGAATATTTCTGCACAGATACCTACTATCCTGAGCGCTGCCGAGAGCCTCGGTGCCGTCGTCCTCCACGTGGGGACGAACGACACCGGGCTCCGGCAGACGGAGATCCTGAAGAAGGACTTCAGGAGATTGATCGAGACGGTTCGACGCACCTTGCCCGCCACGCAGATCATCGTTTCTGGACCGCTTCCTACCTACCGCCGAGGAAATGAAAGGTTCAGTAGACTTTTTGCTTTGAATGAATGGCTATTAACATGGTGTGAAGAACAGAAATTGCTCTTTGCTAATAACTGGAATCTTTTCTGGGAGCGTCCTAGGCTTTTCCGCGCTGACGGGCTGCACCCCAGTCGAGCTGGAGCTGAACTCCTGTCAGACAACATCTCCAGAATACTTCGCTCTATCTGACTAGTAAGTAAAAATTCACAATTTAGCCATACAGACTCCTATTCGTCCCACACAAATAACAGTAATGCATACCTGGCTAACCCCATACAGACTGTGTCTATTCCTCGTATTATTAGATCAAGAAATAAATGTACTGTCTGCTCCAGAAATAATCTATTAAGAATTAAACCAGAAAAAGCACTAAAAAGTGAAAATACAAATTTCATGAAGCTTGGTCTCCTAAACATCAGGTCACTAGCACCTAAAGCACTTATCATAAATGTATCACTGAAACCTGGCTGAAACTAAATGACTATATTAGTTTAAATGAAGCAACTCCTCCAGGATTCCTATATAAACATGAGGCTCGTCAAACTGGTCGTGGTGGTGGAGTTGCATCAATCTTTAGTGATATTCTTAATGTTAATCAGAGAAACGGACTTATGTTTAGCTCCTTTAAAGTATTAGCGATTAATGTTATGCTTCCGGACACTATGCAAAAACCTATGTTATCTCTCGCTCTAATCACCCTATATAGACCCCCAAGACCCCATGTCAATTTTCTAAAAGAGTTTTCTGATTTTATCTCTGAGTTACTAGTTAAAACTGATAAAATAGTAATTGTAGGAGACTTTAACATCCACATAGATGACGCGAACGACACATTAGGACTCGCGTTTATGGATTTACTACATTCACTAGCGATAAAGCAAAACGTTATTGGTCCAACCCATCGCTTAAAGCATACACTAGATCTAATTCTGTCTTATGGAATTGAGGTCATTGATGTAGACATTATACCACAAAGGGATGATATTACAGACCACTACCTCCTACTATATAAGCTGTGTTTACCTGAAATTAGCAGATCCGCTCCAATATATCGCCCTAGTAGAACTATTGTTCCATCCACCAAAGATGAATTTATAAATAACTTACCTGATCTTTCTCTACTTCGAAATGCACCCGCAAACGCAAATGACCTTGATGTAGTAACCAGCAGTATGGATGCCATCTTTACTAGCACTCTAAATACTGTGGCACCCATCAAACTAAAAAAGGCTAGAGAGAATAAGACTACACCATGGTATAATAGTCATACCCGCACTCTCAAAACAGCAACCCGTGCCCTGGAACGTAAATGGAAAAAAACTCATTTAGAAGTTTTTAGAATTGCGTACAAAGACAGTATGTCCAGCTATAGGAGGGCTCTAAAATCTGCCAGGGCTGAGCACCTCCGCAAACTGATAGAAAATAATCATAACAATCCTAGATTCTTATTTAACACCATTGCTAAATTAACAAATAATCGGTCATCTTTGGAACAAAATGTTCCACCACAAATTAGTTGTGATGACTTCATGATTTTTTTCAGTGATAAAATAGAATGCTTTAGACAGAAAATAGGAGATATTAAACTTTCTGCACCGCCTTATACTTCAGATCCAGTAAACACGCCTCTGAATCTAAATAACCTACAGTGCTTTAAAATCATAGAACAGGAAGAGCTAGACAAAATTATAAATAGCTCTAAATCAGCTACGTGTATATTGGACCCAATTCCAACAAAGTTATTGAAAGAATTGCTACCTGTTATAGGAGAACCTCTTCTTAACGTTATCAACTCCTTTTTTATCTTTAGGCCATGTTCCAAATCCTTACAAGTTAGCTGTTATTAAACCTATTATTAAGAAACCACGACTGGACCTCAGCAACTTAGCTAATTATAGGCCTATTTCAAATCTTCCATTTATGTCTAAAATGCTAGAAAAAGTTGTTTCTGCTCAATTATGCTCCTTTCTGCAGACGAACAATGTTTTTGAAGTGTTTCAGTCAGGTTTCAGAGCTCATCACAGTACAGAAACTGTATTAGTGAAAATAACCAACGATTTACTCTTAGCTGCTGACCAAGGGTGCATCTCGCTATTAGTTTTACTCGATCTTAGTGCCGCATTTGACACCATTGACCATGGTATCCTTATTAATCGCTTAAAGTCTACAGGTGTCCAGGGACATGCCCTACAATGGTTTAAGTCATACTTATCTGACCGTTACCAGTTTGTGAATATTAATGGACAGCCTTCACAAGTAAAGTACGGGGTGCCTCAAGGATCAGTTTTAGGCCCTTTGCTGTTTACAATATACATGCTACCTCTGGGAGACATTATTAGAAGACATGGGATCAGCTTTCACTGCTATGCAGATGATACCCAATTATATATTTCAACTAAACCTGACGAGATGTCTAAACTGTCCAAGCTAACTGAGTGTATTAAAGATGTTAAAGACTGGATGACCAACAATTATCTTCTCTTAAACTCAGACAAAACAGAATTATTACTTATTAGGCCTAAATCCTGTACACAACTGATCTCACAACTTGACCTACAATTACAGGGATAAAAAGTTAGCGTTAGCTCTACTATAAAAGATCTGGGTGTCATATTAGACAGCAATTTAACTTTTAAAAAATCATATATCCCATGTCACAAAAACTGCTGTCTTTCATCTAAGAAATATCGCTAAGTTACGAAGTATGCTATCCATCTCAGATGCAGAAAAGCTAGTCCATGCTTTTATGACTTCTAGGCTGGACTACAGTAATGCACTGTTTGCTGGCTGCCCAGCACCCTCTATTAACAAACTTCAATTAGTACAAAATGCAGCTGCCAGAGTTCTTACCAGGTCTAGAACATATGATCACATCACCCCAATTTTATCCTCCTTACACTGGCTGCCTGTTAAGTTTCGTATTGAATTTAAAATATTGCTTCTTACATATAAAGCTTTAAATAATCTAGCTCCTGTTTATCTAACCAATCTTCTGTCTCGCTATAATCCAACCCGCTCTTTAAGATCTCAAAACTCAGGGCTTCTGGTAGTACCTAGAATAGCAAAGTCGAGAATAGGAGGTCGAGCCTTCTCATTTATAGCTCCTAAACTCTGGAATAGCCTTCCTGATAACGTCCGAGGCTCAGACACACTCTCCCGATTCAAAACTACATTAAAGACCAATCTGTTTAGTAAAGCATACACTCAGTGCACCACTTAGCGGGCTTCCACACTGGTTTCTGCACCTTGTTTATATACACTATGAACAGCAGCTACGCTAATTATTCTCTTTATTCTCCATTTCCACCTGGGGATACTCTTCCCGAGGCCCTCAGACTATGCAGAGTGACTGATTCGATCCAAGACCAACGACGAGATGATCCCAAGGTTTCCATATCCTGGACCAGGCCGTATCCTGAGCAGCTACTGTGGTGGTCATGGAGGAGTGGATAACATGAGACTGATTCCTGTGATGCTCCAGGGACAGACGAGTCTTCGCTGAGGCCAGCTTCCAGCCTCCACCGCTGAGACTGCAGCTCTGCACAAGATGTTTGGCCAGCGGAGAATTTAAAATGGTCGTGCCCAACTGACTCTAGTTTCTCTCAAGGTTTTTTTCTTCACTTTCGCCAATTAGTGAAGTTTTTTTCCCTCTCCGCTGTCGCCACTGGCTTGCATGGTTCGGGATCTGTAGAGCTGCGCATCATTGGATTTGCTCTTCAGTGTTTGGAGCTAAACTGAGCTGAACTTAAACACTAAAAACTGAACTACACTGTTCCAATTTACTAAGACCTTTAATGTGAAGTTGCTTTGACACAATCTACATTGTAAAAGCGCTATACAAATAAAGGTGAATTGAACTGAATTGAATATCATATATAAACACTATTCTGTTTTACGGCTTTAATATGTACTTTAGCTTTAGTTTTCTAAAATTTAACCAATATTTTAGCACATCAAAATTAATTAAATGACATGTCTTTGATTAAAACATTGTGAATCAGGAATTGTTCGTGAAAAAAAAAACAATCACCCAACAAATGCAACACTATCATGCAATGTTTTTGAGTTTAAATTAGCATCTGTGAATGCTGATTTGAATAATTTAAAATTATTAAAAGCACATTAAAGATGATACAGATGAGATAAAACATTCACAAAGCTGTATCTTATGGAAAAACACCAATTGATATGTACTGCATGAGAGTCAGTAAAAAATAAAGCAGATTTTACAAATCTAAATTGCAGAAGAAAAATTTCATAAGAAGAATTTTACAAAAAAGTTTATACATATCGGTGCTGTTAAAAGAACATTTTGCTGCATACATTTTTTGACTCAAATAACAAAAGCTAAGATTATCACATTCACAAAAGTTAAACTAAAATACACAACACTTGTTTGTTGCACCCACGATGAACAATGATTCTAATACACTCCATTTTATTCTCTATCACAAGCTGCTTTTTCATTGTTGCGCCTAAAGTGAACATGCCAGTGTGAGCCAAGGCCAGTCACATTTCCAAAGTCACTTCTAGGGCCTGATCAGGCCAAAGCGGGGTTTCCTCGAGGCCAGCGGCTGGCCTTTTTTTAGGCCCACTGAATACCTTGGCCAAATATACATTGAAATGCATTTTTAAATAAAATACCAAATACTTCACTTTTCAGTGTATCCAAAGAAACTACAAACACAACATGCATCATTAAAGCCACAAGCGAGAAAGTCTTATTTGTTTTATTTTGGCAAGAATAAAAGCAGTTTTTAAGAACCATTTTCAGGACAAAATTATTAGCCCCTTTAAGCTAGATTTTTTTTCGACTGTCTACAGAACAAACCATCGTTATACAATAACTTGCCTAATTACCCTAACCTGCCTAGTTAACCTAGTTAAGCCTTTTAAAGTCACTTTAAGCTGTGTAGAAGTGTCTTGAAAAATATATAGTCAAATACTATCATCATGGCAAAGATAAAATTAAATCAGTTATTAGAGATGAGTTGAAAAAAAAAAAATCTCTCTGTTAAATAGAAATTGGGGAAAAAATGAACAGGGGGGCTAATAATTCTGACTTCAACTGTGTATATGTGTGTGTGTGTATATATATATATAAATATATATATAAATATATATATATATATATATATATATATATATATATATATATATATATAATTACATTGTAAAATACATTCTGAATGAGAAATATGTAACATTAATATATAATAACATTTATAAAAATAACAAAATAAATTTTTCAAGCTGGACAAGTGGCAGGACAGGTTCTGACTTCAGTACATCATTTGCTCTGTTTCATGCTAAAACTTCTCATGAATGGGTACTTATATGCTGATGAGATCAAGGCTGGGGAAAATGCAGTTTACCCTGCTGACAACAACACTTCATTTGCATGCTTTATCTAGACTGTCTCCACCCATATGTATCAATCTCTGTACAAATATATTTAAACTGAGAGCCTGCTGAACAAGTAGAGATCTTTCTATGAACGCCACAGCTACACAGAGTTCTTATTAAAGGATTCTGCTATAAAGATACCCAAAAGCTCTCTGGGTTTGTCTCATCTTAGAAATTCACAACAAGCCAGAATTTATGGCTAACATTAAAACACATCCACAATGGACATAATGTTGACACACAGGCAAAAAAATTATGGGTAAACTATTATATCAATAATAGTCATGCTTATTTATACACATTTGTGCCACATGTAGAAATTTAACCTAACTAAAACTAAATGTTTACTACTAAGCTTTTTTTAATGTACACACATAATAATAATAATAATAATAATAATAATAAGTGGTCTTTTGCTGCCATCTAGTGGTTACATTGATAATTTCTTACAAAATGAATCTTGATGAATGTTTTTAACAGTTGTAAAGCTCAAACTCCTTTAAATTTTGTTTTCAAGAGTTCACACTTAGATATTGCTTGATAATAATAGCAGGTTTGGCAAGCTGTCCGGGAAGAGAATCCTAACCTCGGGCATAACTGAGCCCTGGGCTCTATTTATAGTGAGTTTGGAATGATCCAGTTGGCTTACTAATGATTACAGATGAGAGACCAGCCGCGATCAATCATATCACATGCTCCTCTCAAAATTAGTTTGTGAAACCTCACAACACATTAATTTAATTATAGCAGCTCTTAATCAAGTTTATTACGTCAAATTTCGAAATCACTTAATGTCCTTAATAATTTAAATTAGTTTTTTATTTAATTAATTCGCAATCAAGTTTTTATTTTTTTTTTAATTCTTCAGGTATTCAATTACCTCGCAGGACAGTGCTCCCCCTGGAGATTGGTTGATGCAATTTGACAGTGTAACCTGTGAGTGGCTGTAACTGAACTCAAGTCATCATTAAACCTACCATACTAGAGCAGTAGCCTCAGATTAGCCAAACCCCGAAGGAAAATTAGGATTTTCCTGTCTACTTAGGGTAATTAGTTATCTTGATAACACAATAAACCAACCCCTTTGATGTATTGACTCAACAGTGAAACCACTTAGTTAATCTTGTAATTTGAAAAATTGCCCCACTTCTATTCTTCTCTTCCAGTTAACTACTGCTGCCATTTTGGGATTGTACCTGTGTCAATCATGAAAGCAGAGAACCATAGGACGCTACCAAGTCAAGGACGAAATGGGTCAACCAGAAGAAGGGCGTTTTCAAATTTGATTTTAGATTCGCAAACAAAAGTGGACCACTTGGTGTATGGTGTCAATCCTTATGAGTAAGAAACCAATACTGTCAATGTTACTGTACTTTCTTTTGTATCAGAGGAAATTTAATAAAAATCCCAGTCCTGGGGCCTCATGTACTAAGACTTGCATTGAATCAATAGACGAATTACCATGTTTGTAAACATTCAGGATGAGGGAATGACATCCGATGGAGTACAGTTTGTTGTTGTCTTAGAAATAAGTTATATTGATTACATATTATCTATATTATTTACATAATGCTTTCAGCATATTATAACAGCTCATCACCCAATGATAAGCACAGTTATTCAGCAAAATTAATGTTAAAGTGAGCGGTGTTCATCTGACAGGTCTATTTGCGATAGCCCCCTCCCAATGGATATAGCATAAGACAAAATAGCCAAGCATCCAGCCCGAAATATACACTCACCAATATCTCACTGAAGCTCCAAGTGTTTTAACAAGAAAAAAGTTAAAGGCCTACAAGCCTTTGGATGTCAACAATGTTGTTCTGTGTGGTCATGTGGAAGAAATAATGTTCCATGATTACCAGATTCAAAACTTTGTAGTGCTAAAAAAAACCGAGTTAAATTAATACAAGGCCTGGGTAATAATCATCAACACGCAAAACAACTGCATGCTGACAGCGAATTTTACCTGTAAGGCAGGTTATGTGAACTTACACATAGAGGTAAAGTTAGTTTTATATTCGCACATTCAGACTTTCTCCTTAATAATATAATTTCATAAAAGTATTATTTGCAAATTCGCGAAATCATATAAGCAGCCAATAACTATCAAAGTACAACATTGTTCACAGTCAAATAAACAGTGTTAATGTTGTTTTCAAGTCACACTTGCAGGTTATTTCAGACCGAATATTCAAAGTGCCGTGGTAAATGATATAGGGAGTGTGTCTCAAGTTGTCACTGAATGAATGTGTGAATATAAAACCAACTTTACCTTAATAACTTACACGTTCACGTTTCAGTCTTAGCATTCAGTGTCCGCAGTTTAATTAACCATATGTAACTGTTTTTGCTCAAATCATTGCTGCAATCAAAAACGAGTAAGGTGTATGATTCAGCATAGCGTGAGTTTACCTGATATCACATGAGAATTTGGCATCCTACCGCACAACACGGCATGTTTGCTATTGCCACCGGTCTCTTTTTGCAACCAGGAACTCGTGTGACGTAGGTTGGTAATTCCTTTAGATTAAAACATTGCGTACTGCCAAAAATGTAAATGTGCGTACGCAGTAAAAAATTCAGATGTATGAAATGGAATCCCACGCATATTCTCTTTGTACATCTGAATTAACGTGAAATTGAGCGCACGTGCACGAGCGCAAAACCCATCCCTGCCTCCTCCTCCGTATAAATATGGTAATGACTCTACTTTGGCAAAACCAAATGAAAAAGCAATGGCAAAAGCAAGCAAGATGAGAAACTTCACAGAATGTGAATTGGAGGTGCTCCTATCGGAGGTAGACCGGAGAAAAAAAATGTTATTTGCAAGTTTGTCCACCGGAATTAATAACAAAAGAAAAAAATAGAAGAGTTTAGCTGATGCAGTTAATGCAGAGGGGTCTGAACATCGCACTGTGAACGAATGAAAAAAGAAATGGTCCAATGTAAAGGTGCAGGTTAAGAGGAGAACAGCGGCGAACCGTCAAAGTGTGGACTGAACAGGCGGGGGAACAGGGTATGCTGAACTAACACCCTTTGAGGACAGAGTTGCCTCAATTGTGGGTGACTCTTTACTGTCTGGAGTAGTATCCGTGTCTGTGGGAGACACAGATGTATTAGAGGAACACTTTGTTAGTGCGGTATAGCAGCACCCCTCCGCTCTTATCAAGGCAGCGCCACCGGCATTTCAGCTGCCCAATCGCCCACTCTACAACTGACCGGCGGTGAGAATGGGCATCATTGTATCTGCGCTCTGGTCAGTTTGTGGGTTGTTGAGGGGGTTAACACCCTAATTTGCAGTTAAAAATTAGGCAAAAAAATAAAAATAAAATAAATAAATAAACTTAGCTTGAATAATATCTTTAAATTCATCACTCACCAAGAAGCCACCCATCGCGCACCCTGCCACCTTGGAGCCTCCTCGCTGTCTCTCTTTCCAAATTTGGAACCAACTCAGCACAGAGCTCCAAGAGGACAGTTTAAAATCTGAAGCGGCTAATAAGCCAGTCATCATTGTGGGCCAGAAAATCACTGTGATCCCTAAAAAATGCGTTCCCTTCGTACTCGACCATTGACAATGTCCTCTAATAAAGCCAACACTGCCATTTTCATAGTCTAAGAGTTTTGTATACATTTGCAAAAGCTTTTATATGTTCTAAATATAAAAAATATATATATATTGTGTCAATTAACCCATTTTATCAATTATAAATTCATAGCAATGTTTTTCACGTGTTGCGATACTTTGTAGTGTGCAATGTAACATAATTGCCTCTAGGAGTCGCCAATGGAAAAATAACAAACACACACAGGAAATACACATACGCCAGACATGAAGTTGCGTGGACCACTGCACATTCTCACATTAATTTCATCATTAGTAAATCCAAATGCGAGCGTGAAACTTGGCGAATGCAAAGTTTTTGTGCGTATGCAGCGTTGATTCATGAGGCCCCTGGTGTTTAGAGATCCCCATTTCCAACTTCCAGCCTAGAAGCATTCTTTCACCTCATGCTTGACAAAAGCTAAAGGGAACATTGTCTCTAGGAACCTGGAAGCAGCCAATTATCGCTCTACTCCTTATCAGTGGTCTTCTCTTTCTCTGTTTTCTAGCTGTGCTAACTGTGTGTGTTTACTGACTGTCAGAGGTGGAAAGTAATGAATTACATTTACTCACATTACTGTACTTAAGTAGTTTTATTGAGAATTTGTACTTTTTAGAGTAGTGTTTAAAATCTGTAATTTTACTTTTACTTATGATTTGCCTTAAGTATTGTACTTTGCTACATTTTAAGTCATATCCATTACTGAGTAAAAAATAAATATATAAAGAAATGCAATGGAAAAAGAAAAAGTTTAGGAGGAGTTTAGAAAGTTCATCAGCAAAATGCCGGCCAACCCCAGCAATGACAAGATAAGCTACTGTATGTGGCTCATTATTAATTTTAGCCATGCCTCTGCCCTTATAGGCGTAATATGGAACTTTATGATGCAGAAAATAACACATCGAAAGTTTAGAATGCTTAAAAGCATCTCCAATCCACTGTTTAATATATTCATGTAATGTTTGCACTTAGATAGAAATCTCCTCACAAACGCCAAAGTCTGATAATCTTCTGTAGAAATTATCTTATGCTGACATTTTTCCTACTCTTAGTGGTGCACATTCCACATAGTGCGCATTGTATATGGTTGCCATGACAGCTTATAAACATAAGCATGATAGCTTAATAAATATGCTTGATTCTCTTTTTTTATGTTGAACACAAAAGAAGATGTTTGTAAGAATGCTGTATTCATTGACCTCCATAGTATTTTTTTTCCTGCTATTAAAGTCATATACATAAATATATTAGGAACGATTTTTATCACCAAAACAACACGTCTGAAACAGTGTGTTGTAGAGGTGCACAATTCTGGCTAAAATCAGGATCGCAATTTTTTTGCTTAAAGTAAAGTTCGCGATTTTCTCACAATTCTGTAGATGTAAAATAAAGGTTATTATGAGTGGGCTATTATTATTGTTATTTCTCAAACATATGGTAAAGCTACAATAGTATTATGTGTAGGTCTACTGTTGGTTAAAATGCAAAATTTTGTATAGACTTGAACAGATATTAAATTGGCCCTGATCATTAATGCACAGTAAAGTGATCACATCAGAATACAGCTATTAATAATTCTGAAGTTGAATTATTATGTTTGAGACATATGCTTGCAATCTGTTATTGACAACATGATTAGACCATTTTTTTTCTACTGGTGAAATCAGACATTTGTCATTATCAGATTCCCTCTTGCATTATATTCAACATTATATAGGCTAGAGTAATTATACTGACACAGTTAAACATTTATTCTCATGCACAACACTTTGTGTTCGCCAAGAAAGAAAAAACATATCAAATACTTGTCGTAATCATAACTCTATAATGCGATATGATCATTTAAGTGTTGCGCGTGCTTTCGGTTTCATTTTCACTACTAAGTGCGGTTCACTTCCCGCGGAGCTCTCAAACAATCACTCTGTTTCACAAACAATGTTATTTACAACTGTATTACCTGTTATTCACAGCCTATACAAGTTCTGTTCATTAAAGTAGACAATGTAATGTATATATATATATATATATATATATATATATATATATATATATATATATATATATACATATATATATATATATACATATATATATATATATACATATATATATATATATACATATATATATATATATACATATATATATATATATATATATATATATATATATACATATATATGTATATATATATATATATATATATATATATATATATATATATATATATATATATATTTACAGATGTTACTACTTCAATGTGTTCCTTTTGGCGCCATTCATACCGCGGCGACAGCGGTACTTGGTGCGCCAGCAGCTTTTGACCGCTGGGTGGCAGTCTAACCACAGATATTCAGCTTTGCCTTTCCACAACACTAAACAGACTTTTCTGTGCGTACCTTATGTGATCAGATGTGTTCAATTAAAATATAATTTTGATTTAGTTTTCTTAGTAATAAACATGATCTTACCAGGGCTTAAAGTATTCCGGCACCATGCCGGATCTCCGGCGTGCGGCCGTGAGAGAAAAAAAATAGAGCTTGCACATGCGGTTTAGTTGGGGATGCTCAAAATAACCGATTAAGCAATAACCGAAAGGGCGCGTTTGTAACCGATGAATGGTATCAGTTAAACGATTAAAATATGCTTTATACATTTTTAAAGTTTGGCTGCATACGGGGCATCTGTTAAATGGTTTACTGACTGCAGCCAGTGTTTTACGCTCAGCGTGTTACTTCTGTTTCATTGTTCAGTCAAATGAAAGCACTGCAGGGTTTCTGTTGAGGTGACAGCGGGGTTTGGGTTGTCAATGTGAGTATGGAAAACTTTTAAAGATGGAGGAGAGTACTTGTGGTCGCTGTTTCAAGTTATCCAGAGTTGTATTTATAGATCTTGAATATCACAATATTATTAAAATTACAATTATAACATCGACAGCAACTCGACTCGCGCACACCAGCTGATTCAGTCGTTTTCTAGTGACATAAAAAAGAGTGCAGGGCTTCTTTTTTTTGTCAACTATAAAAGGCAGCGCGGTGCACCGGTGGAACGTAAAGGCGTGCGCTTTGCGATCGGCCCCTAAATGTACAACAAATATTTCTTAACTCTTTGGATGGTAACACATGCAAACACACGTTTCTACAGACGCATTTTGCCAAAGAAGCAAATTGAAAGAAGGATATTTCTGGTCACAGTTTCACACAGAGTAGACATTAACCAGCGCTAATGCAGATCACCTCTGTGCTGTCTGGAGCCGCTTTATAAACTTAAAAAAGCAGGCTGTTGATGATTTAGGGTGGGCTACAACCAACAAACCCCTTTTTTATTTTATTTATTTTATTTTTTTGAAAATTACAGTTATTAATAGTTCTTATATAATATCAGCTTTTAAAATAGCCTACAATCTACGAATCAAACAAATCCAAAGATTTTTTTGATTTTGGTATAATGATAACTCCGCACCAAACTGAGGCTTTCATTTTATAGCTTAAACATGTATGCAATGTCATATGTAAGGGCTGTGACAGTCACCGTGATGAGAATCACTCTAGAACACACGTTTTCTGTTTTGTTGCCAAGTAGGAAACATTTTGGATTCGTGGCGAACGAGAAAGGCGAATCAATAATTAGGATGAAGCTATTTGTTGGGCTTGTTTAGAAAAATAAGTGTTAAATGGACAAACACGTCGAACCTCCAGAGCTGCGGTCATGTCACCCAGCCCATGAAATGCGGAGCCAGCTCCGGTGTCATCTACTGAACGCAAATGCCCAGCTAGTCAGCCAGGTATGGCAGAGAGGCCTTTTCAAAAATGGCCAAATACAAAAGAGAAACTGATAAATAGTAGACGTTGATGAGAAATGGAGTAGCATATTTGGTAGTTGAGAACGCGCCGCTCCGCGATGTAGAGCTGGTTTCCGAGAAATGCAGGCGGCGGAGCAAGATACCCTCTTTGCCACGGTTGCGAAAAAGTATCTGCATGCGCTACAGGCACACCGTCTCAGTGCTGCTGGAAACATTGTAATCTCAAATAAGTCTCCGCTTAAACCGAACAAAGTCAACATGTTAGTTTTTCTGGCAAAGAATTTAAAATATGAATAGAAAACAAAAGGCGGAGAGACGCAGTTTTTTTTCAACATCTGACTTATGTTGTTACAAGCCTAGGCTAATATTTTTGTTCTTCGTTACTATTTATATTATTATTGATTAGTATTTGTGAAGTTTCTAAAATGTAACGTTTACTGTTTCAAGCAGTTAAAGTTATTTCTATTTAACTAGCCTACATTATTATAGGCTGTATTGTGTTGTTTTATCAACGAAAGTTAAACAACAAACATGTTCGTTTGTACGGATATTTAGCATAATACTTTGGTCTTTTTTGATTTCTTATTTTTTTTACATGAAATGTAAATTAACTTAGGTAGGCTACTTGGGTACAGGGGCGTAATTTGTTGGTAGTATACCGAAGAATGCTTAGACAGTGAATATTGTCATCATTATTTAAAAAATTATAAATAAGTAAATAAATAAAACACCTTACGGAAAGGATGAAATAAAGGAAAAGCATGCTCTTAATCATTCTTCATAATCTGATTCGGAGCTATACATGCAATAAACTTATATTGCGCCGACAAGAACAAGCTCTAAAAGGTAAAGTCTAAAGCCAGAGGAGATATTGATATTAATGTTAGTTGTTAATATGATCATAAACACTGCGTTGTATAATTAACACCGTCATTGTGTCGTGTCTGCGATTTTTTTTTCTCGTTGAAGAACAGAAAATTCATGTTATCGCCGTCTTCCCAGCCAGGTTTTTCAACATCTGACTTATGTTGTTACAAGCCTAGGCTAATATTTTTGTTCTTCGTTACTATTTATATTATTATTGATTAGTATTTGTGAAGTTTCTAAAATGTAACGTTTACTGTTTCAAGCAGTTAAAGTTATTTCTATTTAACTAGCCTTCATTATTATAGGCTGTATTGTGTTGTTTTATCAACGAAAGTTAAACAACAAACATGTTCGTTTGTACGGATATTTAGCATAATACTTTGGTCTTTTTTGATTTCTTATTTTTTACATGAAATGTAAATAACTTAGGTAGGCTACTTGGGTACAGGGGCGTAATTTGTTGGTAGTATACCGAGGAATGCTTAGACAGTGAATATTGTCATCATTATTTAAAAAATTATAAATAAATAAATAAATAAATACCTCTAGTTTCTCTGCGACATGTCGCAGATCCATCATTTGAATCACGTTAGTTATAACGTGCACCCATAATGATGAAGCACACCATAATCTAGGAAAAGTCTGTAAAATAACAGTGTTTTTCTGTAAATATTTTAATGAAAATATCTGTAGATTTATTATTTTTTGCACTTTATTTCAACAAAGAAATTTTACTGTAATTTTATGGTTTTTGTTTGGCAGCCGTAGCTGCCAGTCATTTGACCTTTTTTTTACGATATTTTTTTTTACAGTGTAGAATGATGGAGGGGATAGCGGGTTTGTGGGGGTTAGCCGCTAGCCTAGTTCGGATACCCCCGCGCTTACCCCTCTTCTGCTTCCTCTCGCGCCGCTTGAAGCGCCTCCATTGTGGGCGAGGTGGTGAGGTGGGGGTCGGAGGATGGGTAGGCATCCGGAGCAAGCCGAGATCTTGCAGCTTATCAGTGTCCGCGGAGTTTAACTTGTGAAGTTTGTTTCTACCGATGTCGAACAGAAATGTTCGACTATATGCGCACTTAAGGACAGATAAACGTGACGTTGACGCACAATAACACGGTGACGTACAAGACGAGGAACCCCAAAACACATTAATAACATATTAATAAATAATACCAAGTTTTAACACATCTGCTACATTCCAGTGGAGCCTCCGTTGCGCTCTACCACAGCTGGCAAAACTTTCTGAAGGTGGTTGATGTATCTGTTGCAGACAGTTATTGTCAAACGATGCCGCCAGAATGTTTCGATGGCTTTAAGAAGCTCGTCTTTATTTTTTGGCTTGACCTCATTGCACTCATGCAACCATTGTGCTTCAGCTGAAAGAAGCGCAAACAGCAGCAACGGAAGCTCAGTGGACACAAGACCCCATGCGTACACCCGTTAACCTGAATGAGGATATGGAACAGTCCGAAGTCACCTCTGCTGGCCCGACTCCAAATTCAAGTTGCCATCCCGATTTACTGTTCTTGTTTCGTGCAGTTGTGCCAGACCAGCGCTACGCGGAGTGGGGATCCACAACGAACTGGGATGGTTCGAGAGGCAAAGTTGCTTTGCCCGTGAACCTAAAACAGTTCGTTAGAGACAGCGTGATTTAGAGATTCCCTAACCTGACCAGCGCTGACAGCAAACGCATAAAGGACAGAGTGAACGAATTTCTACGGTCCCCACGAACCTCTGTTAGTGCCCACCGACGTCTTCAGTATTAGAGACAACTTAAAAAAAAACATTCAGTTATTTTTGTATTTGTATTTGCTTTTTTTCTCAGAATAAATATATCCTCTTAACCAACTGTATGACTGTTTTTTTTCCCGATTATATGCAAAAGAAATAGTTTTTAAAGTGTTTTCATGCTTTATTTCTAACACGTTTATGAATTATAAGTTTTAGCCTAAGGTTACCAGACAAAACAACAATAACAACATTATTATACATCATAGTAGCATGTAGACTATAAAAAGGCAACATATCGACTCATGCGCACACATGAGGCCCGTAGCCAGCCTGGTGAAAGGGATGGTTCTTTTTTTCTCAAGTGGACCTTTTTGCAGTTATACGCCTCAGTTTCTATTTAACTATGAGATTTAAATACTACATTTTAGTGACTTTTTTGCTGGATTAGCCAGTCAGATGTCATTATAACCACACTTTTTGATGTACTAAAATATTTCCTAAAAAGTGCAGTTAAAAAATTCAAACAAGAGAAATTTTTAAAATACAAATTTATTAAATCATATGTCATTAGAAAAATAGCAATCTGTTTTAAAGTTTTAAAGTTAAAAAAAACCTATCATTTATTAGACAAAAAACACTGGCCAAACCTTTTTTTTTTCGCGGTTATGCGCGCATTAGCCTATATTTCAAACGCATATGTAAGGTGACTGAAATTAAAATTAAAATACAAAACATACTGATCCATTAAGTAAAAAAACAAAACAACAATTTTACTTTAAAGAAGAACATTGACGTTAACATTATTTTATTATACTTTAAATGATCTGCTTGAGGTAGGGCACGTTTATCAATGGTAAATTTTAACCTAAGTTTACATTAATAACATACAGTGCATTGTTCTTTACCATACAAAATACAGCCTGTAGCCTATAAAAAGGCCGCAAATCTTTTTAAATGCATTAAAAGGCAAGCGCATATCTAAGCCTTACCTTGAGTTTGTTCACACTCTGCCTGTATTAACTTACATGCTGTATTTTAATATAGCTAATTTTGATGAATTAGCTCTAACCTTTGACAGTTTTTTCTTCTTTCCGCGGTTATGCGCGCATTATATTTCAAATGCATATGCAAGGTGACTGAAATTTAAATTAAAATACAAAACATACTGGGCCATTAAGTAAAAAAACAAAACAACAGTTATACTTTAAAGAGAACTTTAAAGAGAACATTGATGTTTTGAAACAAAAAAAATTAACTGAAAACTATTAAAAATAAACCTGCGAGATATGTCCTGCGGCAAAATTATTTTATGAAGCAGCATTCAACTTAAGCTCTTTAGACCAAGGGTGCAATTCTGGTCTGAGAGGTGGGGTGGACCAAATCTGAGTGATGGTAATACTGTAGTAGTGGAATGTTGGTGATAGTTGTAGGAATGTGCAGCAATGTTGGGTAATTGTGTGCAGAAAAGCCTACATTTCAATTTTATTTGACATTTTCTCATAACATATACAGTGTATTTTTAAAATGAGAACAAATGAAAGAATATAATTTTTGGGAAATAACGTGAAAAGTTTATTTAATTGTTTTAAGAGTAAGAGAACGAATTTGGATATTAGATATTGGAGTGTGCGGCGGGTGGGGGACGCGGGGCGCGGGGAAAGGTGACCAGTGGTGGGAGCGGGCTATATATCCAGGGTCTTCAGCATTTCACACTACCTCAGCTTGCTAAATTATTTTTATATTATTTTATTGGGACAATGTATCTCCCTAAATCATTCATTCTTCTTAAAATGTTTATATTAAATGCCTAAAAATAAAATATATATAGACTTGCAAACATAAGTGAAAAGTGAGATCCTCTTCCACTCGCATTGTAGCCTTCCCTCCCTTTCAAAGGTACTCGTAAAGGTAGTCAAGGCTACTTTTTATGTAATTTAAATATTAGGCCTGCTTGAGTTCTATTTTTTAAATCTATAAGGATGTGTTATAAGGTACGGGCGTATGCTGGAAGAAAAGGAGCGAGTCAGACAAACTTTAAAAAAAAAACATTTTTTTTGTTGGAAAAATCATTTTTTAAACAGATTTCGTTTGGTATCATTTTATAGGCCTATGTAGTGTATTTTTTGTTCAGGTATCAATAAGAACAACAAAACATTTGAGGTGAGTTATTTAAGACTTGCTTCTTAAACAAAAAGGCCAAGACTTATTGTCAGGATTTGTTTAAATAATTAAATAAGCTATAACTGTGGAAATCAGTTAACATTTAGGATGGGTTTATATTCTATTTAGGGGTGTGACGATAACCGCATCACCACCTTACCGCCATAATGAGATGTCAATGAGATGTCAACTCTATACAATATCTTTCAGTATTGTATAGAAAAACAGAATAAACTAAATAAAAGAAATAAAAGGCCTGACCTAAGTATTTTCCACCTAAATTACAAATTTAGATTAAAAAACGAAAACACTGAATCCTTTTTAATAACCAGCTTAGGCTGTTTTTATTTTAGGCTTATTTTAATAAAGCAGGCCTAACTCAAATCAATCGCTCCACAGAAAATAAACATTTTTAACGCACTGCTGTAATTTCTATATCCCAATCCCTTTAACAACATTTTTAATACAAGTCATTATTTTAAAGATTATGACTTGAGAATATGATTTTACTTCAGCGCTGCACTTTTCTCCTTCTCCCTCTCGCTGAGTTCAGGTGACGGAGTGTTGTGAAGTAGTTAAACTCTCCTCAGTTCAATGTACAGTGTCAAACTGGCCCAGGAATATCAGTATATTAATATAGGCTTTGCTAAAAAGCTGGTTAAATGTAGGTCTTTTTTACAGAAGCTATAAACAGACGCGCATGCTGCAACCGGTGATGAGTCAACAATCGCAAATATTTGACTTATTTAAAGTAGGCTATAGCATATAATAATTTTGTGTAAAGACATTTATAAAAACATGTAGCTAATATATCACAGGGGTTTGTGTAGGAGCAATTACAGTGGAGCATTAATTAAAGCAGTTTATTAAATTAAATAGTTTATTTAATTAAAGCATTAATTGCACAGTTGTGTAGCGGATGGGGACGCACAAAAATACACAATTCATATATTTTCGTCGGAAGAAAAATATTCTTTGAACGAATTTTGTTTTGTACAATTTGTATCTTAGTTTTTGTCGGTCAGTTTACAAAATAAACAAGAATAACTAATAAACTTTGAGGTGAAGCGATGTGCCTCAGGGTCCGCTATATGCCACGGCCAAAACACAAACCGGTCAAATACTGTAATATAAATAAAATAAAAGTGAAATATTCAGTTTGGAATATTGAGTCTTTGTTAACTGTATGATCAAAATTAAAAGAGCAGCCTATAATATCACTCTTTATGACAAACATCCATTGATCGGTCAGTTTCGCTATATTTAATCAAAGTGTTTGAACTTTTTGATATTTTAGGCAAAGTGGTCTGCATAACCAATGACAGAACTTCTCCACCTGCGACCCACCCATAATTAAACATCATGTAGGCGAGCCGGGTTTTTGATTACCTGAACCGTGTATTAACGGCTGCACCAGCATAACCATCTGCGTATTAATAGCAGCACCAGCAGATATAAGAGAGTTTATTAAAAATCCTATATTAATATACTGATATTCCTGTGCCAGTTTGATAGTTTAACTACTTCACAACACTCCGTCACCTGAACTCAGCGAGAGGGCGAAGGAGAAAAATGCAGCGCTGAGGTAAAATCATATTCTCAATCTCAAGTTATAATCTTTAAAATATTGACTTGCATTCAAAATGTTGATAAAAGGATTGGGATATAGAAATTACAACAGTGCGTTAAAAATGCTTATTTTCTGTTGAGCGATTTTATATATATATATATGGTTTCCGCTACATTCATTCTTCCATGGCGGGGCGCCAGGCCAGGATTCATCCCGCCACGGCTACATTACAGCTGCTCATTCAAAACATTTTATTATTTTAATAGCGGGTGATAATCGCACCAAAGTGTATTAAAGGGTAAGTGAGTTCTGTAACAGTAATGCTGTGCGTCTTTGTTTAACCCTTTAAGGTTACGTGCTAACTGACTGACTAGCTGACTGTGACAGGTGCGTGATGCGTGAGGCCAGCAAACACGACGCCGTTTTACTTTATTTCAGGACGCATTAATAGCGGAGGAATTCATAAATATTCCTAGAAAATCTAATAAATGCTGGAGACATACTCGTTACATTAACACACTAAATCGCACTTCAGCAGCGTTTATTTGAGAGCGCACAAGAAGATCTGCGCGCTCTTAAAGCGGCTTATATTTGAGGGGAGGCAAGAAGTTTTGTGCACGAGCGGAAAAAAAAAGCAGAGATCCGCATGCTGTAGGCTATTATATAAATGGGATCTCGGCTTTTAATACTGCGCTCACGACATTTGTCATTGATATAACGCCACAGGTAGTTTGTAGATCTGTGTAAAAAAGGCCTGCTGCCACAGCTGGAAAAAATCCAAGAGGAAACATATATATGCGCGGTTAACCGACATACCGCATGATTTCTTGCTTCATCACCGCCGTAACAGAAAATCCGTTACCGTCACAGCCCTAATTCTATTATCATTTTAAAAGGCAAAACAATATTGATATTATCATTAAAGTGTTTTGTTTTTCTGTCTTGTAATAGGCAGAGGTTAAACTAAATTTTGTTTAGCAAAGCAGCATATAACCTAACCTCATTTAACCATAAGACATCTGCTGCAAATTCACTCATGCACAAATTTATAACACTGCAAACCTGACATTGCAGGCCGAATTTGCAAATGCCACCAATTAGGCTATTTGTTTTAACAAATCTTATTTGTTAAATGTCAGAATCCTATTTGTTTTTTTACATCAAAATTTCATATTCACTTATGTAAGTTTTCTTGAAAAGAATTACATCAGTTCACAACTGACTATTAACGTCAATTCCATTTCGGTTTCTAATGACACTATCACGTCTTTTTCAAGAAAACAGCTGCTTTAGAACTTCAAATGTTCAACAACCCGAACAGTATTATATGTCTTAACAATAAAACTGAAGAAATAATAATAATAATATTTACTTCGGTGAGTGTCGAACACGGGTCGTCGGAATTCTAATGCAACGTGCTGACCACTGGACCACATGTAGCGCTATTACGTATAGAGGAAAAACTTGAGTCATTTGATTTTCATTGAGTAGGTGTAATATTCATTAATATTAATTATTCAAATTCTTATTTTCACTAAGGTGCCGCTGTTTGGGGTCGAATTATGGTACATCATCATTAACCTTCAGGCTGCATTCTGCTCACGGGGCTGCGAGAAAATAAAAAAATAAGAGTGAATCTGCGGCAAAATAACGAGTAAAAAGAGTGAGGCTATGGTCAAATAATAAATTAATGAATGAAAAAAGTGCGACGGCTGAGAGTGCGAGCAGCTAGGGACCCAGCCCTCGCGGCCAAAACACAGACCGGCCCACCGGGAATTCTCCCGGTCCTCCCGATTATCCAATCCGGGCCTGTGCTAACGTTATATCTAAAAAAAAGTGAGTGGGACATGTCCCCCCTGTCCCCCCCGGGAATTGCGCCACTGCTTTAGACCATGCGCCTGACCGTTTCTTAGTGTTTCACCACAAGTACCACATGAACATCTCTTTACATTTAGGCTAAAAGACTGCTTTATTTTTTTATTTAGGCATACTTAGAATATTTGTACTGAATGTTTGTGCTTTCATTTCAGTTGTCTTTAACTTCTTCAATTCTATTTTTCAAAAGGAATCCTCTTTGCACTTAAAAAGTTTAGAATAACAATAAAGCGTGTTAACAAATTTTAAATGATTAATAAAGGAATTATAATGCTTTGACTTATTGTTTAATCTCATTTACAAGCACAGTAGCATATTTAAGGCTGCTGTGTGGGCTATTTCTGTCCGTTCACATCCCGTCCCTTTGCGCCCCCTGGCGGCTCATTCACAAACTGCGGTCATACACTAAAAACAAAGCGGCTCCTATTTCAAACGGCGGCGGTATATGACGCGACGGTAATAGTCACTTTGAACTCTCACCTACTGTATATCTAAAATACTAGAAAAAGTTGTTTCTGCTCAATTATGCTTCTTTCTGCAGGCGAACAATGTTTTTGAAGTGTTTCAGTCAGGTTTCAGAGCTCATCACAGTACAGAAACTGCATTAGTGAAAATAACCAACGATTTACTCTTAGCTGCTGACCAAGGGTGCATCTCGCTATTAGTTCTACTCGATCCTAGTGCAGCATTTGACACCATTGACCATGGTATCCTTATTAATCGCTTAAAGTCTACAGGTGTCCAGGGACAGGCCCTACAATAGTTTAAGTCATACTTATCTGACCGTTAACAGTTTGTGAATATTAATGGACAGCCTTCACAAATCAGCCCAGTAAAATACGGGGTGCCTCAAGGATCAGTTTTAGGCCCTTTGCTGTTTACAATATACATGCTACCCCTGGGAGACATTATTAGAAGACATGGGATCAGCTTTCACTGCTATGCAGATGATACTCAATTATATATTTCAACTAAACCTGACGAGACGTCTAAACTGTCCAAGCTAACTGAGTGTATTAAATATGTTAAAGACTGGATGACCAACAATTATCTTCTCTTAAACTCAGACAAAACAGAATTATTACTTATTGGGCCTAAATCCTGTACACAGCAGATCTCACAACTCAACCTACAATTAGAGGGATACAAAGTTAGCGTTAGCTCTACTATAAAAGATCTGGGTGTCATATTAGACAGCAATTTAACTTTTAAAAATCATATATCCCATGTCAAAAAAACTGCTTTCTTTCATCTGAGAAATATCGCTAAGTTACGAAGTATGCTATCCATCTCAGATGCAGAAAAGCTAGTCCATGCTTTTATGACTTCTAGGCTGGACTACTGTAATGCACTGTTTGCTGGCTGCCCAGCATCATCTATTAACAAACTTCAATTAGTACAAAATGCAGCTGCCAGAGTTCTTACCAGGTCTAGAAAATTTGATCACATCACCCCAATTTTATCCTCCTTACACTGGCTGCCTGTTAAGTTTCGTATTGAATTTAAAATATTGCTTCTTACATATAAAGCTTTAAATAATCTAGCTCCTGTTTATCTAACCAATCTTCTGTCTCGCTACAATCCAACTCGCTCTTTAAGATCTCAAAACTTAGGGCTTCTGGTAGTACCCAGAATAGCTAAGTCGAGTAAAGGAGGTCGAGCCTTCTCATTTATAGCTCCTAAACTCTGGAACAGCCTTCCTGATAACGTCCGAGGCTCAGACACACTCTCCCAATTCAAAACTAGATTAAAGACCTATCTGTTCAGTAAAGCATACACTTAGTGCACTACTTAGCGGGCTTCCACACAGGTTCTGCATCTTGTTGATATACACTATGAACATCAGCTACGCTAATTATTTTCTTTATTCTCCATTTCCTCCTGGGGATACTCTTCCCGAGGCCCTCAGACTATGCAGAGTCACTGACTCGATCCAAGACCAACGACGAGATGATCCCAAGGTTTCCATATCCTGGACCAGGCCGTATCCTGAACAGCTACTGTGGTGGTCATGGAAGAGTGGAGAACATGAGACTGATTCCTGTGATGCTCCAGAGACAGATGAGTCTTCGCTGAGGCCAGCCTCCAGCCTCCGCCACTGAGACTGCAGCTCTGCACAAGACATTTAGCCAGCGGAGAAATTAAAATGATCGTGCCCAACTGAGCCTGGTTTCTCTCAAGGTTTTTTTTCTTCCCTTCCGCCATTTAGTGAAGTTTTTTTTCCCTCTCCGCTGTCGCCTCTGGCTTGCATGGTTCGGGATCTGCATGGAGCTGCGCATCGTTGGATTTGCTCTTCAGTATTTGGACTCTCAGTAGTGATTATTAAACCACACTGAACTGAGCTAAACTGAACTGAACTTAAACACTACAAACTGAACTACACTGTTCCTATTTACTATGACCTTTTACATGAAGCTGCTTTGACACTATCTACATTGTATAAGCGCTATACAAATAAAGGTGAATTGAATTGAATTGTTCTGATCATCATTAAACTTGTGACAATGTGGTGCTTCTCTGCGGTTTAATGATGTAGAAGGAAGAGCGTGTGTAGAGATTCTGACGCGGTAAACAACAACAACAACAGAGGAAACATGGAGGAAAGTGGTCAGTAGCCACAATTTGCTCCCACCAGACTTGAGATCTCTCTCGTAACCACACATTCCTCTGAATGGTGGAGGACATCATACAGCATATTAACCATAAGCGCAAGCTGCGATGACGGCCCTTTCCCACCTCCTCCACCTCAAAATCATTTTAAAGTTGGGCGAACTTCGTGTTGTAACTTTTGCTTTTTGTCGCTAATAATACACTCACTCAGGCTACACATAGAACAACTTTATTCTTTCCAACAACACCAGTGCGCACACAGGCAAAGGCTACATCAACTACACACACACATCAGGGCCATACCATTACGTAAACTGCGTGGGGGTAAATCTGGACTGAACCTTATACTATACTTATACTACACTTCGCATATTTCGCAGAGCTATAAACAAGACCGTTTCTTCCATCGTAGCTAGTGTGGCACATATGCTAAAACCCGCGTTTATGCATGCATCGTAAATTGTACGGCAAGTGTAAAGACATGAATTGGATATGGGTCACAATTAAAAGAACATGTAAACGGACAGACAAAAAAAATCTGATATAGGCAGTATCATATGTATACGGAATTGGGCATCAAGACCTGACAGTGTAAACAGGACTTAAGTTTGTGCGGGGTAAATTTATTAATCCTTTTTTGACCTAACGTAAGCTGTGTAACATTATGTACTGTCTCGATGGCTTTAAATACCTAGCTAAGTTGATACTAAAATACTTTAAGTTTAACAATAAATGATGAAGTTTACCTCACATTAAACTTATCTTATATAAATGTCCTTACTCTTGGCTGCATTAACAGTTTAGCTTTCATGTTTTCTTCACATTAATGTTATGGTCTCTGCTCCCGCTGACCCTGGAATTAGGAGACCATCAAGTGATAATCCATTTACACTGGCAGAAAAAGTAAAAATGAACAAAGAAAGGAAAGATGAATGCCACAGGGCCGTTACAAATTTTATGTTAAAGGTTTGCTGCCTTTTTCTACTGTGGAGAAAGATTAGATTTACTGGATATGCATTTTTCAATGCCTAGAAAGGAACCAAAAACAGTCAAAATAAGTCCATGCGATATAAGTGGTTCAATCATAATTATATGAAGCTGCAAGAATACTTCTGTGTGCAAAGTAAACAAAAATAACTTTATTCAATGATTTATCCATGGAAGGATCAGAAAGCTCTTGGATTTAATCCAAAATATCTTCATTTGTAAATAATTAATGACAGAATTTCAATTTTTGGGTGAACTAAACCTTTAAGCTGCAGTAAGCCTCACAAATACTTAAAATTGATTGACTTAAAACTGCTTGAACTTTATTAAAACGGTTTGCACTAATACATTGTGTTAACTACACTTTGTTCATTTTGTGCTTTTGTTTATTGGTCTTAGACATAAACCTGCTGTGAAAAGTGTCACAAACATCCTAAATAAAATAATCTTGTTAAAATCTATTTCTTAAAAGTATCGAAAAAAGTATCGTTCAGAACCGGTATCGAATTCAGGGTATCGGTATAAAAAATTTTGGAACGATACCCAGCCCTAGTAGACACTGATCAGATCTGTACAGTTTCTTTCCAGTGTGAATCCTCTTTTGTGTTTTCAGATGTGTTCACTGATTAAACCTCTTGTCACAGTGTGAACACCTGTACAGTCTCTCCAGTGAATCGTTTGGTGCAGTTTCAATTTTGTAGCTGTAATTAAAGTCTTCTCACACTCAAAGCACATATACTCTCACACTAGTGAACATGAAGAATGTGTTCATTAAGGTTTGCTGATCAGTTGAAACTCTTCCCAAACTGAGTGTATGTGAATGCTCCAATGAGGGTCTTCATGTGTTTATTAAGGTCTGATGAGTTGCTGAAACTCATCCCACGCCGAAGCTGGGGTCACACTGGAGTTAGAGCAAGCAAAATTCTGTTGTAAGGCGCTGCGAAAAGGGGTGGGATTAAACAAGATGATTAGACATTAAAAGAGTGAGCGATTGGTCCATATTTTACATTTCTGTCCAGGGAGGTCATGTTTTGATCTACGATTGGTCTCACACAGTCAAATGATGCAATTTTGCAGGTCGGAGTTCACCAAGCTTGAACTTTGCAATGCAGTGGACTGCGAAACTTGACGCACAAACTTTGTTTCCTGTCTGATGCATTCGCGTGCATATGAATGGAAGTCTATGTGGAGAAAAGTCCAGTGTGACCACGGCTTAAGTGCAAGTGAATGGTTTCTCTCCAGTGTGGATCCTCATGTGTCGATTAAGGTGTGATGAGCAGTTAAAACTCTTCCCACACTGAGTGCATGTGAATGGTTTCTCTCCAGTGTGGATCCTCATGTGTTTATTAAGGTGTGATGATCGTCTGAAATTCTTCCCACACTGGGTGCATGTGAATGGTTTCTCTCCACTGTGGATCATCATGTGTCGATTAAGGGATGATGAGCAGTTAAAACTCTTCCCACACTGAGTGCATGTGAATGGACACTCTCCAGTGTGGATCATCATGTGTAGATTAAGGTGTGATGATTGGCTGAAACTCTTTCCACACTGAGTGCATGTGAATGGTTTCTCTCCAGTGTGGATCCTCATGTGCTGATTAAGGGATGATGATTGTCTGAAACTCTTCCCACACTGAGTGCATGTGAATGGTTTCTCTCCAGTGTGGCTCATCATGTGTTGATTAAGGTGTGATGAGCAGTTAAAACTCTTCCCACACTGGGTACATGTGAATGGTTTCTCTCCAGTGTGGATCCTCATGTGTTGATTAAGGGATGATGAGCAGCTGAAACTCTTCCCACACTGAGTGCATGTGAATGGTTTCTCTCCGGTGTGGATCATCATGTGTTGATTAAGGTGTGATGAGCAGTTAAAACTCTTCCCACACTGGGTACATGTGAATGGTTTCTCTCCAGTGTGGATCCTCATGTGTTTATTAAGGGATGATGAGCAGCTGAAACTCTTCCCACACTGAGTGCATGTGAATGGTTTCTCTCCGGTGTGGATCATCATGTGTTGATTAAGGTGTGATGATCTGTTAAAACTCTTCCCACACTGGGTACATGTGAATGGTTTCTCTCCAGTGTGGATCATCATGTGTAGATTCAAGTTTGATGATATGCTGAAACTCTTCCCACACTGAGTGCAAGTGAATGGTTTCTCTCCAGTGTGGATCCTCATGTGTTGATTAAGGGATGATGATTGGCTGAATTTTTTCCCACACTGAGTGCATGTGAATGGTTTCTCTCCAGTATGGATTCTTATGTGATTTTTAAGGTGTGATGAGCAGCTGAAACTCTTTCCACACTGAGTGCAGGTGAAACAATTCTTGTCTCTCCTTTTCAAAATACCATCAGTCTCTAAATGAGTTTTTTCCTCAATTTTGACATGATGTTTCTCCTCTTTAATCCCCTCATTCTCTTCAATTAGGTCTGAAATGAATAAAACATTAGTTTTCATTAAGTCTTAAAAACTCTCATCAAAAGCTGAAAAATGAAAAGACACAGGAAACATTGGCTACAAACACTGTAATTTTGATGCACATTAAATGTAAAATAAATCAAATCATATTTTATTTGGTCCATAAAGGCTGATTTATACTTCTGCGTCAAGTGCACGCATATGCTACGGCACAGCCTACGCGCGAACGCATAGCCCTCACCGTGGCTGTCAGTATCGTTGACGTGCACCTCTCAAAAAAATGTAACTACACATCACAATGATGCATAGCGCAAGCTTTGTGATTGGTCGGCTTGAAATCGGTGAATAGTGTGGGTGGGACTGAGAGCCGTATATATATATATATATATATATATATATATATATATATATATATATATATATTCGTATATTTATTTATAATTACAACAAAATGTTTTTTCTAAAAATTTGTTCATTCTGTGCCTGACTGGTAAACTTCAGAAAAAAAGTTCTGGGGTAACAGCTGAACAAACAGCTGAATATTTGCCTCGCAGACTTGAGACATACCTGTACAGCATCTGCATAAAAAGACTGGAATGTGCACAATTACCCTTGTGTGGTGTTGAGTCATTTTCATCCATTCTGGGGGGGATTTTCAGGCTTAATTGGGCCAAAACTTTCTCCGTGTTTCAGCAAACGGACTGATATTTGGGGACATCTTATTTTGACATATTCTAGGAAAATGCTTAAATGCTTAAAAAATGCTGAGAGAAACAAAAAGCGTAAGTACGTATCGAAGCAACGGAGCAAAGACCGCTGTCTTCTTACTGATGTCTGTGAACACCAAAGACTTCAGTGCAGTGTGTCCTGAACAAAATCAACTTACAGATTTATCTTGCTGGCATGAAGTCAGCTGCCGACTCACCGGCTTGGTTCGTCGATGCCTTCAACCTTCACATTCGCCATTCCCCTCTCATTTCCCTTGGCCCCTCCGCTCCATGGGTAAGAAGCAAAAGTTTTTGTTTTCTTTGCCCAAATTCTCATTTTGTTTCTCTTGTTTTGTTTTCTCCCCGTACTATTATTATCATTATTATTTTTCCCTGTTTTCAAATCTGACAAATCGGCTGGCCTGAAATCATTAGCATTTTTCCTTTCACTTTCATTTAAGTTATAAGTGCTGAGAGTTTCATTGTGATTATTGTTATATTGTTTGTTTTGTTGTTGATACTGCTGTTTGTGTGTGAAAAGTACAAAGTGTTTTTAAATTAATATTACTGACTAATACAAAATTTATTTAGACAAATACAGCAATTGTTTGAGTTTTTCTGGTTCTCCTTGTTTGTTAATTTATGCGTTTATTTATTTTTGGTTTAATATTTGTAAATGGTGGTGAGAGCTAGCCGTAGTATATTTTCTTTAAAAGGTATTTTGACAGATATTCTGTCTGGCGCCCAAGATTAATAATTTAAAAACAAGTGACAAACATATTTTTGTAAAGTTTGTTTTTATTTTTTGGGGGGATCACCATTCCCACACAACAGTGACATTTTCCTGTTGGGAAGAGATTTGTGCTTTTTACTATTGATCATCAGTTACAGTGCAAAAAAGTTTCTGCCTTTTTTATGGAGTATAGTGTGTGTGGGAGTAAGACAGAAAAGCTGGATTTATACTTTTGCCTGGAGCAACACATCGCACACCTCTGCTGACTGCGCGCGCACCTCGCGATACAGACGAGGCTTTTATACTTGCAGTGTTCACCGTTGTGATATTCTTTAAAACAACAAAAGAAACCCACTTTTAAGTCAGACAAATAAACAGCGAAGTAGAAAGTTTCCGGAACTACGTCATATCATTAATATTGTTCAATGTTTTTAAAATAATAATTTTTTTTGTTTTTAAAGAGGCAATCTGCAAACTTTGCCTGACAAAGGTGGCAGCAACCGGAGGAAACACAACTAATTTATACACGCACATTCAACGCACCTACTTAATGTTTAACTATGGGTGGGTCGCGGGATCAGATCAATAGGCATAAATACGCAACGCATACTCCCATATTAAAAATCACGCAACATCATCTAACAATGCTTAATAATAAATCTTTTTTTTTTCATACGAGTAATTTAGCAATGCTGCGCGTTAATAAGCCAACTGCAGAGAAAAAAAGCAACCATCGCGGCAACCGCAGTGATCACTTTTTCCAAAGTTCAGCTGTTCTTTTTTGCACTTGATTATGCGTTTAATGTGTAGAAGAAAATTTATATATATATATATATATATATATATATCTATATATATATATATATATATATATATCTATCTATTTAAATATAAATATATATATTTATATCTATCTCAAAGGGTGGCTAGTTTGTATTAATGTGTTTTAATATTATTAAAAAAAATGCTTTGCCTATTTAAGCTTAACGGCTATAAATGGAGCATGTCTCGCTGTCATTTAAAACATACAATTCATAACACACAAAAGCTGTAGTCTATGCAGTGTGTAAACTTACAGGGAGGTGTTGGTCAATAGTCATACTGCGCTCCACGTTATTGAACTCCAATATCTCTGAGGGAGATTATGTTACCAGATATTGTTATGTTATGTTACCAGCCAATATTTACTTAAGAGATTTTTACAAATAAAAGGTATTTTAAAAAGGAACAACACGCAAATAACAAATAAAACTGGTCCCGTGGAGCAATTGTCATCTTGCCAGTGTAAGCTGTGTAGTGTGTATAGCGCCCTTATTACAGCGCATGTTGGCAATTCCCGCAAAAGCATTTATAAGCTATTTAAAAGCAAAAAAAAAGTGGAAAAGAGGAAACCCCCACAGTGATACTGGTATTACCGGTGTTGTCACATGTCGATTATCCGGTGGGGAAATTTCCTCATTGTCACATTGTCTACTTTCCAGTTATCTGTGTGTTTTGTTTTCGTGGAGTTTCAGTGCACTTCACTGACACATTTCTAAAAACTGTTCGCGCAGAGAGAGCGAGAGAAAGCCTACACTGTTTATTATCCTTATATTGCAAAAGCACACACATTTATTATGGTGGCTTGAAAAGCCAGCATATTGTTATCTATCTTAAACTTATTATTAGGCTGGCTTGTGCAGCAAGCCAGACTACTGTTATCCTATTTAAACTTATTAGGCTGGCTTGTGTAGCAAGCCAGACTACTGTTATCCTATTTAAACTTATTATTAGGCTGGCTTGTCAAAGCCAACCTACTGTTATCCTATTTAAACTTATTATTATTATTATTTTTTTTTTTATTATTCTTCTTCTGAGACTAAATTTCTAACTCTATCTCCTCCTAGAGCTTTCAAGCTATGACCACCAAACTCGCACCAGACCTCCGAACTATTCGGACTCGGATTGCTATATCTCCTCAGACTGATCCGACTTTCGGTTTTCCGAAAAAACGTCCCGGGACCACCGAAAAAATCCCATAGGCTTAACATGGGGTCAAACTTTGTGACCTCATAACTCTGCGTCAGAATGTCACACAGACTTCTAACTGGGCTCATTTAACTCAGACTACCTAACTGCCAATAACTGATGAGCTTTAAACTTTCTAGCCACGCCCTAGCAACCACTTTTGGACCCTAGAAACTGTCCCATAGACTTCCATTGCAAATGATGCTCATTGACTTTACATTGGATCAAACTTTGTGAGCTCATAACTCTGCATCAGACTGTCATAAAGACTAATGGCTGAGCTCATTTAACTCAGTCTAGCCAGCAGCCAATCACTGATGGCCTTTTAACTTTCTAGCCACACCCTAACAACCAGATACTGCACCCTAGCAACTGTCCCATAGACTGCCATTATAGAGGCCCAGATTGATATCGTCCTGCTGCAGTGTTATAGAGACATGGGGGTTGTTTTTAACTGTTCATACTGGCAAGAAGCTTTGATACATCATCAGTCTAAGCTGTCAATCAACTCCATAGCAACAAAACAGACTAACCTAGCAACGATATAACAGCAGCTATATCTCAGTATCAGAACATCGTAGAGAAGCGGGGGTTGGCTTATTTGACTCATGCTAGCACACCATAAATCCTGTATGGTTCACATGCTAGCAATGACTAGCAACATGCTAATTCATGCTGGAATCATGCTAGTAACATGCTAATTCATGCTAGAATCATGCTAGTAACATGCTAATCCATGCTAGAATCTTGCTAGTAACATGCTAATTCATGCTGGAATCATGCTAGTAACATGCTAATTCATGCTAGAATCATGCTAGTAACATGCTAATTCATGCTAGAAACATGCTAGTAACATGCTAATTCATGCTGGAATCATGCTAGTAACATGCTAATTCATGCTAGAATCATGCTAGTAACATGCTAATTCATGCTAGAATCATGCTAATAACATGCTAATTCATGCTAGAATCATGCTAATAACATGCTAATTCATGCTAGAATCATGCTAATAACATGCTAATTCATGCTAGAATCTTGCTAGTAACATGCTAATTCATGCTAGAATCATGCTAGTAACATGCTAATTTATGCTAGAATCATGCTAGTAACATGCTAATTCATGCTAGAATCATGCTAATAACATGGTAATTCATGCTAGAATCATGCTAATAACATGCTAATTCATGCTAGAATCTTGCTAGTAACATGCTAATTCATGCTAGAATCATGCTAGTAACATGCTAATTCATGCTAGAATCATGCTAGTAACATGCTAATTCATGCTAGAATCATGCTAGTAACATGCTAATTCATGCTAGAATGATGCTAATTCATGCTAGAATCATGCTAGTAACATGCTAATTCATGCTAGAATGATGCTAGTAACATGCTAATTCATGCTAGAATCATGCTAGTAACATGCTAATTCATGCTAGAATGATGCTAGTAACATGCTAATTCATGCTAGAATCATGCTAGTAACATGCTAATTCATGCTAGAATGATGCTAGTAACATGCTAATTCATGCTAGAATCATGCTAGTGACATGCTAATTCATGCTAGAATCATGCTAGTAACATGCTAATTCATGCTAGAATGATGCTAGTAACATGCTAATTCATGCTAGAATCATGCTAGTAACATGCTAATTCATGCTAGAATGATGCTAATTCATGCTAGAATCATGCTAGTAACATGCTAATTCATGCTAGAATCATGCTAGTAACATGCTAATTCATGCTAGAATCATGCTAGTAACATGCTAATTCATGCTAGAATGATGCTAATTCATGCTAGAATCATGCTAGTAACATGCTAATTCATGCTAGAATCATGCTAGTAACATGCTAATTCATGCTAGAATCATGCTAGTAACATGCTAATTCATGCTAGAATCATGCTAATTCATGCTAGAAACATGCTAATTCATGCTAGGATCATGCTAGTAACTTGCTAATTCATGGTAGAATCATGCTAGTAACATGCTAATTCATGCTAGTAACATGCTAATTCATGCTAGAATCATGCTAGTAACATGCTAATTCATGCTAGAATCATGCTAGGAATATGCTAATTCATGTTAGAATCATGCTAGTAACATGCTAATTCATGCTAGAATCATGCTAGTAACATGCTAATTCATGCTAGAATCATGCTAATGACATGCTAATCTATCTATCTATCTATCTATCTATCTATCTATCTATCTATCTATCTATCTATCTATCTATCTATCTATCTATCTATCTATCTATCTTTTCGTACTTTTTAAAACTACTTTAAACTAAATAAACTATTACCAACAGACTTTCACAAGCCAGCCTCAAAGTTTGTCCTCAAACTTTAATAATCTAGTTATTAGGCTGGCTTGTCAAAGCCAACCTACTGTTATCTATCTTAAACTTATTATTATTCTTCTTCTTCTTCTTCTTCTGAGACTAATTTCTAAGTGTATCTCCTCCTAGGCCTTTCAAGCTACATACGTCAAACTTTCGTCAAACCTTCAAACTGGTCTGACTCGGGTTGCTATATCTTTTCTAACTGATCCGACCTTGGGTTTTCCGAAAAACGACCCAGAAAAATCCCAAAAGTCCCATTGACTTAACATTGGGTCAAACTTTGTGAGCTCATAACTCTGCATCAGACTGTCCTACAGACTTCTAACTGGACTCATTTAACTCAGTCTAGCCAGCAGCCAATAACTGATGACTTTTTAACTTACTAGCCACTCCCTAGCAACCACTTACAGCACCCTAGCAACTGTCCCATAGACTTCCATTGTAAAAGACTCCCATTTACTTAACATTGGATCAACCTTTGTGAGCTCATAACTGCATCAGACTGTCCTACAGACTAGAGTCTGGCCTCATTCAACTCAGTCTAGCCAGCAGCCAATCACTGATTACCTTTAAACTTACTAGCCACTCCCTAGCAACCAATTTCAGCACCCTAGCAACTGTCCCAGAGACTGTAACTAGCTATTCTAACACACGCTAACAGTTTTAACATCCTACTGACATGCTAATCTTGCTAGAAAGGTGCTAGCAACACAATAGCGACATGCTAGTCATGCTAGTAACATGCTAATTCATGCTAGAATCATGCTAACAACATGCTAATTCATGCTTGAAACAAGCTGATTCATGCTAGAATCATGCTAGTAACATGCTAGTTACATGCTAACTAATGCTGGAATCATGCTAGTTACATGCTAATTCATGCTAGAAACATGCTAATTCATGCTAGAATCATGCTAACAACGTGCTAATTCATGTTAGAAACGTGCTAGAAACATGCTAGTAACATGCTAGAAACATGCTAGTAACATGCTAGAATCATGCTAGTAACATGCTAGTAACATGCTAGAAACATGCTAGTAACATGCTAATTCATGCTAGAATCATGCTAGTAACATGCTAATCCATGCTAGAATCATGCTAGTAACATGCTAATTCATGCTAGAATCATGCTAGTAACATACTAATTCATGCTAGAATCATGCTAGTAACATGCTAATTCATGCTAGAATCATGCTAGTAACATGCTAATTCATGCTAGAATCATGCTAGTAACATGCTAATTCATGCTAGAATCATGCTAGTAACATGCTAATTCATGCTAGTAACATGCTAGTAACATGCTAGAAACATGCTAGTAACATGCTAATTCATGCTAGAAACATGCTAGTAACATGCTAATTCATGCTAGAATCATGCTAGTAACATGCTAATTCATGCTAGAATCATGCTAATAACATGCTAATTCATGCTAGAAACATGCTAATTCATTCTAGAATCATGCTAGTAACATGCTAAATCATGCTAGAATCATGCTAGTAACATGCTAATTCATGCTAGAATCATGCTAATAACATGCTAGTTCATGCTAGAAACATGCTAGTAACATGCTAATTCATGCTAGAATCATGCTAGTTACATGCTAATCCATGCTAGAATCATGCTAGTAACATGCTAATTCATGCTAGAATCATGGTAGTAACATGCTAATTCATGCTAGAATCATGCTAATAACAATCTAATTCATGCTAGAATCATGCTAATAACATGCTAATTCATGCTAGAATCATGCTAATAACATGCTAATTCATGCTAGAATCATGCTAATAACATGCTAATTCATGCTAGAATCATGCTAATTTATGCTAGAATCATGCTAGTAACATGCTAGTTCATCCTAGAATCATGCTAGTAACATGCTAATTCATGCTAGAAACATGCTAATAACATGCTAATTCATGCTAGAAACATGCTAATTCATTCTAGAATCATGCTAGTAACATGCTAAATCATGCTAGAATCATGCTAGTAACATGCTAATTCATGCTAGAATCATGCTAATAACATGCTAGTTCATGCTAGAAACATGCTAGTAACATGCTAATTCATGCTAGAATCATGCTAGTTACATGCTAATCCATGCTAGAATCATGCTAGTAACATGCTAATTCATGCTAGAATCATGGTAGTAACATGCTAATTCATGCTAGAATCATGCTAATAACAATCTAATTCATGCTAGAATCATGCTAATAACATGCTAATTCATGCTAGAATCATGCTAATAACATGCTAATTCATGCTAGAATCATGCTAATAACATGCTAATTCATGCTAGAATCATGCTAATTCATGCTAGAATCATGCTAGTAACATGCTAGTTCATCCTAGAATCATGCTAGTAACATGCTAATTCATGCTAGAAACATGCTAGTTACATGCTAATTCATGCTAGAATCATGCTAGTAACATGCTAATTCATGCTAGAAACATGCTAGTAACATGCTAGAATCATGCTAGAAACATGCTAATTCATGCTAACAACATGCTAATTCATGCTAGAAACATGCTAGTAACATGCTAATTCATGCTAGAATCATGCTAGTTACATGCTAATTTATGTTGAAATCATGCTAGTTACTTGCTAATTCATGCTAGTAACATGCTAATTCAGACTCGGCTTTTCAAGCCACCATAAAGTTTGTCCTCAAACTTTAATATCTAGTTATTATTTTTTTTTTTATTATTATTCTTCTTCTTCTGAGACTAAAAATTAAACTCTATCTCCTCCTAGAGCTTTCGAGCTATGACCACCAAACTCGCACCAGACCTCCGAACTATTCGGACTCGGATTGCTATATCTTTTCCGACTGATCCGACTTTCGGTTTTCCGAAAACACCCCCGGGACCACCGGAAAAATCCCATAGACTTAACATGGGATCAAACTTTGTGAGCTCATAACTCTGCGTCAGACTGTCGCACAGACTTCTAACTGGGCTCATTTAACTCAGACTATCAATCTGTCAATGACTGATCACCTTTAAACTTTCTAGCCACGCCCTAGCAACCACTTTTGGACCCTAGAAACTGTCCCATAGACTTCCATTGCAAAAGACTGTCATTGACTTAACATTGAATCAAACTCTGAGAGCTCATAACTCTGCATCAGAGTGTCACACTGACTTCTAACTGGGCTCATTTAACTCAGACTACCAAACTGCCAATCACTGATGAGCTTTTAACTTTCTAGCCACACCCTAACAACTAGATACTGCACCCTAGCAACAACTGTCCCATAGACTTCCATTGCAAAAGACTGTCATTGACTTAACATTAGATCAAACTTTGTGACCTCATAGCTTTCCATCAGACTGTCATACTTATCTATCTATCTATCTATCTATCTATCTATCTATCTATCTATCTATCTATCTATCTATCTATCTATCTATCTATCTATCCTTTTTCAAACTGTTTTCATCTATCTATCTATCTATCTATCTATCTATCTATCTATCTATCTATCTATCTATCTATCTATCTATCTATCTATCTATCTATCTATCTATCTTTTTTCAAACTGTTTTATCTATCTATCTATCTATCTATCTATCTATCTATCTATCTATCTATCTATCTATCTATCTATCAACTGTTTTTATCTATCTATCTATCTATCTATCTATCTATCTATCTATCTATCTATCTATCTATCTATCTATCTATCTATCTATCTATCTATCTATCAACTGTTTTTATCTATCTATCTATCAACTGTTTCTATCTATCTATCTATCAACTGTTTTTATCTATCTATCTATCTATCTATCTATCTATCTATCTATCTATCTATCTATCTATCTATCTATCTGTCTATCTGTCTGTCTGTCTGTCTGTCTGTCTGTCTGTCTGTCTGTCTGTCTATCTATCTATCTATCTATCTATCTATCTATCTATCTATCTATCTAAGAACATGCTAATTCATGCTAGAGTCATGCTAGTAACATGCTAATTCATGCTACAATCATGCTAGTAACATGCTAATTCATGCTAGAATCATGCTAGTAACATGCTAATTCATGCTAGAATCATGCTAGTAACATGCTAGTTCATGCTAGAATCATGCTAGAACGATGCTAATTCATGCTAGAATCATGCTAGTAACATGCTAATTCATGCTAGAATCATGCTAATAACATGCTAATTCATGCTAAAACGATGCTAATTTATGCTAGAGTCATGCTAGTAACATGCTAATTCATGCTAGAATCATGCTAGTAACATGCTAATTCATGCTAGAATCATGCTAGTAACATGCTAATTCATGCTAGAATCATGCTAGTTACATGCTAATTCGTGCTAGAACGGTGCTAATTCATGCTAGAATCATGCTAGTAACATGCTAATTCATGCTAGAATCATGCTAGTAACATGCTAGTTCATGCTAGAATCATGCTAGAACGATGCTAATTCATGCTAGAATCATGCTAGTAACATGCTAATTCATGCTAGAATCATGCTAGTAACATGCTAATTCATGCTAGAATCATGCTAGTAACATGCTAATTCATGCTAGAATCATGCTAATTCATGCTAGAATCATGCTAGTGACATGCTAATTCATGCTAGAATCATGCTAGTAACATGTTAATTTATGCTAGTAACATGCTAATTCATGCTAGAATCATGCTAGTAACATGCTAATTCATGGTAGAATCATGCTAGTAACATTCTAATTCATGCTAGAATGATGCTAATAACATGCTAATTCATGCTAAAATCATGCTAATAACATGCTAATTCATGCTAGAATCATGTTAGTAACATGCTAATTCACGCTAGAATCATGCTAGTAACATGCTAATTCATGCTCGAATCATGCTAGTAACATGCTAATTCATGCTAGAATCATGCTAGTAACATGCTAATTCATGCTAGAATCATGCTAGTAACATAATAATTCATGCTAGAATCATGCTAAGAACATGCTAATTCATGCTAGAATCATGCTAATGACCTGCTAATTCATGCTAGAATCATGCTAGTAATATGCTAATTCATGCTAGAATCATGCTATTAACATGCTAATTCATGCTAGTAACATGCTAATTCATGCTAGAATCATGCTAGTAACATGCTAATTCATGCTAGAATCATGGTAATAACATGCTAGTTCATGCTAGAATCATGCTAGTAACATGCTAATTCATGCTAGAATCATGCTAGTAACATGCTAATTCATGCTAGAATCATGCTAGTTACATGCTAATTCGTGCTAGAACGGTGCTAATTCATGCTAGAATCATGCTAGTAACATGCTAATTCATGCTAGAATCATGCTAGTAACATGCTAGTTCATGCTAGAATCATGCTAGAACGATGCTAATTCATGCTAGAATCATGCTAGTAACATGCTAATTCATGCTAGAATCATGCTAGTAACATGCTAATTCATGCTAGAATCATGCTAGTAACATGCTAATTCATGCTAGAATCATGCTAATTCATGCTAGAATCATGCTAGTGACATGCTAATTCATGCTAGAATCATGCTAGTAACATGTTAATTTATGCTAGTAACATGCTAATTCATGCTAGAATCATGCTAGTAACATGCTAATTCATGGTAGAATCATGCTAGTAACATTCTAATTCATGCTAGAATGATGCTAATAACATGCTAATTCATGCTAAAATCATGCTAATAACATGCTAATTCATGCTAGAATCATGTTAGTAACATGCTAATTCACGCTAGAATCATGCTAGTAACATGCTAATTCATGCTCGAATCATGCTAGTAACATGCTAATTCATGCTAGAATCATGCTAGTAACATGCTAATTCATGCTAGAATCATGCTAGTAACATAATAATTCATGCTAGAATCATGCTAATAACATGCTAATTCATGCTAGAATCATGCTAATGACCTGCTAATTCATGCTAGAATCATGCTAGTAATATGCTAATTCATGCTAGAATCATGCTATTAACATGCTAATTCATGCTAGTAACATGCTAATTCATGCTAGAATCATGCTAGTAACATGCTAATTCATGCTAGAATCATGGTAATAACATGCTAGTTCATGCTAGAATCATGCTAGTAACATGCTAATTCATGCTAGAATCATGCTAATAACATGCTAATTCATGGTAGAATCATGCTAATGACATGCTAATCGTTCTATCTATCTATCTATCTATCTATCTATCTATCTATCTATCTATCTATCTATCTATCTATCTATCTATCTATCTATCTATCTATCTATCTATCTTTTCACACTTTTTAAAACGGTTTTAAACTAAATAAACTATTACCGACAGACTTTCACAAGCCAGCCTCAAAGTTTGTCCTCAAACTTTAATAATCTAGTTATTATTTTTTTTTTTTTATTATTATTCTTCTGAGACTAAATTTCTAACTCTATCTCCTCCTAGAGCTTTCAAGCTATGACCACCAAACTCGCACCAGACCTCCGAACTATTCGGACTCGGATTGCTATATCTCCTCAGACTGATCCGACTTTCGGTTTTCCGAAAAACGTCCCGGGACCACCGAAAAAATCCCATAGGCTTAACATGGGGTCAAACTTTGTGACCTCATAACTCTGCGTCAGAATGTCACACAGACTTCTAACTGGACTCATTTAACTCAGTCTAGCCAGCAGCCAATAACTGATGACTTTTTAACTTACTAGCCACTCCCTAGCAACCACTTACAGCACCCTAGCAACTGTCCCATAGACTTCCATTGTAAAAGACTCCTATTTACTTAACATTGGATCAACCTTTGTGAGCTCATAACTGCATCAGACTGTCCTACAGACTAGAGTCTGGCCTCATTCAACTCAGTCTAGCCAGCAGCCAATCACTGATTACCTTTAAACTTACTAGCCACTCCCTAGCAACCAATTTCAGCACCCTAGCAACTGTCCCAGAGACTGTAACTAGCTATTCTAACACACGCTAACAGTTTTAACATCCTACTGACATGCTAATCTTGCTAGAAAGGTGCTAGCAACACAATAGCGACATGCTAGTCATGCTAGTAACATGCTAATTCATGCTAGAATCATGCTAACAACATGCTAATTCATGCTTGAAACAAGCTGATTCATGCTAGAATCATGCTAGTAACATGCTAGTTACATGCTAACTAATGCTGGAATCATGCTAGTTACATGCTAATTCATGCTAGAAACATGCTAATTCATGCTAGAATCATGCTAACAACGTGCTAATTCATGTTAGAAACGTGCTAGAAACATGCTAGTAACATGCTAGAAACATGCTAGTAACATGCTAGAATCATGCTAGTAACATGCTAGTAACATGCTAGAAACATGCTAGTAACATGCTAATTCATGCTAGAATCATGCTAGTAACATGCTAATCCATGCTAGAATCATGCTAGTAACATGCTAATTCATGCTAGAATCATGCTAGTAACATACTAATTCATGCTAGAATCATGCTAGTAACATGCTAATTCATGCTAGAATCATGCTAGTAACATGCTAATTCATGCTAGAATCATGCTAGTAACATGCTAATTCATGCTAGAATCATGCTAGTAACATGCTAATTCATGCTAGTAACATGCTAGTAACATGCTAGAAACATGCTAGTAACATGCTAATTCATGCTAGAAACATGCTAGTAACATGCTAATTCATGCTAGAATCATGCTAGTAACATGCTAATTCATGCTAGAATCATGCTAATAACATGCTAATTCATGCTAGAAACATGCTAATTCATTCTAGAATCATGCTAGTAACATGCTAAATCATGCTAGAATCATGCTAGTAACATGCTAATTCATGCTAGAATCATGCTAATAACATGCTAGTTCATGCTAGAAACATGCTAGTAACATGCTAATTCATGCTAGAATCATGCTAGTTACATGCTAATCCATGCTAGAATCATGCTAGTAACATGCTAATTCATGCTAGAATCATGGTAGTAACATGCTAATTCATGCTAGAATCATGCTAATAACAATCTAATTCATGCTAGAATCATGCTAATAACATGCTAATTCATGCTAGAATCATGCTAATAACATGCTAATTCATGCTAGAATCATGCTAATAACATGCTAATTCATGCTAGAATCATGCTAATTCATGCTAGAATCATGCTAGTAACATGCTAGTTCATCCTAGAATCATGCTAGTAACATGCTAATTCATGCTAGAAACATGCTAATAACATGCTAATTCATGCTAGAAACATGCTAATTCATTCTAGAATCATGCTAGTAACATGCTAAATCATGCTAGAATCATGCTAGTAACATGCTAATTCATGCTAGAATCATGCTAATAACATGCTAGTTCATGCTAGAAACATGCTAGTAACATGCTAATTCATGCTAGAATCATGCTAGTTACATGCTAATCCATGCTAGAATCATGCTAGTAACATGCTAATTCATGCTAGAATCATGGTAGTAACATGCTAATTCATGCTAGAATCATGCTAATAACAATCTAATTCATGCTAGAATCATGCTAATAACATGCTAATTCATGCTAGAATCATGCTAATAACATGCTAATTCATGCTAGAATCATGCTAATAACATGCTAATTCATGCTAGAATCATGCTAATTCATGCTAGAATCATGCTAGTAACATGCTAGTTCATCCTAGAATCATGCTAGTAACATGCTAATTCATGCTAGAAACATGCTAGTTACATGCTAATTCATGCTAGAATCATGCTAGTAACATGCTAATTCATGCTAGAAACATGCTAGTAACATGCTAGAATCATGCTAGAAACATGCTAATTCATGCTAACAACATGCTAATTCATGCTAGAAACATGCTAGTAACATGCTAATTCATGCTAGAATCATGCTAGTTACATGCTAATTTATGTTGAAATCATGCTAGTTACTTGCTAATTCATGCTAGTAACATGCTAATTCAGACTCGGCTTTTCAAGCCACCATAAAGTTTGTCCTCAAACTTTAATATCTAGTTATTATTTTTTTTTTTTATTATTATTCTTCTTCTTCTGAGACTAAAAATTAAACTCTATCTCCTCCTAGAGCTTTCGAGCTATGACCACCAAACTCGCACCAGACCTCCGAACTATTCGGACTCGGATTGCTATATCTTTTCCGACTGATCCGACTTTCGGTTTTCCGAAAACACCCCCGGGACCACCGGAAAAATCCCATAGACTTAACATGGGATCAAACTTTGTGAGCTCATAACTCTGCGTCAGACTGTCGCACAGACTTCTAACTGGGCTCATTTAACTCAGACTATCAATCTGTCAATGACTGATCACCTTTAAACTTTCTAGCCACGCCCTAGCAACCACTTTTGGACCCTAGAAACTGTCCCATAGACTTCCATTGCAAAAGACTGTCATTGACTTAACATTGAATCAAACTCTGAGAGCTCATAACTCTGCATCAGAGTGTCACACTGACTTCTAACTGGGCTCATTTAACTCAGACTACCAAACTGCCAATCACTGATGAGCTTTTAACTTTCTAGCCACACCCTAACAACTAGATACTGCACCCTAGCAACAACTGTCCCATAGACTTCCATTGCAAAAGACTGTCATTGACTTAACATTAGATCAAACTTTGTGACCTCATAGCTTTCCATCAGACTGTCATACTTATCTATCTATCTATCTATCTATCTATCTATCTATCTATCTATCTATCTATCTATCTATCTATCTATCTATCTATCTATCTATCCTTTTTCAAACTGTTTTCATCTATCTATCTATCTATCTATCTATCTATCTATCTATCTATCTATCTATCTATCTATCTATCTATCTATCTATCTTTTTTCAAACTGTTTTATCTATCTATCTATCTATCTATCTATCTATCTATCTATCTATCTATCTATCTATCTATCTATCTATCTATCTATCTATCTATCAACTGTTTTTATCTATCTATCTATCTATCTATCTATCTATCTATCTATCTATCTATCTATCTATCTATCTATCTATCTATCTATCTATCTATCAACTGTTTTTATCTATCTATCTATCAACTGTTTCTATCTATCTATCTATCAACTGTTTTTATCTATCTATCTATCTATCTATCTATCTATCTATCTATCTATCTATCTATCTGTCTATCTGTCTGTCTGTCTGTCTGTCTGTCTGTCTGTCTGTCTGTCTATCTATCTATCTATCTATCTATCTATCTATCTATCTATCTATCTAAGAACATGCTAATTCATGCTAGAGTCATGCTAGTAACATGCTAATTCATGCTACAATCATGCTAGTAACATGCTAATTCATGCTAGAATCATGCTAGTAACATGCTAATTCATGCTAGAATCATGCTAGTAACATGCTAGTTCATGCTAGAATCATGCTAGAACGATGCTAATTCATGCTAGAATCATGCTAGTAACATGCTAATTCATGCTAGAATCATGCTAATAACATGCTAATTCATGCTAAAACGATGCTAATTTATGCTAGAGTCATGCTAGTAACATGCTAATTCATGCTAGAATCATGCTAGTAACATGCTAATTCATGCTAGAATCATGCTAGTAACATGCTAATTCATGCTAGAATCATGCTAGTTACATGCTAATTCGTGCTAGAACGGTGCTAATTCATGCTAGAATCATGCTAGTAACATGCTAATTCATGCTAGAATCATGCTAGTAACATGCTAGTTCATGCTAGAATCATGCTAGAACGATGCTAATTCATGCTAGAATCATGCTAGTAACATGCTAATTCATGCTAGAATCATGCTAGTAACATGCTAATTCATGCTAGAATCATGCTAGTAACATGCTAATTCATGCTAGAATCATGCTAATTCATGCTAGAATCATGCTAGTGACATGCTAATTCATGCTAGAATCATGCTAGTAACATGTTAATTTATGCTAGTAACATGCTAATTCATGCTAGAATCATGCTAGTAACATGCTAATTCATGGTAGAATCATGCTAGTAACATTCTAATTCATGCTAGAATGATGCTAATAACATGCTAATTCATGCTAAAATCATGCTAATAACATGCTAATTCATGCTAGAATCATGTTAGTAACATGCTAATTCACGCTAGAATCATGCTAGTAACATGCTAATTCATGCTCGAATCATGCTAGTAACATGCTAATTCATGCTAGAATCATGCTAGTAACATGCTAATTCATGCTAGAATCATGCTAGTAACATAATAATTCATGCTAGAATCATGCTAATAACATGCTAATTCATGCTAGAATCATGCTAATGACCTGCTAATTCATGCTAGAATCATGCTAGTAATATGCTAATTCATGCTAGAATCATGTTATTAACATGCTAATTCATGCTAGTAACATGCTAATTCATGCTAGAATCATGCTAGTAACATGCTAATTCATGCTAGAATCATGGTAATAACATGCTAGTTCATGCTAGAATCATGCTAGTAACATGCTAATTCATGCTAAAATCATGCTAATAACATGCTAATTCATGGTAGAATCATGCTAATGACATGCTAATCGTTCTATCTATCTATCTATCTATCTATCTATCTATCTATCTATCTATCTATCTATCTATCTATCTATCTATCTATCTATCTATCTATCTATCTTTTCACACTTTTTAAAACGGTTTTAAACTAAATAAACTATTACCGACAGACTTTCACAAGCCAGCCTCAAAGTTTGTCCTCAAACTTTAATAATCTAGTTATTATTATTTTTTTTTTTATTATTCTTCTTCTGAGACTAAATTTCTAACTCTATCTCCTCCTAGAGCTTTCAAGCTATGACCACCAAACTCGCACCAGACCTCCGAACTATTCGGACTCGGATTGCTATATCTCCTCAGACTGATCCGACTTTCGGTTTTCCGAAAAACGTCCCGGGACCACCGAAAAAATCCCATAGGCTTAACATGGGGTCAAACTTTGTGACCTCATAACTCTGCGTCAGAATGTCACACAGACTTCTAACTGGGCTCATTTAACTCAGACTACCTAACTGCCAATAACTGATGAGCTTTAAACTTTCTAGCCACGCCCTAGCAACCACTTTTGGACCCTAGAAACTGTCCCATAGACTTCCATTGCAAATGATGCTCATTGACTTTACATTGGATCAAACTTTGTGAGCTCATAACTCTGCATCAGACTGTCATAAAGACTAATGGCTGAGCTCATTTAACTCAGTCTAGCCAGCAGCCAATCACTGATGGCCTTTTAACTTTCTAGCCACACCCTAACAACCAGATACTGCACCCTAGCAACTGTCCCATAGACTGCCATTATAGAGGCCCAGATTGATATCGTCCTGCTGCAGTGTTATAGAGACATGGGGGTTGTTTTTAACTGTTCATACTGGCAAGAAGCTTTGATACATCATCAGTCTAAGCTGTCAATCAACTCCATAGCAACAAAACAGACTAACCTAGCAACGATATAACAGCAGCTATATCTCAGTATCAGAACATCGTAGAGAAGCGGGGGTTGGCTTATTTGACTCATGCTAGCACACCATAAATCCTGTATGGTTCACATGCTAGCAATGACTAGCAACATGCTAATTCATGCTGGAATCATGCTAGTAACATGCTAATTCATGCTAGAATCATGCTAGTAACATGCTAATTCATGCTAGAATCTTGCTAGTAACATGCTAATTCATGCTGGAATCATGCTAGTAACATGCTAATTCATGCTAGAATCATGCTAGTAACATGCTAATTCATGCTAGAATCATGCTAGTAACATGCTAATTCATGCTGGAATCATGCTAGTAACATGCTAATTCATGCTAGAATCATGCTAGTAACATGCTAATTCATGCTAGAATCATGCTAATAACATGCTAATTCATCCTAGAATTATGCTAATAACATGCTAATTCATGCTAGAATCATGCTAGTAACATGCTAATTTATGCTAGAATCATGCTAGTAACATGCTAATTCATGCTAGAATCATGCTAGTAACATGCTAATTTATGCTAGAATCATGCTAGTAACATGCTAATTCATGCTAGAATCATGCTAGTAACATGCTAATTCATGCTAGAATCATGCTAGTAACATGCTAATTCATGCTAGAATCATGCTAGTAACATGCTAAATCATGCTAGAATCATGCTAGTAACATGCTAATTCATGCTAGAACGATGCTAATTCATGCTAGAATCATGCTAGTAACATGCTAATTTATGCTAGAATCATGCTAATAACATGGTAATTTATGCTAGAATCATGCTAATAACATGCTAATTCATGCTAGAATCATGCTAGTAACATGCTAATTCATGCTAGAATCTTGCTAGTATCATGCTAGAATCATGCTAGTAACATGCTAATTCATGCTAGAATCATGCTAGTAACATGCTAATTCATGCTAGAATCATGCTAGTAACATGCTAATTCATGCTAGAACCATGCTAGTAACATGCTAATTCATGCTAGAATCATGCTAATTCATGCTAGAATCATGCTAGTAACATGCTAATTCATGCTAGAACCATGCTAGTAACATGCTAATTCATGCTAGAATCATGCTTATTCATGCTAGAATCATGCTAGTAACATGCTAATTCATGCTAGAATCATGCTAATAACATGCTAATTCATGCTAGAATCATGCTAATAACATGCTAATTCATGCTAGAATCTTGCTAGTAACATGCTAATTCATGCTAGAATCATGCTAGTAACATGCTAAATCATGCTAGAATCATGCTAGTAACATGCTAATTCATGCTAGAATCATGCTAGTAACATGCTAATTCATGCTAGAATCATGCTAGTAACATGCTAATTCATGCTAGAACAATGCTAATTAATGCTAGAATCATGCTAATAACATGCTAATTCATGCTAGAATCATGCTAGTAACATGCTAATTCATGCTAGAATCTTGTTAGTAACATGCTAATTCATGCTAGAATCATGCTAGTAACATGCTAATTCATGCTAGAATCATGCTAGTAACATGCTAATTCATGCTAGAATCATGCTAGTAACATGCTAATTCATGCTAGAATCATGCTAGTAACGTGCTAATTTATGCTAGAATCATGCTAGTAACATGCTAATTCATGCTAGAATCATGCTTATTCATGCTAGAATCATGCTAGTAACATGCTAATTCATGCTAGAACCATGCTAGTAACATGCTAATTCATGCTAGAATCATGCTTATTCATGCTAGAGTCATGCTAGTAACATGCTAAATCATGCTAGAATCATGCTAGTAACATGCTAATTAATGCTAGAATCTTGCTAGTAACATGCTAATTCATGCTTGAATCATGCTAGTAACATGCTAATTCATGCTAGAATCATGCTAGCAATATGCTAATTCATGTTAGAATCATGCTAGTAACATGCTAATTCATGCTAGAATCATGCTAGTAACATGCTAATTCATGCTAGAATGATACTAGTAACATGCTAGTTCATGCTAGAATCATGCTAGTAACATGCTAATTCATGCTAGAATCATGCTAATAACATGCTAATTCATAGTAGAATCATGCTAATGACATGCTAATTGTTCTATCTATCTATCTATCTATCTATCTATCTATCTATCTATCTATCTATCTATTTATCTATCTTTTCGTACTTTTTAAAACTACTTTAAACTAAATAAACTATTACCAACAGACTTTCACAAGCCAGCCTCAAAGTTTGTCCTCAAACTTTAATAATCTAGTTATTAGGCTGGCTTGTCAAAGCCAACCTACTGTTATCCTTTCTAAACTTATTATTATTTTTTTTTTTTATTCTTCTGAGACTAAATTTGCAAGACTATCTCCTCCTAGAGCTTTCGAGCTATGACCACCAAACTCGCACCAGACCTCCAAACTATTCTGACTCGCGTTGCTATATCTTTTCCGACTGATCCGACTTTCGGTTTTCCGAAAAACGTCCCGGGACCACCGGAAAAATCCCATAGACTTAACATAGGATCAAACTTTGTGAGCTCATAACTCTGCGTCAGACTGTCGCACAGACTTCTAACTGGGCTCATTTAACTCAGATTATCAATCTGCCAATGACTGATCACCTTTAAACTTTCTAGCCACACCCTAGCAACCACTTTTGGACCCTAGAAACTGTCCCATAGACTTCCATTGCAAAAGACTGCCATTGACTTAACATTGAATCAACTCTGAGAGCTCAAAACTCTGCATCAGACTGTCATACAGACTTATGGCTAAGCTCATTTAACTCAGACTACCACACTGCCAATCACTGATGAGCTTTTAACTTCCTAGCCACACCCTAACTACCAGATACTGCACCCTAGCAACAACTGTCCCATAGACTTCCATTGCAAAAGACTGTCATTGACTTAACATTAGATCAAACTTTGTGACCTCATAGCTTTTCATCAGACTGTCATACTTATGGGTGAGCTTTATCTATCTATCTATCTATCTATCTATCTATCTATCTATCTATCTATCTATCTATCTATCTATCTATCTATCTATCTATCTATAAACTGTTTTTATCTATCTATCTATCTATCTATCTATCTATCTATCTATCTATCTATCTATCTATCTATCTATCTATCTATCTATCTATCCTTTTTCAAACTGTTTTATCTATCTATCTATCTATCTATCTATCTATCTATCTATCTATCTATCTATCTATCTATCTATCTATCTATCTATCTATCTATCTATAAACTGTTTTTATCTATCTATCTATCTATCTATCTATCTATCTATCTATCTATCTATCTATCTGTCTATCCTTTTTCAAACTGTTTTATCTATCTATCTATCTATCTATCTATCTATCTATCTATCTATCTATCTATCTATCTATCTATCTATCTATCTATCTATCTATCTATCTATCAACTGTTTTTATCTATCTATCTATCTATCTATCTATCTATCTATCTATCTATCTATCTATCTATCTATCTATCTATCTATCTATCTATCTATCTATTAACTGTTTTTATCTATCTATCTATCTATCTATCTATCTATCTATCTATCTATCTATCTATCTATCTATCTATCTATCTATCTATCTATCTATCTATCTATCTAAGAACATGCTAATTCATGCTAGAGTCATGCTAATAACATGCTAATTCATGCTAGAACGATGCTAATTCATGCTAGAACGATGCTAGTAACATGCTAATTCATGCTAGAATCATGCTAGTAACATGCTAGTTCATACTAGAATCATGCTAGTAACATGCTAACTCATGCTAAAACGATGCTAATTAATGCTAGAATCATGCTAGTAACATGCTAATTCATGCTAGAATCATGCTAGTAACATGCTAATTCATGCTAGAATCATGCTAGTAACATGCTAATTCATGCTAGAATTATGCTAGTTACATGCTAATTCGTGGTAGAACGATGCTAATTCATGCTAGAATCATGCTAGTAACATGCTAATTCATGCTAGAATCATGCTAGAACAATGCTAATTCATGCTAGAATCATGCTAGTAACATGCTAGTTCATGCTAGAATCATGCTAGTAACATGCTAATTCATGCTAGAATCATGCTAATTCATGCTAGAATCATGCTAGTAACATGCTAATTCATGCTAGAATCATGCTAGTAACATGCTAATTCATGCTAGAATCATGCTAGTAACATGCTAATTCATGCTAAAACTATGCTAATTTATGCTAGAATCATGCTAGTAACATGCTAATGCATGCTAGAATCATGCTAATTCATGCTAATTCATGCTAGAATCATGCTAGTAACATGCTAATTCATGGTAGAATCATGCTAGTAACATGCTAATTCATGCTAGAATCATGCTAGTAACATGCTAATTCATGCTAGTAACATGCTAATTCATGGTAGAATCATGCTAGTTACATGCTAATTCATGCTAGAATCATGCTAGTAACGTGCTAATTCATGCTAGAATCATGCTAGTAACATGCTAATTCATGCTAGAATCATGCTAGTAACATGCTAATTCATGCTAGAATCATGCTAATAACATGCTAATTCATGCTAGAACCATGCTAGTAACATGCTAATTCATGCTAGAATCATGCTAGTAACATGCTAATTCATGCTAGAACCATGCTAATAACATGCTAATTCGTGCTAGAATCATGCTAGAAACATGCTAATTCGTGCTAGAATGATGCTAATAACATGTTAATTCGTGCTAGAATCATGCTAGTAACATGCTAATTCATGCTAGAATCATGCTAGTAGCATGCTAATTCATGCTAGAACCATGCTAGTAACATGCTAATTCATGCTAGAATCATGCTAGTAACATGCTAATTCATGCTAGAACCATGCTAATAACATGCTAATTCGTGCTAGAATCATGCTAGAAACATGCTAATTCGTGCTAGAATGATGCTAATAACATGTTAATTCGTGCTAGAATCATGCTAGTAACATGCTAATTCATGCTAGAATCATGCTAGTAGCATGCTAATTCATGCTAGAATCATGCTAGTAACATGCTAATTTATGCTAAAGTCATGCTAAAAACATGCTAATTCATGCTAGAATCAGGCTAATAACATGCTAATTCATCTATCTAACCTTTTTCAAACTATTTTATCTATCTATCTATCTATCTATCTATCTATCTATCTATCTATCTATCTATCTATCTATCTATCTATTTTAAATATATACATTTTAAAACTGTTTAAACTAAATAAACTATTACCAAGGCTTTGTCAAGCCAGCCTCAAAGTTTGTCCTCAAACTTTAATAATCTAGTTCTTCTTCTTCTTCTTCTTATTCTTCTGAGACTAATTTCTAAGTGTATCTCCTCCTAGGCCTTTCAAGCTACATACTTCAAACTTTCGTCAAACCTTCGAACTGGTCTGACTCGGGTTGCTATATCTTTTCTAACTGATCCGACCTTGGGTTTTCCGAAAAACGACCCAGAAAAATCGCAAAAGTCCCATTGACTTAACATTGGGTCAAACTTTGTGAGCTCATAACTCTGTATCAGACTGTCCTACAGACTTCTAACTGGACTCATTTAACTCAGTCTAGCCAGCAGCCAATAACTGATGACTTTTTAACTTACTAGCCACTCCCTAGCAACCACTTACAGCACCCTAGCAACTGTCCCATAGACTTCCATTGTAAAAGACTCCCATTTACTTAACATTGGATCAACCTTTGTGAGCTCATAACTCTGCATCAGACTGTCCTACAGACTAGAGTCTGGCCTCATTCAACTCAGTCTAGCCAGCAGCCAATCACTGATTACCTTTAAACTTACTAGCCACTCCCTAGCAACCAATTTCAGCACCCTAGCAACTGTCCCAGAGACTGTGACTAGCTATTCTAACACACGCTAACAGTTTTAACATCCTACTGACATGCTAATCTTGCTAGAAAGGTGCTAGCAACACGATAGTGACATGCTAGTCATGCTAGTAACATGCTAATTCATGCTAGAATCATGCTAACAACATGCTAATTCATGCTAGAAACAAGCTGACTCATGCTAGAATCATGCTAGTAACATGCTAGTTACATGCTAATTAATGCTAGAATCATGCTAGTTACATGCTAATTCATGCTAGAAACATGCTAATTCATGCTAAAATCATGCTAACAACATGCTAATTCATGCTAGAAACATGCTAGTAACATGCTAATTCATGCTAGAAACATGCTAGTAACATGCTAGAATCATGCTAGTAACATGCTAATTCATGCTAGAATCATGCTAATAACATGCTAATTCATGCTAGAATCATGCTAGTAACATGCTAATTCATGCTAGAAACATGCTAGTAACATGCTAATCCATGCTAGAATCATGCTAGTAACATGCTAATTCATGCTAGAATCATGCTAGTAAAATGCTAATTCATGCTAGAATCATGCTAGTAACATGCTAATTCATGCTAGAATCATGCTAGTAACATGCTAATTCATGCTAGAATCATGCTAGTAACATGCTAATTCATGCTAGAATCATGCTAATAACATGCTAATTCATGCTAGAAACATGCTAGTAACATGCTAATTCATGCTAGAAACATGCTAGTTACATGCTAATCCATGCTAGAGTCATGCTAGTAACATGCTAATTCATGCTAGAATCATGCTAGTAACATGCTAATTCATGCTAGTAACATGCTAGTAACATGCTAATTCATGCTAGAATCATGCTAATAACATGCTAATTCATGCTAGAATCATGCTAGTAACATGCTAATTCATGCTAGAATCATGCTAATAACATGCTAATTCATGCTAGAAACATGCTAGTAACATGCTAATTCATGCTAGAATCATGCTAGTAACATGCTAATTCATGCTAGAATCATGCTAATAACATGCTAATTCATGCTAGAAACATGCTAATTCATGCTAGAAGCATGCTAGTAACATGCTAATTCATGCTAGAAACATACTAGTAACATGCTAACTCATGCTAGAAACATGCTAGTAACATGCTAATTCATGCTAGAAACATGCTAGTAACATGCTAATTCATGCTAGAATCATGCTAGTTACATGCTAATTTATGTTAGAATCATGCTAGTTACTTGCTAATTCATGCTAGTAACATGCTAATTCAGACTCGGCTTTTCAAGCCACCATAAAGTTTGTCCTCAAACTTTAATATCTAGTTCTTCTTCTTCTTCTTATTCTTCTGAGACTAATTTCTAAGTGTATCTCCTCCTAGGCCTTTCAAGCTACATACTTCAAACTTTCGTCAAACCTTCGAACTGGTCTGACTCGGGTTGCTATATCTTTTCTAACTGATCCGACCTTGGGTTTTCCGAAAAACGACCCAGAAAAATCCCAAAAGTCCCATTGACTTAACATTGGGTCAAACTTTGTGAGCTCATAACTCTGCATCAGACTGTCCTACAGACTTCTAACTGGACTCATTTAACTCAGTCTAGCCAGCAGCCAATAACTGATGACTTTTTAACTTACTAGCCACTCCCTAGCAACCACTTACAGCACCCTAGCAACTGTCCCATAGACTTCCATTGTAAAAGACTCCCATTTACTTAACATTGGATCAACCTTTGTGAGCTCATAACTCTGCATCAGACTGTCCTACAGACTTCTAACTGGACTCATTTAACTCAGTCTAGCCAGCAGCCAATCACTGATTACCTTTAAACTTACTAGCCACTCCCTAACAACCAATTTCAGCACCCTAGCAACTGTCCCAGAGACTGTGACTAGCTATTCTAACACATGCTAACAGTTTTAACATCCTACTGACATGCTAATCTTGCTAGAAAGGTGCTAGTAACACGATAGTGACATGCTAGTCATGCTAGTAACATGCTAATTCATGCTAGAATCATGCTAACAACATGCTAATTCATGCTAGAAACAAGCTGATTCATGCTAGAATCATGCTAGTAACATGCTAGTTACATGCTAATTAATGCTAGAATCATGCTAGTTACATGCTAATTCATGCTAGAATCATGCTAACAACATGCTAATTCATGCTAGAAACATGCTAGTAACATGCTAATTCATGCTAGAAATATGCTAGTAACATGCTAGAATCATGCTAGTAACATGCTAATTCATGCTAGAAACATGCTAGTAACATGCTAATTAATGCTAGAATCATGCTAGTAACATGCTAATCCATGCTAGAATCATGCTAGTAACATGCTAATTCATGCTAGAATCATGCTAGTAACATGCTAATTCATGCTAGAATCATGCTAGTAACATGCTAATTCATGCTAGAATCATGCTAGTAACATGCTAATTCATGCTAGAAACATGCTAGTAACATGCTAATTCATGCTAGAATCATGCTAGTAACATGCTAGTAACATGCTAGAATCATGCTAATAACATGCTAATTCATGCTAGAAACATGCTAATTCATGCTAGAATCATGCTAATAACATGCTAATTCATGCTAGAAACATGCTAGTAACATGCTAATTAATGCTAGAAACATGCTAGTAACATGCTAATTCATGCTAGAATCATGCTAGTAACATGCTAATTCATGCTAGAAACATGCTAGTAACATGCTAATTCATGCTAGAAACATGCTAGTAACATGCTAATTCGTGCTAGGATCATGCTAATAACATGCTAATTCATGCTAGAATCATGCTAACAACATGCTAATTCATGCTAGAAACAAGCTGATTCATGCTAGAATCATGCTAGTAACATGCTAGTTACATGCTAATTAATGCTAGAATCATGCTAGTTACATGCTAATTCATGCTAGAATCATGCTAATTCATGCTAGAATCATGCTAACAACATGCTAATTCATGCTAGAAACATGCTAGTAACATGCTAATTCATGCTAGAAACATGCTAGTAACATGCTAGAATCATGCTAGTAACATGCTAATTCATGCTAGAAACATGCTAGTAACATGCTAATTAATGCTAGAATCATGCTAGTAACATGCTAATCCATGCTAGAATCATGCTAGTAACATGCTAATCCATGCTAGAATCATGCTAGTAACATGCTAATCCATGCTAGAATCATGCTAATAACATGCTAATCCATGCTAGAATCATGCTAGTAACATGCTAATTAATGCTAGAAACATGTTAGTAACATGCTAATTCATGCTAGAAACATGCTAGTAACATGCTAATTCATGCTAGAAACATGCTAGTAACATGCTAATTCGTGCTAGGATCATGCTACTAACATGCTAATTCATGCTAGAAACATGCTAGTAACATGCTAATTCATGCTAGAATCATGCTAGTTACATGCTAATCCATGCTAGAATCATGCTAGTAACATGCTAATTCATGCTAGAATCATGCTAGTAACATGCTAATTCATGCTAGAATCATGCTAATAACATGCTAATTCATGCTAGAATCATGCTAGTAACATGCTAATTCATGCTAGAATCATGCTAGTAACATGCTAATTCATGCTAGAAACATGTTAGTCACATGCTAATTCATGCTAGAATCATGCTAGTAACATGCTAATTCATGATAGAATCATGCTAATAACATGCTAATTCATGCTAGAATCATGCTAGTAACATGCTAATTCATGCTAGAATCATGCTAGTAACATGCTAATTCATGCTAGAAACATGTTAGTCACATGCTAATTCATGCTAGAATCATGCTAGTAACATGCTAATTCATGCTAGAATCATGCTAATAACATGCTAATTCATGCTAGAAACATGCTAATTCATGCTAGAATCATGCTAATAACATGCTAATTCATGCTAGAAACATGCTAGTAACATGCTAATTAATGCTAGAAACATGCTAATTCATGCTAGAATCATGCTAGTAACATGCTAATTCATGCTAGAAACATGCTAGTAACATGCTAATTCATGCTAGAATCATGCTAGTAACATGCTAATTCATGTTAGATTCATGCTAATAACATGCTAATTCATGCTAGAAACATGCTAATTCAGGCTAGAATCATGCTAATTTATGCTAGAAACATGTTAGTAACATGCTAATTCATGCTAGAAACATGCTAGTAACGTGCTAATTCGTGCTAGAATCATGCTAGTAACATGCTAATTCATGCTAGAAACATGCTAGTAACATGCTAATTCATGCTAGAATCATGCTAGTTACATGCTAATCCATGCTAGAATCATGCTAGTAACATGCTAATTCATGCTAGAATCATGCTAGTAACATGCTAATTCATGCTAGAATCATGCTAGTAACATGCTAAATCATGCTAGAACTATGCTAGAAACATGCTAATTCATGCTAGAAACATGCTAGTAACATGCTAATTCATGCTAGAATCATGCTAATAACATGCTAATTCATGCTAGAAACATGCTAGTAACATGCTAATTCATGCTAGAATCATGCTAGTTACATGCTAATCCATGCTAGAATCATGCTAGTAACATGCTAATTCATGCTAGAATCATGCTAGTAACATGCTAATTCATGCTAGAATCATGCTAGTAACATGCTAAATCATGCTAGAACTATGCTAGAAACATGCTAATTCATGCTAGAATCATGCTAACAACATGCTAATACATGCTAATCCATGCTATAATCATGCTAGTTAAATTCTAATTCATGCTAGAATTATGCTAGTTACATGCTAATTCATGCTAGAATCATGGTAATTCATGGTAGAATCATGCTAGTTACATGCTAATTTATGTTAGAATCATGCTAGTTACTTGCTAATTCATGCTAGTAACATGCTAATTCATGCTAGTAACATGCTAATTCATGCTAGAAAAATGCTAGTAACATGCTAATTAATGCTAGAATCATGCTAATTGATGTTAGCAACTGCCCAGCAACCACTTAGAATACTTTAGCAACCGCCTAGCAACAACCTAGAAACATGCTAACATATATGTACTTATCTATGCCGACTGTTTCAAACTTCATAAAAACTGCTTCAGTTATTTACACTTTAAAACAACTTCAAACTTTTAGACTCGGCTTTTCAAGCCACCATAAAGTTTGTCCTCAAACTTTAATATCTAGTTGTCATTGTGAGTGTACACAATAAAAACTAGACACTTAACAGATTCGATTGATGTATTGATCTTATCTGTACGATCAAAACTGAAAGTGTAATTTAAGTTCATTTCATCATTACGAGAAGATTTGTCAAAACGCATGTACGCGGTCTTCGACACCTGGGGGTTAAACACCTATATGTATGACGCAGTTAATGGTGTGACGTAAGAGTCTAATTGTTGTTCTGAGATTGTATGTAGAGCGGTCTACAAACTTTTTGTGAGTATTAAAGCTGGCATCTGCTGATGAAACTGCAAACTATCTACAGTAAACTTTCTTTTAATTGAATCTCTGACTCCTGCTCTTCTTCACCTGATAGACTGGTCATTTTTGGGTTAAAACTGTTGGTCCCCCTATAAAGTGTATTTATGCATGCACACTATAATCTGTTTTACTTCACTGAACTCCATATAAAAGACAGAAACTTTTTTGAACAGGCCTATCTAAAGGGTTAATGCAGCCAACTGATGATCAACAGTAAAAATGAAACATCTGACCTCTTCCCAACAGGGAAAACACCAACAATCTAGAATGCATGATTATTTGGTGTCATGGCTTTGTGGTTAGAAATGTGTGTTTGTAATGGAAGTCAATGGGTCAAAAACTGCCAGGAACATAATGAAACCAGTGTTGCCAACTTAACAATTTAGTTGCTGATTTAGCAACTTTGTTTTTCAAAAGGCACCTAGCAACAAATTTAGCAATTTTTAACATTCATCTGGCTTCTTTTAGCAATTTTTTAAAAAGTGACTCAAAAGAGCAGTGTCTGCAGGCTTCACCCAGTAGAGTAAATTGCTCAGATTGTTTTTCATAACTGTTAATTTACTAATATACGTTGACATGTATAATTGTTGGTAATTTAGGTAGCAATACATTCCAATAGTGCTATAATTGTTGTCACTTTCACAAATGTGTTAATTTCACAAGTTTAAAAAAGTAACACAAGCTGCGATTGTTAAAAAGTAAGTAACAATTCTTATCAAAAAGTGTTTGTATTACTTTTACAAATAGTCAACTATATTTTTCATACAAATCTAAGTGAACATATTTCAAATAATGTTTTTGCAGAGATGGCCTGTCAATTTGAGAAAACAAATGTTTTTGTATACTACATAAAGATGTATGTTAATAAGAACCTATTTATTGTGCATCTGCATATAATGTTTTAATATAATACAATACACAGAGAGTAGAGACATGATGGGCTTACGCTTGTCAGATACTACATGATGACGTCACTGATTTGCAAATTGATGCGTGACGTCATTTGGCAACAACTAGATACTTTTCGGGCAGGCTTTAGCTACTTTTTATTGGAAATAGTTGGCAACACTGGGTTGCACCATTATTCGTATTATCATGATAACGATATTGTTGGCCCATGATCCACAATTAAATATAGTCACGATATTAAAGTATGAACACCAAGCTGTTGTTTTAATGAGTGGAGTTTACGGATTGTACCGCAACACAAGCATGAGGTGACTGCATCTATATTGCAACCTCATTAACCACTTTAAAAGCCATCAAAGTGGCTGTCATGAGTGGATTAATGAGCTCAGGAGAATTCTGCTTTGCATTTTTCTATGCATTACTAACATCACTAAACCAGACAACATTTGTTTTAGAAGTTAACCAAATATTCACAGAGATTCAGCAGTTTTTTTTTTCTGACGCGTTTGGCAGTCATGTAGACAGAAGACACTATCCAATTGTTTCAATGTAAAATAAAATTCATTGTGGCCCTGTTCATGCGGGTATTCAGGTTAGTTTATCAATTTGATGCAACTTTTATTATTTACAAGTAAAGAGAATGCCATTAAAAGTTTCAGATCAATTAACTCAATTTATAAAAAAGACTAGCCCGTTTTATGCATTAAATAATGAAATAGATAACTAATTTCCCTTATTTCCGATTAGACCATGCACTTTATTCAGTTTTAATAGGTATATATGCTTTTTTTTTTTAAAGGGCACCTAGGTTAGCCATTCGTTTAACAAATATTTTAGCACATCAAAAATAATTAAAATATTTTGTCTTTTGATTTAAAAATGTATGCTTAGGATCAGGAATTGATCGTGCACATTGAAGACTACACACAAAATATAACATTCACAAAGATGTATCTTAAGGAAAACCACCAATTGACGGGCGCTGCTTTCGGTTTAAAAGAATAAAGCAGATTTAAAAAATAATTAAATCAATAAAAATTTGCAGAAGAGAAATAATTGGCATGGCTATGCAGGACCATGGTTTGCATGTGTGTGTCTGTGTGTAAACTCGCTTTCAGAAAGGAGAGACAGAAACCGCTTACTGCTGTGGGGCTGCCTCTGATTAAAAAAAAAAATGTTTAAAAAAACCCTTAAAGAAAAGAGATAGAAACCCAGCTTATATTGCTTTATTGATCCTGTGGAAAAGCAATAATGAACCGGTTTAAATATTTCTGCATAATGTGTTGAAAAACTACGATTTGACAAAACTTAAACCAAAAAGATTCATGGCTTTGGAACAAACATTAGGGGCTGAAGCCCCAAAAGCCCAACAACTCCTGCGCCGCCCTTGATCAGGAATAAACAGTCTTCTTTTTTAATTTTGCAGGGTTCTGGATCACTCATGTTCTCGCTGTCCTTCAATAAAGTCTTCAATGGAGCCTGATGGGAATATTTCAGTGTTTATAGCTGAACTGGAGGAGGAGACAATTATTGTAATTTCATGCTGTTTGCATATATTTATATTTGAATGCCATATCAGCAGCACTGGCTATATTCATGGAAACACTTGTATTAAATTTTCAATATATAATTGACAATCATAACTCTTTCTGAAACATCATTAATTGTTTATTTTAAAACACACAAATAACAACAACAACAACACTGATAAAGTCTTATAAGCTCTTTCAGTCTGATCAATGATAAAAATTCCTCCAGAAAACACATTTTTTAACATTTGCCTTAAAATATTTCCTGAATAAAAACATTCTCTAATATCATTTTAAATATACATTCTATTAAAATATGTTTCACCATCAAAATATTCTCACACAATTTGCACATAGGTTTTACTTCCCTGTTCAATAAGTGTGTACAAGTCTTGAGTAGCTGATTCTACATTAGAGGTAAAGTTGGTTTTATATTGGGATATTCAGACATTCTTCCTAATAATTTAGTTTCATAAAAGTATTATTTGCAAACTCTAAATAGAGAAATCATATTAGCAGCCAATGACTATCACAGTACAACATTGTTCACAGTCAAATAAACAGTGTTAATGTTGTTTTCAAGTCATACTTCCATGCTAATTCCAATCGAATATTCAAAGTAACATAGTAAACAATATAGAGACTTGATAGAGAAATGAACGAATGTGCGAATATAAAACCAATTTTACCTCTATGCGAGAAACGCATTATAGAAGTGATTACAGCGTAGCATTGAGCTAAAAACAAGAGAGTATATTAGCACTGAGCACACATGTTAAAGCGGTTCCACCCGCAAGATAATTGCAGCAAATCTGCGAATGCTACAATGGTCAGATATAATACACTTACTTTGAATAGACGCACAACACTCGTAACATAAGTGGAGTTAAAGGAATTAAACAGCAAAGCTCTGCACTCTCCACTCTCTGCCTCAGACTTCTTCTTCTTCTGTGGTATTTTATTGGCAGCTTGCAAACTTAGTGCATGTGATCATTAGGGATATATATATATATATACTGCATTAAAAAAATATATTTAAAAAATAAATAAATAAATCATAAAAATTTCTAAATCCTGTTTGCTAGCTGTGTTGTTTTCAGAAACTGTATAACTGCATTAACTGTTGAACTTGCTCCAGACAGACTCAATATGTGCTTCAATGTCATGTTCTTAAATACTTTGTGTAATTGTTCTCGTTCTTCTGAGTATTTCCTACAAGACAGTATAACGTGTTTTACAGTTTCTGGTTCATTACAATATGCACACATTCCATTTTGATGTTTCCCTATAAAACATAATCCACTGTTTAACCCTGTATGTCCTATTCTTAATCTTGTAAACCATGTTTCCTCCTGCCATATTAGTAAATCGTTCTTTTTGACTATTTCCTTCTGTTGAATTTCGAATAAATGTCTGCCTTTTTCATCTTTGTCCCATTTCTCTTACCATAATCTATTTACACCATCTTTAATTATTGCTTTAATTTCTGATTTGCTAAGAGGAACCTGTATTTCTATTTGATTTGATTTAATAGCTTCTTTTGCCAGTTTATCTACCATCTCATTACCTTCTATACCAGAATGAGCTGGGACCCATACAAACTGTATATTAATCCTTTGTTGACTCAATTGGAATATTATCTGATGTACTTCGTTTAAAAGATCCTGTCTGCAAGAAGATTTCCCACTTTGGATACTCAACAGAGATGACATTGAGTCTGAACAGATCACTGGTTTGCATGGCTTGACTTCCTCTACCCATTGTAGTGCTATTATAATAGCCATCATTTCCGCAGAGTAAATGGAGAGGTGATTTGAGGTCCGTTTTTGTATTTTTGCTCTATATTTGGGAATGTATACTGCCGCTCCAGTTTTACCAGTTGATTCTTTTGATGCATCTGTATATATTTGTACTGTTTCATTATACATTATTTCTAAATACTGCTTAACATTTTGATTTTCTCTTTCTGACTTAATTACCTTCTTTATTTCCAGATTTATTACCGGAAAACAAAACAACCAAGGTGGAATTGTACTTATATAGTTATTTATACTACAAGAGATATTACTGATCCCCATTTCTTCTGCCTCTTTGGTACTGCTCCATCCAAAGCTTCTACTATTAGTGCGACCATATTCCCAACATTCATTTAATACCATTTTTGTGGGGTGTGTAGCTGCTTGTCTTTTTAAATTTATCCAATATGTTAAAGAAAGTTGTAATCTCCTGAGATTTAATGGCATTTTGCCTGTTTCAACTTGCAGTGCTGGAATTGGAGAGGTTCTAAAAGCTCCGCAACATATTCGAAGTGCTTTGGGCTGCATCCTGTCAAGTTCAGCTAATGTAGTTTTTGCTGCTGATTTATACATTACACTTCCATAATCAAATACTGAACGGATTATGGCAATGTATATCTTTTTCAAAGATGACCCTGTTGCCCCCCAATTATATCCTGCCAAACATTTTAGGATATTAATTGCTTTCTTGCATGTATCTATCCTTTTTTGAACGTGATTTTTGAAGGTAAGCTTACAATCAAACCATACCCCTAAATATCTTATTTCGCTAGCTTGTTTAAGATGTTGTCCATACAATTTAAGGTTTATTTCGTTTTTTTGTTTTTGGAAAAACAGATAAATTGAGTTATTTCCACTGATAGATGAAATCCCCATTCAGATGACCATTTTTCAACCTGACTAATTGCTGACTGCATTCTGTTCTGTAAGTTATCAATTTTACGGCCCCTTACCCACAACGCACCATCATCTGCATATAGTGCTCTATTTATCCTATGTTCCACTCCATCGAAAACATCATTTATCATTATATTAAATAGAACTGGGCTACACACACTTCCTTGTGGGGTGCCATTTTCTACTGAATATGTGCCTGATGTCCTGTTCCCTATTCTAACTTCTATGGTTCTTTCCATTAAAAAATCTTTAATCCAATTGAACATTTTACCACCTACACCCATATTATTCAGTTTAATTAACAATCCCTCTTTCCATAGCATATTATACGCCTTCTCTATGTCGAAAAAGGTTGCCAAGACTGATTCTCTATTTACTTATGCCTTTCTAATTTCATTTTCTAAACTTACTACCGGATCCATTGTTGTTCTTCCATTGCGGAACCCACTCTCAAAAGGTGTAATTATTCCCCTGCTTTCTAAATAATACATTAACCTTTAGGCTATCATTCTCTCCATAATTTTACATAAGTTGGATGTTAAGGCTATAGGTCTATAACTTGTGAGTTCTGATTTATCTTTGCCAGGTTTTCCTATGGGGACTATTACTGAGTGTTTCCATACACAGGGCAACTGTCCTTGTTCCCAAATTTTATAATAAAGATCGATTATTAAGGTTTTTGCTACATCGGAGAGTTGTTCAATCATTTTGTAGCTTGACAAATGGAGGGCCCCCAGGGCAGTGAGTTGGCATGCGCTGCGGATTTATTTTTGTTGCTTTTCCCTACCAGCACACCCCTTTTCCCAAGAAACAATGGAGTTGCAAACAATCAAGGAAAGTCGCAAACTAAATCCTGCGCGTAGCCTGGACGTAGTCAGCAGGATTTGAACCTGCACTGGGAGACACCAATGGATTTCTAGTCCATCGCCTTAACCACTCGGCCACGACTACGAAGCTTGACCTTTCCATTGTGCTCTTGCCTGGCGCATTGGTCGTGCTGCCTGATGACATGTAGAGCAAGCAAGAGCTCACCAGCAATAGATGTCACTTGTGGGGATGGTATGCAGTTTAACCCAAAGAATGACCAGTCTGTCAGACGAAGAAGAGCCGGAGTCAGAGATTTAAATAAATAAATAAAGTTTACTGAAGATAGTTTGCAGTTACATCAGCTGAAGCCAGCTTCAACACTCTGTTCTATAACTCTATGTTCGGTGAGATGACTTTCAATTTTGCCATGACATGCTTCGAAGCACGAAGATGGTGTGAGTAAGATAACTTCCCTGGAAGCACCGGGCTCTCTTAAATGAACGACGAGGATGGGATTCGAACCCATGCATGCAGAGAACAATGGATTAGCAGTCCATCGCCTCAACCACTCGGCCACCTCATCATGCATTTAACCACTTTCCAGATGGGGGCTGGACTATAGCACATAAATATGTATTTGCAGCTATTTTCAGTACAGACGACATTACATTTTGCAGGAACATGCTTCAAAACGCTAAGAGGGTCCGAGTAAAACACATTCCACAAAAACACCAGGATCTCTCAGATGCCAGAGCATTTGAACGACAAGAATGGGATTTGAACCCACGCAGGCAGAGCACAACAGATTAGCAGTCCATCGCCTTTACCACTCGGCCACCTCATCACATATGTTGCTAATTTCCTGATGGAGGCTGGACTGTGGCACATATGTGTTCATGTATGTTTTTGCAACTATTTTCAGTAAGATGACACTCAATTTTGCCATAACATGCTTCGTAGCATGAAGAGGGTGCAAGTAAGTTATCGTCCACGTAAACACCGGGCTCTCTGAAACGAATAACCAGGATGGAATTTGAATCACACACGCAAAGCACAACAGAATAGCAGTCCAGCGCCTTATTCACTCAGCCACCTCACCGCGCGTATAAGTGCTCTCCTAATGGAGGCTGGACTATGGCATATACGTATGTTTTTGCAGCTATTTTCGCTAAATATTACATACAATTTTGCCATAAACATCCTTTAAGACGCTGAGAGGTGCAAATAAGAAACCTTAGACAGAAGCAGTTGCCTCTCTCAAAACAGTGAAACTATGAGGATGGGATTTAAACCAGAACTTACAGAGTACAACATACTAACCTAAGCACTCGGCCACTTCGTGTAAGCACAGCATTGTGCTAGAGAAAGGATTAACTTTTGGGACTCGAATGGATGTTCATACAGAAAAGATGAAGATAAAGGTTGTCATAAGGAGCTTTATCAGTAGCTCTGATCAGTGCCCCAGAGTTAAGGCTGATTTATACATCTGCGTCAAGCGCACGCGTATGCTACGGCGCAGCCTACTCGTGGTTGCATAGCACCTCGCTGTGGCCGTCGGCGACATTGACGCGCACCTCTCAAAAAATGTAACACGTACGCGTAGCTCTCAGATTGGTCGGCTTGGTAGCGATGACGAGTGTGGGCGGAGGTGAGAGCCGCACGAACGTGAAGCTGCGGGTGTTTACAAGTGTGGAGTCCCATGAAGGAGCTCCGGATGGAGACTGTTGTTTTGTGTTTACCTTTTAATTAAAGTTGTTGCACGTCCACTGGTTCCTGCGTCAAAATGAGCGAATTTGAGCCACTTGCACTTTAAGGAAGCATTCAGAAAAAAACAAAACACCAGCGAAGAAACTCAACACAGAGAAACATAAACACCTACTGTCAGCTAGCGTTTCGGAAGTGTATTGCAGAGCAACAGAAACAGTGCACAAAAGTATAAGTGCACGGCTACGCACAAGGCTTGCGTTGTGGATAACGCTGATCACTTGACACAGAAGTATAAACCAGGCTTTATTGTTCAACATTAACTGCAACATGTTTCTTCTGGTTTTGTTGGAGAGAAACTAGACAGAATGCCTGAGTCTAAAAACGGCAGCATAGCTGACCTTGGATTTCTGTCAAAATATGGTTTCAGGGCCCTTGCATTCTTCATTACCTTACCCCAATCCCTGTACAGCCCAATAAATACATCCCAATCTCATCCCTTTTCTCTGCCGTTCAGCGTTGTGACTCCGTCCCCTTTACCAGATTACCCACAATTCTCTTCTCCCAGATTCACATAAATTGTGTATACTTTTCTTTAAGTAAAAATGAAAGAATGTATAAGTAATTATTTTTAGCCTGCAGCAGGCTGGATTAACCTGTACCATAACATTCTTCAGAATGCAAGCAGAGTGCTTGTAAGAAACCTTCCATGGAAGCACCAGGCTATCTAAAGCAATTGAACGACGAGAATGGGATTCGACTCCCCCACACAGGCAGAGCACAGTGGATTAGCGGTCCATCCCTGCCGGAGGCTGGATTAACTTTTACCATGACATCCTTCAAAACGCTAAGAGGGTGCGAGTAAAACACTTTCCACGGAAGCACCGGGCTCTCTCAAACACCAGAGCAAATGAGCGACGAGGATGGGATTCAAACCCACACATGCAGTGCACAATGGATTGTAAGTGCATCACCTTAACTACTCGGCCACCTCATCATGTATGCGCCTACTTCTTTGATGGAGGCTGGACTGCGGCACATATTTGTATATGTATGTTTCTGCAATTATGTTCGGTAAGATGACTTTCAATTTTGCCATATCATGTTTCGAAGCACGAAGATGGAGTGAGCAAGATAACTTCCCCGGAAGCACCGGGCTCTCTTAAATGAACGACGAGGATGGGATTCGAACCCATGCATCCAGAGAACAATGGATTAGCAGTCCATGTTGTTCCAAGAACATCTCCTGAGTCTGAAGCCATGATGGCAAGATGCTCCCGATCCTGTCACGTTATCGCTTGACGTTTGACGTGGATCCGTCAAATGTCATGACTTGACGTTGTAAGAGGATTACAGTGCTGCCAGGGCCATTAACGCTGCCAGGGCCACTGCTACGCTGCGTAAATTATGGCGCAAAGAAATTGATGCGGCACTTTGTCAGTGTTACTGTATCACTCGGACATGGCGCCAGAGGGTTAAATACTTGAGCCTGAGATCTCAGCTGTGCAACAGCCATGTCCTCACAGTGAGAGCATGAGCTGTCCGCGGGCACTGCATCGACATGCTGGACCCCCAGACCTGTGATGCGATACTCGTGCCCATCATCCGGAGATAGGAACCACCGCCTCCAGAAACGCACATTCAGAACAGCGTCTTGAAAAAGACGCGTTGATTGACTGACACAGCTTTTTTTTTCTTCTCTTTCCCACAAAGAGTCAAATGTCATGACTTGACGTTGTAAGAAAATTAGCCGAAAAGTCCTGCGAATCCCAATTCCCTAAAAATAAACGGCATCTCAGGACAATCCACTACATGGCATTCCAAGGCAATTGTTTTGATGCCCTTTCGATGCACTTGCATTAAAGCCCACGTCCATTGTTTTGTTCACATGCTTTTCCGAGTTGCTGTAGACAATGCCTTGATGTTGCGCAAATGCCTCAAAACTTGCAGTCTACAGTGCCCATTAAGGTTGCCAGGGCCACTGCTACACCTCGTAAACTGTGACGCAAAGATATTGATGCGGGGCTTTGTCAGTGTTACTGTATCACTCGGACATGGCGCCAGAGAATTAAATACTTGAGCCTGAACGCACAGCCAAAGATTAGGTTTGTCAGAAGTGGGATTCGAACCCACGCCTCCAGGGGAGACTGCGACCTGAACGCAGCGCCTTAGACCACTCAGCCATCCTGACATGCACACTTAGCCGGAGCTGTCTTCTAGGAGCCACATCGCAGCACCATGACATGGAAGCTGGTGTTTCACAGCTTGCCCAGCTCCAGCAGTCCGCCTCGTTGGCGCAGTAGGCAGCGCGTCAGTCTCATAATCTGAAAGTCGTGAGTTAGAGCCTCAAGTATTTAACTCTCTGGCGCCATGTCCGAGTGATACAGTATGGACGTGGGCTTTAATGCAAGTGCATCGAAAGGGGATCAAAAGAATTGCCTTGGAATGTCCTGAGATGCCGTTTAGTTTTAAGGCAATGGGATTCGCAGGGCTTTTCGGCTAATTCTCTTAAAACGTCAAGTCATGACATTTGACTCTTTGTGGGAAAGAGAAGAAAAAAAGCTGTGTCAGTCAATCAACGCGTCTTTTTCAAGACGCTGTTCTGAATATGCGTTTCTCGATGCGGTGGTTCCTGTCTCCGGATGATGGGCACGAGTATCGCATCACGGGTCTGGGGGTCCAGCATGTCGATGCAGTGCCCACGGACAGCTAATGCTCTCACTGTGAGGACATGGCTGTTGCACAGCTGAGATCTCAGGCTCAAGTATTTAACCCTCTGGCACCATGTCCGAGTGATACAGTAACACTGACAAAGTGCAGCATCAATCTCTTTGCGCCACAATTTACGCAGCGTAGCAGTGGCCCTGTAGCATTAATGGGCACTGTAGACCGCAAGGTTTGAGGCGTTTGCGCAACATCAAGGCATTGTCCACAGCAACTCAGAAAAGCATGTGAACAAAACAATGGACGTGGGCTTTAATGCAAGTGCATCGAAAGGGCATCAAAAGAATTGCCTTGGAATGCCATGTAGTGGAATGTCCTGAGATGCCGTTTATTTTTAGGGCAATGTGATTTGCAGGATGTTTCGGCTAATTTTCTTACAACGTCAAGTCATGACATTTGACTCTTTGTGGGAAAGAGAAGAAAAAAAGCTGTGTCAGTCAATCAACGCGTCTTTTTCAAGACGCTGTTCTGAATGTGCGTTTCTGGAGGCGGTGGTTCCTATCTCCGGATGATGAGCACGAGTATCGCATCACAGGTCTGGGGGTCCAGCATGTCGATGCAGTGCCCGCAGACAGCTCATGTTCTCACTGTGAGGACATGGCTGTTGCACAGCTGAGATCTCAGGCTCAAGTATTTAACCCTCTGGCGCCATGTCCGAGTGATACAGTAACACTGACAAAGTGCCGCATCAATCTCTTTGCCCCACAATTTACGCAGCATAGCAGTGGCCCTGGCAGCGTTAATGGGCACTGTAGACCGCAAGGTTTGAGGCGTTTGCGCAACATCAAGGCATTGTCCACAGCAACTCGGAAAAGCATGTGTTCAAAACAAAGGACGTGGGCTTTAAAGCAAGCACACCGAATTGTGATCAAAAGAATTGTCTTGGTATGCCATGTAGTGGAATGTCCTGAGATGCCGCTTATTTTTAATTCAATGGGATTCGCAGGGCTTTTCGGCTAATCCTCTTACACCGTCAAGTCATGAAATTTGACGGATCCACGTCAAACGTCAAGCGATAACGTGACAGGAATGGGAGCATCTTGCCATTATGGCTTCAGACTCAGGAGATGTTCTTGAAACGTCACGCCGCATGCCCTCCAGAGGAGCTGTAGCCTTTTTTTCCCCCGGGAAGCATAAACGGCACGGAAGGTAATAAAGTACGCCGCCCGGTCACCTAAGTGCTCCCGTGTGCCAAAAGGTACCACCATGCCCCGTGTGAGGCTCGAACTCACGACCTTCAGATTATGAGACTGACGCACTGCCAACTGCGCCAACGAGGCGGACTGCTGGAGCTGGGTAAGCTGTGAAACACCAGGTTCTATGTCATGGTGCTGCTATGTGACTCCTAGGAGACAGCTCCGGCTAAGTGTGCGTGTCAGGATGGCCGAGCGGTCTAAGGCGCTGCGTTAAGGTTGCAGTCTCCCCTGGAGGCGTGGGTTCGAATCCCACTTCTGACAAACCAAATCTTTGGCTGTGCGTTCAGGCTCAAGTATTTAACTCTCTGGCGCCATGTCCGAGTGATACAGTAACACTGACAAAGCGCTGCATCAATCTCTTTGCGTCACAGTTTACAAAGCATAGCAGTGGCCCTGGCAACCTTAATGGGCACTGTAGACTGCAAGTTTTGAGGCATTTGCGCAACATCAAGGCATTGTCTACAGCAACTCGGAAAAGCATGTGAACAAAACAATGGACGTGGGCTTTAATGCAAGTGCATCGAAAGGGCATCAAAAGAATTTCCTTGGAATGCCATGTAGTGGAATGTCCTGAGATGCCGTTTATTTTTAAGGCAATGGGATTCGCAGGGCTTTTCGGCTAATTCTCTTACAACGTCATGTCATGACATTTGACTCTTTGTGGAAAAGAGAAGAAAAAAAGCTGTGTCAGTCAATCAACGCGTCTTTTTCAAGACGCTGTTCTGAATGTGCGTTTCTGGATGCGGTAGTTCCTATCTCCGGATGATGGGCACGAGTATCGCATCACAGGTCTGGGGGTCCAGCATGTCGATACAGTGCCCGCGGACAGCTCATGCTCTCACTGTGAGGACATGGCTGTTGCACAGCTGAGATCTCAGGCTCAAGTATTTAACCCTCTGGCGCCATGTCCGAGTGATACAGTAACACTGACAAAGTGCCGCATCAATTTCTTTGCGCCACAATTTAGCGTAGCAGTGGCCCTGGCAGCGTTAATGGGCACTGTAGACCGCAAGGTTTGAGGCATTCGCGCAACATCAAGGCATTGTCCACAGCAACTCGGAAAAGCATGTGTTCAAAACAATGGACGTGGGCTTTAAAGCAAGTGCATCGAAACGGGATCAAAAGAATTGTCTTGGTATGCCATGTAGTGGAATGTCCTGAGATGCCGTTTATTTTTAATTCAATGGGATTCGCAGGGCTTTTCGGCTAATCCTCTTACAACGTCAAGTCATGACATTTGACGGATCCAAGTCAAACGTCAAGCGATAACGTGACAGGAATGCTCTCACTGTGAGGACATGGCTGTTGCACAGCTGAGATCTCAGGCTCAAGTATTTAACCCTCTGGCGCCATGTCCGAGTGATACAGTAACACTGACAAAGTGCCGCATCAATTTCTTTGCGCCACAATTTACGCAGCGTAGCAGTGGCCCTGGCAGCGTTAATGGGCACTGTAGACCGCAAGGTTTGAGGCATTCGCGCAACATCAAGGCATTGTCCACAGCAACTCGGAAAAGCATGTGTTCAAAACAATGGACGTGGGCTTTAAAGCAAGTGCACCGAAACGGGATCAAAAGAATTGTCTTGGTATGCCATGTAGTGGAATGTCCTGAGATGCCGTTTATTTTTAATTCAATGGGATTCGCAGGGCTTTTCGGCTAATCCTCTTACAACGTCAAGTCATGACATTTGACGGATCCAAGTCAAACGTCAAGCGATAACGTGACAGGAATGCTCTCACTGTGAGGACATGGCTGTTGCACAGCTGAGATCTCAGGCTCAAGTATTTAACCCTCTGGCGCCATGTCCGAGTGATACAGTAACACTGACAAAGTGCCGCATCAATTTCTTTGCGCCACAATTTACGCAGCGTAGCAGTGGCCCTGGCAGCGTTAATGGGCACTGTAGACCGCAAGGTTTGAGGCATTCGCGCAACATCAAGGCATTGTCCACAGCAACTCGGAAAAGCATGTGTTCAAAACAATGGACGTGGGCTTTAAAGCAAGTGCACCGAAACGGGATCAAAAGAATTGTCTTGGTATGCCATGTAGTGGAATGTCCTGAGATGCCGTTTATTTTTAATTCAATGGGATTCGCAGGGCTTTTCGGCTAATCCTCTTACAACGTCAAGTCATGACATTTGACGGATCCAAGTCAAACGTCAAGCGATAACGTGACAGGAATGCTCTCACTGTGAGGACATGGCTGTTGCACAGCTGAGATCTCAGGCTCAAGTATTTAACCCTCTGGCGCCATGTCCGAGTGATACAGTAACACTGACAAAGTGCCGCATAAATTTCTTTGCGCCACAATTTACGCAGCGTAGCAGTGGCCCTGGCAGCGTTAATGGGCACTGTAGACCGCAAGGTTTGAGGCATTCGCGCAACATCAAGGCATTGTCCACAGCAACTCGGAAAAGCATGTGTTCAAAACAATGGACGTGGGCTTTAAAGCAAGTGCACCGAAACGGGATCAAAAGAATTGTCTTGGTATGCCATGTAGTGGAATGTCCTGAGATGCCGTTTATTTTTAATTCAATGGGATTCGCAGGGCTTTTCGGCTAATCCTCTTACAACGTTAAGTCATGACATTTGACGGATCCACGTCAATCGTCAAGCGATAACGTGACAGGAATGGGAGCATCTTGCCATCATGGCTTCAGACTCAGGAGATGTTCTTGGAACGTCACGCCGCATGCCCTCCAGAGGAGCTGTAGCCTTTTTTTCCCCCGGGAAGCATAAACGGCACGGAAGGTAATAAAGTACGCCGCCCGGTCACCTAAGTGCTCCCGTGTGCCAAAAGGTACCACCTTGAACCTCGAACTCACGACCTTCAGATTATGAGACTGACGCGCTGCCTACTGCGCCAACGAGGCGGACTGCAGGAGCTGGGCAAGCTGTGAAACACCAGCTTCCATGTCATGGTGCTGCGATGTGGCTCCTAGGAGACAGCTCCGGCTAAGTGTGCGTGTCAGGATGGCCGAGCGGTCTAAGGCGCTGCGTTCAGGTCGCAGTCTTCCCTGGAGGCGTGGATTCGAATCCCACTTCTGACAATCCAAATCTTTGGCTGTGCGTTCAGGCTCAAGTATTTAACTCTCTGGCGCCATGTCCGAGTGATACAGTAACACTGACAAAGTGCTGCATCAATCTCTTTGCGTCACAGTTTACAAAGCATAGCAGTGGCCCTGGCAACCTTAATGGGCACTGTAGACTGCAAGTTTTGAGGCATTTGCGCAACATCAAGGCATTGTCTACAGCAACTCGGAAAAGCATGTGAACAAAACAATGGACGTGGGCTTTAATGCAAGTGCATCGAAAGGGCATCAAAAGAATTTCCTTGGAATGCCATGTAGTGGAATGTCCTGAGATGCCGTTTATTTTTAAGGCAATGGGATTCGCAGGGCTTTTCGGCTAATTCTCTTACAACGTCATGTCATGACATTTGACTCTTTGTGGAAAAGAGAAGAAAAAAAGCTGTGTCAGTCAATCAACGCGTCTTTTTCAAGACGCTGTTCTGAATGTGCGTTTCTGGATGCGGTAGTTCCTATCTCCGGATGATGGGCACAAGTATCGCATCACAGGTCTGGGGGTCCAGCATGTCGATGCAGTGCCCGCGGACAGCTCATGCTCTCACTGTGAGGACATGGCTGTTGCACAGCTGAGATCTCAGGCTCAAGTATTTAACCCTCTGGCGCCATGTCCGAGTGATACAGTAACACTGACAAAGTGCCGCATCAATCTCTTTGCGCCACAATTTACGCAGCATACCAGTGGCCCTGGCAGCGTTAATGGGCACTGTAGGCTGCAAGATTTGAGGCGATTGCGCAACATCAAGGCATTGTCCACAGCAACTCGGAAAAGCATGTGTTCAAAACAATGGACGTCGGCTTTAAAGCAAGTGCACCGAAATGGGATCAAAAGAATTGTCTTGGTATGCCATGTAGTGGAATGTCCTGAGATGCCGTTTATTTTTAATTTAATGGGATTCGCAGGGCTTTTCAGCTAATCCTCTTACAACGTCAAGTCATGACATTTGACGGATGCACGTCAAACGTCAAGCGATAACGTGACAGGAATGGGAGCATCTTGCCATCATGGCTTCAGACTCAGGAGATGTTCTTGGAACGTCACGCCGCATGCCCTCCAGAAGAGCTGTAGGCTTTTTTGCCCCCGGAAAGCATAAATGGCACGGAAGGCAATAAAGTACGCCGCCCAGTCACCTAAGTGCTCCCGTGTGCCAAAAGGTACCACCTTGCCCTGTGTGAGGTTCGAACTCACGACCTTCAGATTATGAGACTGACGCGCTGCCTACTGCGCCAACGAGGCAGACTGCTGGAGCTGGGCAAGCTGTGAAACACCAGCTTCCATGTCATGGTGCTGCGATGTGGCTCCTAGTAGACAGCTCCGGCTAAGTGTGCGTGTCAGGATGGCTGAGCGGTCTAAGGCGCTGCGTTCAGGTCACAGTCTCCCCTGGAGGCGTGGGTTCGAATCCCACTTCTGACAAACCAAATCTTTGGCTTTGCGTTCAGGCTGAAGTATTTAACTCTCTGGCGCCATGTCCGAGTGATACAGTAACACTGACAAAGCGCTGCTTCAATCTCTTTGCGTCACAGTTTACAAAGCATAGCAGTGGCCCTGGCAACCTTAATGGGCACTGTAGACTGCAAGTTTTGAGGCATTTGCGCAACATCAAGGCATTGTCTACAGCAACTCATGAAAAGCATGTCAACAAAACAATGGACGTGGGCTTTAATGCAAGGGCATCAAAAGAATTGCCTATGAATGCCATGTAGTGGAATGTCCTGAGATGCCGTTTATTTTTAAGGCAATGGAATTCGCAGGGCTTTTCGGCTAATTCTCTTACAACGTCAAGTCATGACATTTGACTCTTTGTGGGAAAGAGAAGAAAAAAAGCCGTGTCAGTCAATCAACGCTTCTTTTTCAAGACGCTGTTCTGAATGTGCGTTTCTGGATGCGGTAGTTCCTATCTCCGGATGATGGGCACGAGTATCGCATCACAGGTCTGGGGGTCCAGCATGTCGATGCAGTGCCCGCGGACAGCTCATGCTCTCACTATGAGGACGTGGCTGTTGCACAGCTGAGATCTCAGGCTCAAGTATTTAAGCCTCTGGCGCCATGTCCGAGTGATACAGTAACACTGACAAAGTGCCGCATCAATCTCTTTGCGCCACAATTTACGCAGCGTAGCAGTGGCTCTGGCAGCGTTAATGGGCACTGTAGATCGTAAGGTTTAAGGCGTTTGCGCAACATCAAGGCATTGTCCACAGCAACTCGCAAAAGCATGTGTTCAAAACAATGGACGTGGGCTTTAAAGCAAGTGCACCGAAACGGGATCAAAAGAATTGTCCATGTAGTGGAATGTCCTGAGATGCCGTTTATTTTTAATTCAATAGGATTCGCAGGGCTTTTCGGCTAATCCTCTTACAACGTCAAGTCATGACATTTGATGGATTCACGTCAAAAAAGCATCTTGCCATCTTTGCTTCAGACTCAGGAGATGTTAAACATTTACTTACCTTACAGCACTTACCTTTTACCTCACAAATTAAGAGATTTGACAAGATACTTAGTCTGCAGATGGTAACCAAGTCAGCCGCTGTGTGTTATGATGAAAATACGTTAGCACACTGTTATACATGAATAGCTTACTTATGTTAACACAAACGTGACAAGACATGATCATACATACAAAATCATAAAAATTTGTATTATTTACTTACCTTCCATAACATAGAGGCTGGGTGGCTACAGGACCTTCCTAAACCAGCTATGCACGAACATCCTGTAGTCTCCACTGATCCCTGCTTACTAAGTAGCACCCACGCTGAGTGGCATGGACTGCTCGACTGGCTGGAGTGCACACGGCTGTGGCGCACACGACCCACTTTCCCACTATGCAAATATTGGTAGGCTTCGGTACTTTTATAATTCTTCATAGACGCTCCATCTACTCCTTGTGACAGGACAAAGTAATTAAAAATATCCCCGTAAGTTACCTCTGGCCACTTTTTCATGTCGTCTACCCACATTAACGGTGAAGATGGATGGGGCAATATGAGACCATCTGATCGTTGTAGCGAGGTTTCACCGTACTCCCAGCTCAAAACATTAACTGAACTAACATTAAATGCCATTTTTCTAAAATTACAGCTAACTATACACTATGTAAAAACTTTTGAAACTATCATCTGATGTACTGTGTCAGCGTACCGGAAGTTGGATGACAAAATGCGGAAGAGCGAAGAATTAAAAGTGGGCGGGGTGGAATAAGGTGAATATGCTTGATTTGTTTTTATTATGCTTGGCATCACTTCCTTAAGTCTGTTTGCTAAACTTTTGCTAAAATCTTCAAATCAGTATTGAGCATTGTTATAGGTCCATAATTTTTTTTATCTACTTTATCCCCCTTTCCTTTGTATATCACCTTCATTAAGCCCATCCCCATTCTTTTATTTACCCCTCCATTCTCAAAAATCTCATCATATACTTCCTTTAAAATACTAGATAAAATATCTTTAAAAACAATATAAAATTCACTTCCCAACCCATCAATTCCTGGACTTTTCTTTTTGTTCAATTCACTAATTGCTCTTTTTATTTCTTCTTCTCTTACCTCCTTGTCACATTCTCTTTTTTCCTCTTCTTCTACTCTTGATTTGATTAGCTTTAGCAATTCCCTTTTTTCTTTTTCCTTTACTCCCTCTGTGCAAAACAATTTCTCATAATATGATCTTATTTCTTCCAAAATCTCCTCATTTTGTTCTTCTATGTTCCCATTTTTGCTCCTTATTTCTTTAATCATTTCTGCCTTCCCTCTTGTCTTCTCTAGATCAAAGAAAAATTTAGTGCACTTTTCCCCCTCCACTGTAAATTTAGCTTTGCTTCTTAATCTTGCACCTTCAAATTTCTCCTCCTCCATTTCTTTCAGTCTTCCTTCCAGTTCTTTTATCTTTTGTATATCTTTTCCATTCTCATTTTTCAATTCATTTTCTAGTTTTTCTTTCAGCTCTTTTTCCTTATATTTTTTTACAATTTTGTAATTGTCTACAGTATTTTATTGTAAACTTTTTAACTAAATGTTTCACATTCTCCCACCACATTCTTTTGTCCTCATTATACATTTCATTCCATTTTTCCTCTTGAATAATTAGCTTTATACTCAAAACATAGTCTTCATTCTTTAAAACCGCTGTGTTTAAAACCCATACCCCTGGCCCTCTTTTCACATTACTCCAGTCAAGATTCATAAACATTGGCTTATGGTCACTCAGACTTGTTTCTTCATATTTGATCTTGCTTATAAACCCTTCAACATTTCTTGTGCATAAAATAAAATCAATTCTTGTTTGACAAAAAAAATTCCCCACTAACTGTCTTCTTGAGTACTCTTTTGTCTGTTGTAAACTGTTAAGGAGGGTTGGTAATGGAGGTGGGTGCTTGGTGAAGGAATGTAAAGGGAATACTGGAAGAGGGGTAATGAGTAGGGAGAGGAAGAGCGTTAGGACTCGTAGAGAAAGACTGGGTAGAAATAAGCTGGGTTGAAGAGTGAGGGAGGTTGAAAGGGAGAGAGAATTGAGGAGGATTAAGGGTGGAAGGGATGGCTGGAAGAGTAGGGCTGGAGTTTTCACTGGAATGTGGAGCTGGAGGCAAAGGGAGGGGGGTGGGAAGTCCGAGAGTGGCGTCATAATCCGGTGGATTGTCCATGTTTTGGAATGTTATGGTAGGTGCAGTTTGTCCAGTTCCATGGAATTGCTTTTTATTGTTTTTCTTGGTTGCTTTCTTTAATGCTCCGGAGAGATTTTGTGCATGCAGGGCTGTGGTGGGTTGAGTATAGGGGGTGTGGTGGCAGCGTGGTGATGAGATGGATTCATAGAGTTTTGGTAGTTTCATTTTATTGCAGCTGCTGGGGATGGAGATTCTGGCGTTTATAAGGCATTCTGGCGGCATTTGTTCACAGTCAACTTGTTGAAATTGAGGGATGATGATCTTCCGGAGGCGTATGAAGAAACTAGAAAAGGTGGGTTGCGATTTTGAGTGATGGGGGATGGGGATTGTATGCAGCATTGAGTCCTTGCTGAAGAAGAGAGGATAGGCCTTCGGCCTCTTATTGGAGCCACTGTATCGAGTCGGCTTCTAGGCTGAGCTTGGTGTTGTTGAACCGGAGCTGGTGTTTCTATGAGAGCGGAGATTTCGTTACTGTCCATGTTGCTGTTGATGATGTGAGAGTAGTTTTGATGCTGCTGTTTTGTCATTTCCACTGTTGTTGTTGTTGTTGATTTGTTGTAGTCAGATGATGGTAGTAGAATTGTTGATGGGTTCTAGAGAGATGTTGAATTTTAGAAGATTGTGAAGGAGCTGAAGCAGTCCTGTCAAGCTTTCTTCGGAAAACGAAGATAAGGTAGTTATTTTTTTTGCTAGGCTTCTTATAGTGAGTTTGGATTATTCTGATTGGCAAACTAATAATTGCAGATGAGAGACCAGCTGCGGTCAATCATATCACGTGCTCCTCTCGAAATTAGTTTGTGAAACTTAACTAAATGTAGGCTGCCATTCAGACTTAATTGTTGATATCAAGAATTCAATTGTTAATTTTATCAACTAAATTGCTACTAGTAAAAATTGATTTGTCCTCCACACACTTCTCCTCCACTGTTACATCCTCTCCTCCCTCAAGCATATACGGTTCTCACTTCTTGATGTAAATAGTGCAGCAGAAACACTCTGCTCTACTTTAACATCCTGCTTAGGTGAGATCAGTCCTGTCTCCACCAGACCAATGCACCCTACTCCCTGGCTGTCAGATGGTCTGATAATGGTTAGTGTTAGGGCATGTTCTGAGATAACCTAGAACAGCACCCAGGGCAAAAGAGAGAGCATGGCACAAATCAAAAGCCTTTACTGACCTCAGCAGGTTCCAAACCCAGCTGGTATCATTAGCCTCCCAACTCCATTCGACCAAAACTCCATACTACCATAACAAAATTAACACCACTTCAGACATCCGCAAACTTTTCAGGACATTTTATACCCTGCTCTGTCCTCCTCCACCAACTCCTTATCAGCTGGCCTCTTTCTTTACACAAACAAAACACTCAAATTAGCAGTCTATTTCTCACCAAATCATACCTAAATCTCCATTAAACAACACCCTCTAAAGAAAAATTCACTCTCTTCCTTTACTCCACACTGGCACATAGAGGCCAGCTAGTGAAGTGCTGTGCAGGTAAACCTTATTTCTCTGACCTCTAAAGGTGCTCTGGTGACAGACGCTAGGGGCCATGGTCTTTAGCCTCTTTGTTAGAGCAACTGCCATGCAGAAGGTAGCCGGTTCGATACCAGCTCGGAGCAGGTTGGGTGGTATAGGGCCTGCAGGGTTACACAGGCCTGGGTAACCTCACTGTTAAAAGAAAACATCACTCAACACCTCATTGGATGAAAAATACAGACCAGTCCCTCTCCTGATTATTGCCAAAACACTACAAAGGGCTATTTTCAACTAAATTTCCAAATGTTTAGCTCACATCAAACTGCCTGAAGGATATTGGCTTGGAAAAAAACATCACCAACTGCTTATTCATCTGCTTACATCACCTTCCCTGCAACTCTACACATTCAACACAATTTCTCAATCCAGCTGGGATCATCCACCACTACCCAATGTAGTTTGGTAAGAAATCTTGAAATCTGATTCTGGATGATCAGTTGTCCTTCAAAGAGGACATTGCTAATACAGCTCCATCATGCAGATCTGCACTTTTCAACATCAGAAAAATCTGACTCTTCTTAACAGATCATGCTGCACAACTTTTAGTGCAAACTCTTGTCACTTCAATGCTGGACCCCGACAGTGCTCTTCTAGCTGCATTCCCATCCTGCACCCCTAATCCTCTACAGATGCTCCAGAATGCTGCAACTCATCTGGTCTTCAATGAGTTCCATGTAACTCCTCTCTTTATCTCTCTGCATCGGTTACCGCTCAAGACTCGTATCAAATTCAAATCACTGGCACTGCACCCCCTACCTCCACCTACTGCTGAAGGTCTACATCCCCTGCAGGAGCCTTCAGTCTGGGAGTGAGCGCAGGCTATAAATCACTTTCCAAAACCTTTTCATTGACTGTTCCATGCTGGAGGAATGTCTTTTCATTCCCAACTAAATGTAAACGTATGATTCTCAGTCTCAAAAGTAATTTAAAAAAAAAAACTAAATAACATTAATCCATGTACAACACAATTCATTTACAAAATCCAACTCATAAATTCAAAAGACAATTTGTGAATTAACAAAAATTGGATTTGTGAATTTAAGAGTTGTGTGCTACTTCAAAAAAATTCCAGAGACCTAAGGAGAACACTAAATGTTTCCCTCTGGGGCAGTGGCTTTCTTTGAATACTACATGTGTTTATTGCAACCAAGTTAATCAATGGTTTTAACCCTTATAGCAGATGAATCCTTCTGTATGTGTCTGAAATGTATGATGTCTGGTGCTAAACAAAAGCTAGTGATATTTGCAATACACTGTTGTAAATGAAAAACTAGTATCAGAAACAGTATTTCTCTTGTAACATTTGATGTAAGATAGTAACGAACTTACAAGATATTTTAATACACATAAAATTACCAAGCAGTCTGTTAATGACCCTGAGCATAATGGTACAGGGTGTGGGCCTGCGATCCATGGCAACTGCTCATTGCAAGACACAGCCGTAGAGATGGACCAAACCAGATCACTTAAAAACCTACTGCAACAGTAAAAAAAACTTTTCTTTTTGCATTAGCTCGCTGCTGCTCTCTGCCCTCTCTCGCTTTACTCTTGGACACTGCACCGCCACGCAATCGGGCCACAAAGAACTTTCCATGCAACCTCTTAAAGTTTAGGAACCACTGAAACTGCAAAAAACTTCTGCAAACCGACTCTCAGCAGAGTCTGTCACCCCTGTATCCCAGGACAACTTCCACTCACAAGCGAGTGAATCCCAAGGACGTCACTGAAGCAGAGTCACCAACCAATCAGGAACGCCGTGTTTTGTGAAGGCCAGTCGGCGAAGGAAACTCAAACAAATGTTGTCTCTTGCTGATCTGGTGCAAATTGATCTTAAGCAGTTAAAGATAAGCCCAATCTCTGCTTTTGTTGTTTCTGAGGTGTGATTCTAAGATCTAGGAATAGAAGCTAAAATTAATTTGGGACGGTTGTCAAATCATTTTGAACAAACACCAGAATTGAGAACCACTGCTCTGAGGTACTCAAAATAACCAACTATCATACTCAAAATAAATTGTCTTCCTTACTCCTCTACTTCAGTATATCCCTGTAAATATTTCTTTACAATATTTAAAACAGTTTGATCATTTAGTCAATTAATTTCTTTGAAACAATAAGCAGCCTAGGTTGCATAAGAGTACATCACAACAGCCAGTTGATAAAAAAGGGTTGGGGTTTCCTGAGCATTTTTTTTCATTATTACGCCTTCAGTCTGAGACACCTCGCGCACTGGTCCATCCCTCCTGAGAGAGCTCCATCTTGGTTTATGGTTGAACAAGCCATCCTACTTCCCCTCCCACCACTACAATGATTATCCATCCATTTATTTATTTAATTTTGTAAATGAGTTATTTTTGAGTCTGATCTCAAAAATATAATAGGTTTTACTGACAGAATTTTAGGTGCATGCTAGGACTGTCTCTATTATTTGCAGATAACGTTATCTGTTTGGCTTCATAGGACATGGACCTTCAGCATGCAGTGGGACAGTTTGCTGCTGAGTGTGACATGGCAGGGAAAGAAACAGCTTTTTTCTTAACAGAAACCATGGTGCTTGACTGGAAAAAGGTGGCCATCTCAAGTTTGGAGGAGAGTCCTTGCCCCAAAATGGAGTTTAAGTATCTGTGTTTTTTTTTTCCATGAGGAATGGAATGTGAGATTAAAAGATAGATCAGTGTAGCGGCAGCAGTAATGTAGTTGATGTGATTGTCTGTTGTGGTGAAGGAGCTAAGACGAAAGGCAATTTACTGCTCAATCTAGGTTCCTACTCTCACCTATGGTCATGACTAAAAGGACAAGATCTCGGATAAAACTGGACACATTTTGCAAAGTGTTATGACCCACTTGTTTGTGTCGCACCGTAAAAGAGCCTGAATGCAAATGATTTATTATAAAATGTAACTCATAGAACAATCAATCAAAGCAACCAACATAGTCTAGGGGTAATAATGAAGATAAAGAACTTAGGATATAACCACAACAACACTTTAACTGCATGATAAAAGCAATGCAAAACAAAACCATAAGGTTAAAGAGTCAATGAGATGGCAGGTCTTGACATGAGGACTCCTGAGTAGCCACAGCGTCCTGGGGTAGCTAGCACAACAACTTTTATATACTCATTGATGAGTAATGCAGGCATCCAATCAGGATTTACCACATACTCCAATCTGGAGTCTTGGGATCATCACAGTGTATTAATATTGTAAAACTTAATACCTGTTGCTCTGCCTAAATCATACAATATTCATTGAGTTTGTATCCTACTCAAAAAAGTAAATGTAGTAAACTAGAAAGAATCTTGAACCTAAAAGTAAAGAAACTTCTCTAATAAAAGATGTAACACAGGACAGTTGAATGAGCTTTCTAAACTTGAGGCCCTGGTATACTGAAAACTAACCATCCTGGAGCTCCACCTTGTCTGATGTGCGGTGTGTTCCCAGTGATTTGTTTCTCATTCAGGGAGTCAGACAGAGAACATTACCCAAAACAACTCTAGCTACAAGAATACACTGGAGAGTGGAGTACAGATGTATCCGCACCTGTACAATCACCTGCAAAAAGATTTTAAGCCGCAGAGGTGCTGTTTGCCACGTTTATGAAACAGTTCTTCTCTCAGCCGCCATAATTGTTTTCACAGTAAATGTGAGGAGCGCAACACATTGTTGGAAAACAGTATACCATCACTCAGCCTTTTCAAACATTATTCAGACATGAAACATCCTGTGCACATGAGAAAATGTTTTGCTGCATTCATATCATGTGTGTAATTTTATGTCCATGTGTTTCTTCAGTTGCGCCGAATGAGCGAAACTCTGTAGACACTGATCAGAACTGTACGGTTTCTCCACTGTGAATCGTCTGATGCAGTTTCAATTTTGGAGCTGTAATAAAAGTCTTCTCACACTCAAGCACATATACTCTTTCACAACAGTGTGGATCTTCATGTTTTCATTAAGGTTTACTGATCGGTTGAAATTCTTCCCACACTGAGTTCATGTGAATGGTTTCTTTCCAGTGTGGATCTTCATGTGTTTATTAAGGTCTGATGAGTTGCTGAAACTCATCCCACACCGAAGCTGCGGTCACACTAGGGTTTGAGCATGCAAAATTCTGTTGTACGGTGCTGCAAAAAGGGGCGGGATTAAACAAGATGATTAGATATTAAAAAAGTGAGCGATTGGTCCATATTTTACATTTCTGTCCAGAGAGGTCATGTTTTGATCTACGATTGGTCTCATACAGTCAAGTGATGCGATTTCGCAGGTCAGAATTCACAAAGCTTGAACTTTGCAAGGCAGTGAACTGCGAAACTTGACGCACGAACTTGTGTTTTTCAGTCTGACACATTTGCGTGCGTATGAATGGAAGTCTATGAGGAGAAAAGTCTAGTGTGACCGTGGCTCAAGTGCAAGTGAACGGTTTCTCTCCAGTGTGGATTCTCATGTGTTGATTAAGGTGTGATGATTGGCTGAAACTCTTCCCACACTGAGTGCATGTGAATGGTTTCTCTCCAGTGTGGCTCATCATGTGTAGATTAAAGTTTGATGATTGGCTGAAACTCTTCCCACACTGAGTGCATGTGAATGGTTTCTCTCCAGTGTGGATCCTCATGTGTCGTTTAAGGTGTGATGAGCAGTTAAAACTCCTCCCACACTGAGTGCATGTGAATGGTTTCTCTCCAGTGTGGATCCTCATGTGGTGATTAAGGTGTGATGAGCAGCTGAAACTCTTCCCACACTGAGTGCATGTGAATGGTTTCTCTCCTGTGTGGATCCTCATGTGGTGATAACGGGATGATGATTGGCTGAAACTCTTCCCACACTGAGTGCATGTGAATGGTTTCTCTCCAGTGTGGATCATCATGTGTTCCTTAAGGTGTGATGAATGGCTGAAACTCTTCCCACACTGAGTGCATGTGAATGGTTTCTCTCCAGTGTGGATCCTCATGTGTTTATTAAGGTATGATGATTGGCTGAAACTCTTCCCACACTGAGTGCATGTGAATGGTTTCTCTCCAGTGTGGATTATCATGTGAATCTTAAGACTGCCTTTTCTTCCAAAACTCTTTCCACACTGAGTCCAGGTGCACGTGAAACGATTCTTGCCTGTCCTTTTCAAAATACCATCAGTCTGTGAATGAGTTTTTTCCTCAATTTTGACATGATGTTCCTCCTCTTTACTCCCCTTATTCTCTTCAATTAGGTCTAAAATAAAAAAAAAAAACATTAGTTTTCATTAAGTCTCAAAAACTCTCATCAAAAGCTGAAAACTAAAAAGACACTGGAAACATTGGCTACACACACTGTAATTTTGATGCACATTAAATGTAAAAAATCAGATCATTTTTTGTTTGGTCCATTTACATTTAAGCAGATTCAATTCCATTGATCTTAATTTACATTGTAAAAGCATTAGATAAATAGTGTCACAGCCGCTTAACATAGAAGTTATAGTGAATAGAAACAGTGTCAGTCCAGTTTTCAGAGTTTCTTACATAATGATAGACACAGATTTAAAAGCTGTAAATGGACTGTTTTTATTCGTATATATTCATAATTACAACAAAATGTTTTTTCTACATTTTGTAAAGCAGACAGGGAATACTTGTTTATTCTGTGCCTGACTGGTAAACACATCAGAAAAAAAAGTTCTGGGGTAACAGCTGAACAAACAGCAGAATATTTGCTTCGCACACATGAGACATACCTGTACAGCATCTGCATAAAGGCTGGACTGTGCACCTTTCCCATTGTGTGTTTTTGGGTCATTTTCATCCATTCCGGGGTGATTTTGAGGCTTAATTTGGCCAAAACTTTCTCTGTGTTTCAGCAAACGGACTAATATTTGGGAACATCTTATTTTGACATATTCTGGGAACATGCTTTAAAAAAAATAAATAAAAATAAAAAAAACTATACACTGGGCAAATTTACTCCCTTTTCGTTATATTCATGGCTGTTTTTTCTCCATTGGCCTCTGTTATAACAAAATTTTTTGATTGCAAAGCCATGAAAGCATATAATCATGCATTTATGATTGTTGGTGTTTTCTGTGACTACAATCAACATTGTTAATTTGGTTTCCACCCATGGGACAGGGAAAAGGAAACTGGCTGAGAGTATAAAGGAAGAGGAGGAGAGTTGAAGAGGGCAGCATTATGTGGTGTGCAGAGGAAAAATAAATTGACTGAACTGTTGCAGTGCGGGGAAATGAGTAGAGAAACCGGGTCGAGAAGAACAGTGTAAACTTAACGACTGGTTGTGAGAAACAAAAAGCGAAAGTATGTATCGAAGCAACAGAGCAAAGACTACTGTCTTGTACTGGAGTGCTCGTGACGTCTGTGAACGAGTGCATCACCAAAGACTTCAGTGCAGTGTGTTCTGAACAAAATCAACTTACCGATTTATCTCGCTGGAATGAAGTCAGCTGCCGAAAGCCTTTATCCCGCAGTCGACAGTGTCGGAGTTTCCTTTTAGGCACCCGAGGCTGCTACTCACCGGCTGGGTTCGTCGGCGCCCTCAACCTTCACATCCACACCTCCACGTTCGCCATTCCCCTCTCATTTCCCTTGACCCCTCTGCTCCGTCAGTAAGAAGCAAAAGTTTTTGTTCCCCTTCATAAGGAACTTCAACATGCGTCTGGAAACCAGACTATGGGAGTTCATCAGACGACCTACCACTTCTGAAGATAAGAAAACGGGCCAATGAAATGCCAATTGAATCGGCAGAGCTTGGCTCCACAGCTGATCCTGATGAGCGAATCAATGCTATATCAGTCTGCTGCTGGAGTCAGCTCACTAGAATTGTTGCTTCAGACCCAATCACGAGACTGAAGACACGCTATCTGCCAACCTGATTTCAAGTTTACTCACCAGTGCAGGGGAAGACTCGACAGTGGCGGACGATCTGGGATTTCCTGTCCCCTGAGCTGGTGTGCACAAAAGAGCAGTTTCCATTTTAAGAGGCAGATTCCCTAAGAGAGCCACAGTCATTCAACACATCTTTTTCAAGACGCTATTCTGACTGTGCATTTTTGGATGTGGTGGTTCCTATCTCCAGATGATGGGCACGGGTATCACATGACAGGTCTGGGGGTCCAGCATATTGATGCGGGGCCCGCGGACAGCTCATGCTCTCACTGTGAGGGCGTGGCTGTTGCACAGCTGAAATCACGGCTTCAGCCACCCCCGTTGCTCCCCGTGAAAGCGTGGACCTCCCACTGCTCCACAGCGAGCCCAATCCAAGCTTCGGATGGTTGTGCAGTTCATTCCCCAGGAAGCCCGTGCCTCCACTTGATGACACCGGAGATCAAAGGTCCATCACGACATCGGAGGGCGAGCTGTTATTCTTAGATGACAGACCGGGCTCGCCTCCATCCTTCGGGGTGCAATGCGCGGTTACGGTTCTCGAATCGGACATAATGGCTGCACTTCCTGGGCTGTTTCGGCAGTGCGGCTGGAGATGGCTTGTCCCCCAGTCTCACTGCTGGACCAACTAGAGGGTGTAACGTGCGGGCTGATGTAAGATGAATCTTCCTTTTTCTAAATAAGGATATTTGTTAGGTGCAAGTTTCGAAATCATTAGAATAAATATTGTATAATATAAACTCAGCCATGCATTTTTTGAAACATGTATTCAGAGAACACATGAACACTATAATCTACCACAACCATCTACCCATCCTTAAATTCAAATACAACAGCCCACAAGATAGCAGCCTTAAGTACAATATGTGTGCAAGGCTGCTTCTGAGGTTAGACACACAGTAGTGATGGGCAGGGCTGGATTAACCAATGGGCCTTATGGGCCCAGACCCGCACTTAGATTTTGCCTACTCTCACAAGGAAGACAAGTAGGAATCATTAATAAGTGTGTGTATTATGGAGGACTCAGATTCCTAGAACTGGATTGGGGAGGTGTTATTCAAATCCAAATGTGCATTATAAGTTTGTATAAGTTATACATTAAAAATACCCTTAAATATAATTTTTTAGTACTGCTTCAGTGAACTTGAACAAATATATTAAAATCCATCAATTTCCCCCTAGTAGTATTAGTATATATTTTTTCAAAATGTGCTTTAAAAATAAGTTAAATCTTTGTAGACTAGAAATATATGTACTGTAAATCATATTTACTTTAAAAATGTGGACAATACGTTATATAGATTATTTTATTTACCAAATATTATATTAATCTTATTTTTTAATTCAACTATAGGGGTGCGGCTAAGTAGGGGGCCTACAAGACATTGTGCCCAGGGGCCTCTGAATTATTTATCCGGGCCTGGTGATGGGAAATTCAGATTTTTAAAGCGGATGTTAGAGGACTCAACATTATGTAGTCAGCAATAGAAACTTCAGTCAGTTAAAAAAAATCACCATGATCTGAAAAATGTCTTACAGTAAAGTTTTGCAACCCAACTAAAGCAGGATTCACTTATTTAAATTCCATTACGATTGTTTGTTATGAAATAAACTTTAGGCTTGAGGATACAATCAAGCCAGTCTTCCAGCCGAGATGAAGAGTGGGTTTACACCCCCCTTCATCGTATCCAGAGAGCAGTGGGTTATACCAATCCTATCTGCGTGGTTTGATCTGTCATCTGTTCAGGATGCCGATCGAGATGCTCATGCAGAAACGCATCGCCCCGTGCGTCTGTCCATGGGATTGGTTGCAGCTATAGACCTGAAGGACGCTCACTCCATGTCTCATTCTCTCCCTCCTTATACTGCGACGGGGGGCCCAGCATGGTAGTAACAGTCCTCCCATTGTGCTCACCCTGTTTCCATGCGTCGAGGAAACCCTGTGCCTCTTTGACGCACGCGCATCTGCATTTTTGATTATTCATTGACTGTTACTATTTTTTTAGCTCTCTGAACTGATCGATTATGCACAGGGACCTGGTGCTCCGGCACCTCAGCCTGTTCGGGTTTTGGGTCAACCAAGTACGAGCGGGCTCCCCCCCGGGCAGAGCTTCTCTCATCTCGGGTTGGAGCTGGACTCGATCTGCATCATGGTTCGCTTTTAGCGCGCTGGGCTGGCGCTGCCCTGTCCGATTAAATTAAGGCTCCTCGGGCATATAACATTTTTAGCTGCTATCACGCCTCTCAATTGTTCATATGAGACCATTTCAGCGCTGGCTTCGCGATTGGGTCCCCAGATGGGCATGGCGCACAGAGCACCAAGTGTATGTCACCTGTGTGTATCGAGCATGCAGCTGCAGGTTCTTAAACTGGACCCCGGTTGCATTGGCATTTCAACTGCCTGGAGCTGTTGGCATTGTTTCTTGCTCTCCGCCGGTCCCTACCCAAGCAGAAGGGGGAAACACATGTTGATTAGGACGACCAGCATGGCTGCGATAACGTACATCAACTGTTTGGGGGGTGTGCGCTACCGCAACATGTCTCAGTTCGTTTGCCATCTGCTCCTCCAGAGTCTTGCGGCTAAAAAGCTTCACGCCATTCATATCCCGTACAAGCTCTCCATGCCAGCTTACATGCTCTCAGGACCAGTATGTTTCCGGGAGAACAGAGATTCCACCCTGGTACGTTCCAGCTGTTATGGGCATGCTTTAGAGAAGCCCAGGTCATCCTGCTGTTTCTCCCGAGCGGCCCTTTGCTGGCTGCCCTCCCTGTGGGTTACGCAATATGCATTTTTCCCAGTGAGCCTGCTCGCACAGACACTGTGCAAGGTCGGGGAGATGAGGAGTGGGTCTCGCTCATTGCACCTCTCTGGCCCAACTGGACCAGAGTTTCCGGACTCACACTTCTAGGGATGGCCCTCCCTGATAAATTCCCCGGAAAAACACTTCCATTTTTCTGGAACCGGCACCCATCTGGCACCCGTGTAGTGCTCTGGAACCTCCTTGGATGGATTCTAAGTCCACCGCGCTCTGTCTAGGTGACCTATCAGGTCAACACCGTCACTCAGGACTAGAGCACCCTATTAGGCATGTTCTACAGTGGAGTCTATTGGTTATGTGGGAATTCTCTCTGAGAAAACCCCCGGACTTGCCAGATTAGTGTTGTGTTTTCTACCTTCAGGATAGCTGGAGCGCAGGCTGTCTCCCTCCACACTGAAGGTTTGGCGTGAAATCTAGCTGTGTCAAAATTAATTGTTTCTACGGTGCACCGCGATGCAGATGCGGACAATTCGGTATCGGTACAGTAATAATCATAACCAGTTATTATGTACTGACGTCATTTATCTCATATGCGCTCTGTCGCGAGGGAGGCATGGTATTTACAACACTCCAGGCGCCAACTACTTAAAAACGCAAAAACTATGCACAAGGTGAACTCCATTTGTCTCTCTATCTCACTGTGGCCCATTTAACCTGGTGACGTGACTTTTCCTCTCGACTGTTAAAGTTACTTCGGGATATAGGTCTGCATTTCCGTGGCTGTACCTGTGCATTGTCTTGGGACCCGACCAGATTTCATGCGGCGCGGGAATAAATTCCCGAATAAAGTGCAGGAATTCACACACATGAAAACTGAACTGAACTTAAACACTAAAAACTGAACTACACTGTTCCAATTTACTATGATCTTTTATGTGAAGCTGCTTTGACACAATCTACATTGTATAAGCGCTATACAAATAAAGGTGAATTGAAAAAAAATTAATTGAACATTTTCATTATATGATCTCTTATAACAAACCTTTTTTTTAATGCACATACTGAAATTTGTTCAGTAAAAGTGCTTGCATAGTTTACGTAAGTTTATCTTTTCTTATCGAAAAAGTTTATCCTACTCTGTTATGCGCATGTTTTTTATGCCTGTATTTCAAGATTTTTTTTTGCCCATCCAAAATGCACATAAAAAAATAGGTGGCTAGAAATGTACGTCTAAGCGTGAAATATTACTTTATCTTTAAAAAAGGAAAGGAGACCGACAGAAACTCAGAGTTTAGAGAATAAAACCTGCTCCTGACCAGGTTAGGTTTACAGAGTAAGTTACCACGGTAACTGACTCAGGGATAAAGTTACCTCTCTTTCAGAAACAAGCTTGACTTACCCTGCAATCTAAAGTTTGACAAACCTGCCATTTTGAAACGGAAAACCCAAAGCTTCTCTCATTTCAGGGTTAAAATACTCCGAGTTTTCACTTAATCTCCTTTCTGAAATGGGGCCTGATCTCATATGCTAGTGTTTTAGAACTTCAGTTGTCTATTGGAGAAATAACCAGGAATATTAAACGGCTACTTGCTCTACAAACAAGTGGGTTCATGACTATACATACCAAGAAAAACAAAATTAGAAAATATGACTTTGCAACAGGCGATGCGGTGGCGCAGTAGATAGATAGATAGTAGATACTTTTGCCTCACAGCAAGAAGGTCACTGGTTCGAGCCTCGGCTGGGTCAGTTGGCATGTCTGTGGGGAGTTTGCATGTTCTCCCCGCGTTCGCATGGTTTTCCTCCGGGTGCTCCGGTTTTTCCCCACAGTCCAAAGACATGCGGTACAGATGAATGGGGTAAAGCTAAATTGTCTGTAGTGTATGAGTGTGAATGAGTGTGTATGGATGATTACCAGAGATGGGTTGCAGCTGGAAGGGCATACGCTGCATAAAACATATGCTGGATAAATTGGCAATTCATTCCGCTGTGGCGACCCCAAATTAATAAAGGGACTAAGCCAAAAAGAAAACGAATGAATTAAATGACTTTGCAACATCAAGCAGCATTAGGCATAAACCAGTATAAGATTCTGACGGTATGAAAACCTTAAATAAAAATATTACGCTTTCACTGATTACTGCTCTAAAATATATTCTTTTTAAATGTCTGGGTAAAAAACTAAAACTTTTCCCCTTTAAACATAATATATATTTTTTGAGAAACTTTTAAAATATTTTGGAGCAGTAAACATGTCAGGCTGAATAATTCTAATGCATCATTGAACATCATTTCTGCATCATGTGCATCATTACTGCTGTCTTCATTAGTTTCAAAAACTCAGATTTCTTTACGATTTAAAACTACTGTTGTCCTGAAAAACTTAAAACAAAATGTAAAAATAAAAAAACTTACATATACCGTAGGAATGGTATAGCAGAACATTTTGGCAGTTTTAAAACCTCGACTTTTTTCAAACCGCGGTATACCTTGTAAACTGTTATCGTCCCATGCCTAAGCAGCATAACACTGTTTTAAGGATCTAAAAATTATTTCTTTAAAAAAGTCTCAAGCAAAAACATTCCAATGGCGCCGCCTGCTGGTACATGAAGAAATGGTCAATACTGACGAACTTTACACTCAAATGTTTGCATATCATCAGCATGCTGTAATCCATTTCTTACGCAGCAAAAGTCATTTTTAGACTAGTTTGTTGGCCAGTTGTAGTCAGTGCAATGCTAAACGTTATTGTTCCACTATAATTTGTTTGTTTTGTCTCACGTCGTCCCACAGCAACATCATATAGTTAAGAATACTGTACAATGTATTATAATAATTAATTATTTTAGTGTCCATTTTATTCAGCATGTTTAATATTGGGGGCATCCATGTTTTTGACATACTTTAAACCAGGGTTTCTGCAGGTTTCACCAAGTTAAATGTAAGACTTTTAAAAACATTTTAAGACCATTATGAATTAAATTTTAGACTCATTAAGGGCTAAAGGCTAAGGAATTTTTCAAATGGCCCAGATGGAAAATATTTTAATTTGCCCTTAAAAAATATATATAATTGAATACATTTAATAATACAATAATAAATTAATGAAAATATATATATATAAAATATATATCTATATATTTTAGATATTTCTTAGCAAAAGATTTTAAATAGCTTTACTTGTATCTACACATTTTTTCCTAAATAAACTTTCTTTAAAAAAAAAAGCAAATGAACAAATGTTTTAAAAGTTTTAAAAACTATAATAAACTAAATCAATGCACAACAATCTGTCCAGGTCGATGTCCTCAGCAGTAAATACATGGAGCACGTTTAAACAAATGTTATTGTAAGGAAAATAATTAAACTATTATGATAAATTGAATTAAAATGACCTTTTTGAAGAAAAACCTTTAAAGTTTTATTAAGATGGATTGTTGATTATTGTATGGGTTTTGGCCAGATTGGGTAGCAAAACATGAACAAAGGAAAATGAAGACTTGTTTAAAAAAAGATTTAAGACCTACAACACAATATTTAAGTAAATTTAAGACTTTTTAAGGCCTAAATTTTAGATTTTGGAATTTAAGACATTTATAGACCCCGCAGAAAGCCTGTTTAAACACAATAGCCCTGGTAATTAGTTATTATAATAATGATGTAATTCTAACTCAGATACTATCTGTGAGAACTAGTAACATCTTCAAAAAACAACTTTAAACCCATAAAGAAGTTGATAAAAAAGGGAATTGTGATCAACGTGACATATGCAAATGGAAAGTACCAAGCCAACATCACTGTAATAGCAGATATCTTCTATAAGAATACTGTAGGTCAAATATCGTCAGCTCAGTTAAACTTGTTTAAATTTATTTTTTTTAATTATTTTATATAGCGCCAGTGCTCAAGAACTCTTTACAAACAGTAGGAGAACAAGAAAAGCAATAACCTTAAGAAGGTAGAGAAAATGGGAGACTACTAAAACATAAAATAATGACAAAAGACATGAGAACAAGTAACATGAAAGAAACGCATTCCTCTTTCAATGAGTGCTTATGTGCATTTAGGAGAACTAGGCAGCACACTCAGGGCTGCAAGATGGATTTAATTTAGTATTCTTATTATTAAAATATATCTGAATGAGGATCAAATGACTGAGTTAGTCTTTGAGAATGAAAACCAACCTGTTTGTTCCTGCAGATCTTTATGTTTGACTGTGAATGTTTCTTCAATCTTCACATCTTCACTCTCCTCTTTAATAAACGCCATCTTTATAACAGTGTGGAGATCAGTCGCTTCAGCAGGAGTTTTTCCCTGTGTTTGGACACTTTATCCTGTTTAAAATGAACAAAACAATAAAAATTTTCTGTTTAAAATAAATACAACAATGAACAGAAACAAAATAACTTCTCTTCAACAGTTTCTTTATTTGAGAGTTATTAACTAAAATAAATCAGGTAAAAGAGTAAGTCTGAGCAAGAAACAATAGCCAATGTATATAATTAGACTTGGAATGGAATGACATTATACTATTTAATAAATTAAACCTTCATTAAACACTTATTACACACATTTCTGTTGTTTAAACAATAGCCTTCGGTTACTGTGAGTAAATAGTACTACGGTGTATAAAGAATTAAAATATTATTTTCAACAGCAGGTACATAATTCAGCATCGGGTGAAAAACCTGAAACTTTAATCAATCGGTTTATATCTGTGTAAAAGTTTTCTTAAACAAACCTTTCTCCAGTTGAATCCCAGCGCGGAAGGGGCGCTGCCTTATGACGTCACACAAACTGCCAAAATAAAAGTCTTTTTTGTTTAGCTTTTTTTTTGCCATTTACTGTTGCAGTCATGACATGATAAAATTTCTCCCTCGTTTTCCACTTTACACAACATATCTGCTATCTCTCTCACATACACAGACATTCAGTGTTTGAAGTTGATCAAAACTTTTAATCCAAACATTTTAACACAATTCTGAAAAAATTGTTTAATCCACTAAATCTAAGTGTTTAAAGCAGAAAATCCCAACATTCTAAAAGGTATAACAAATCATCTGATGGGTGTTTTGAGCTGACATTTTACAGACACATTCTCGAGACACAAAGATCTTAAATCTTGAATTAGAAAGGTATGTTACAAAACTTAAATCACAGCATATTATGTAAGTTTATCAGACTCGCCAAGCAAGAGTCTTCCATGCAATAATTATTAGAGTTCACATATCAAAATCTCTGGATGCCAAATGTAGAAAGAAAAAGCTATAAATGAATACATTTATAGTAAGAAGGCTCTAGTTTCAAAGAATAACTAAAAATACAATTTTAGGGAATACTGAAATTTGGATAAAAGCATTTTTAGGAGAACTGGAAAATCAACGCAAAACACTTCATATTAAGTACACTCCCAAAGCAAATAACTTTATATTTCTTCAGATTGAATACAAAAAGAGCATTTGGGGAAATAATATTATAAGATTGAGCAAGTTTGTGATTTAGTGGAGAGCAGTTATGAGTAGAGACTTCACCAAGAGGAATTTATGTAAAACTCCACCATATTATTCCAAAAACTCACGCAAACAGTTAAAGAAATCTGAGATCTATTAGGCTGCATTTACACTGCAGATCTTGATGGTCAATTCCAATTTTGTGACTGTATCCGATTTTTGATGACCTGCTTACATCATCTTTTAAAAGTGACTTGTATCTGATCGTCTGCATTTACCCAGCTAGAAGGGAACGTTCTCCCAACTTTGGCTAACATTCCCTACAGGTTGTGTTAATGTTTTAAAGAAAACATTTTGATGTAATGTCCAATGAATATTCAAAAAATGTTTTTTTTTTCCCAAAACAAAGAAAAAGAACATTCTAGCAATGTTTTGAAAATGTTGGTAAGGGACGAGATTAAACAATTGTTCTCTTAGAAAACGTTTTCACAATGTTTCATAAAACCAAAGTAAGAACATTCTCACAGTCACATTAGAGAAATGTTTTAAGAACATCACTGAGATGTGAGATGTGGAATGTTCTTTGAAGAATGTTCTAGCAATAAGACATTTTAACAAAATATCTGCAACATTTTAAAAACATTTTAAGATTATTGAAATGGCACTAGATTAAACAGTGATCTCCTAGAAAACGTTTTCACAATGTTTTATAAAAACCAAAGTAACAACATTCTCACAGTCACATTAGAGAAATGTTATAAGAACATGATTTTTTTTCAATAACAAGACAGAAAGACAACTAACATATTAATTTTAACCTGTACTTATTAAAATATATAAAATGTCATGTTCAAAAACGTATTGCAGACAAATAAGTAAAACCTAGTGGTTTAAAAAATGGTGGCAAAGCATACAGATTTAAAGTGACTATTAATTAGCAATTAGTAAAATTTGTATTATGTGTCAGCAAATTATTCTTGTTTTAAATATACCTGATTTTTTATATTTTCTTTTTTTGTTTTATTTGTTTCACATGTTATACAATGAGCACAAGAATGTAAGAAAGGCAGTGCTTTAAACTTTATTTTTCAAATTGCTACAGTAAAATTAAATATTTTAAATGGTTATAGAGAGTGTTTTGTGTTTTGGAAACAAAAAAGTAAACAAAAAATGTTATTAACAAACATGTAGAATATTTAGAGAATATCCCAGGTAGGAGGGGATGTTCTCACGACCTTGCGCAACGTTTCCTAAAGGTAATGAAAGTCCAGAACCTTTACAAAACATTAGGGATATTCTTAAATCGTTCTCTTTTAGTCATATATTAACGTTTTGAATATGACTTTAGGACGTTCTATTTTGGTGATTTTATGGTCACATAATAGCGTTACAAAGAGAACCTTTCTAACATTAACAGAACGTTTTCACATGGCTCTCCTTTAGTCATATGGTGCTGCTCGGAAATGACTTTCTTTGCTCAGCATCAGGTGCACAGCAGCAAGACGTTTTTTCAGCAACAACTAATTTATGTTTTTATTTAATTTACACATACGCAGTGGATGTAAGCCTGCTAACTCCCAGCAAGCAATAGCCGTCATTTCACCGACTAGGTGAAGTATAAACCAGATCTAGCCCGGCTACGTGTAACCCAATTTTAGCCCAAATAACCTTAAATTTGGTTGCATGTTGTTTTGCATGTTGCATGTATGTATGATATTCCATCATGTAAGAAAAGTCAATAACGTTTATGACGTACCTGCAAGTAATAGACGTAGTTTCACTTTTCTCTGTGAAATATAGACCAGATCTAGTCCGGCAACGTGTAACCCAATTTTAGCCCGAAAAACCTTAAATTAGGTTGCATGTAGTTTTTTACTCAATAAAGCTCATTTATATGATATTCCATCATGTAAGCAAAGTGAATAACGTTTGTAACGTACCTGCAAGACGTAGTTTCACATTTCTCGGTGAAGTATAGACCAGATCTAGTCCGGCTATGTGTAACCCATGTCTAGCCCCAAAAAACATTTCTCGGTGAAGTATAGACCAGATCTAGTCCGGCTATGTGTAACCCATGTCTAGCCCCAAAAAATCTAAATTTGTTTACCTGTCTTTTTTGGCAAAATATTTTGTGGTATAGCATTCCTTCATATAAGCAAAGCCCATAAGGCTTATAAGGTGTTTGTTTTAGTCTTTTTAAAAATATGTTATATTCATAGCCTGGCCTTATAGCCTTGATTTAGCTCGTAATCAGATTTCCCTTTGTCATTTCACCGTCTCGGCGAAGTTGCCTATCGACCAGATCTAGGTATGTATATATATATATATATATATATATATATATATATATATATATATATATATATGTGTGTGTATTTTATACATGTATGCCACTGACCTTTTTTAATATTACTTTTGTCTTTAATTAAAGATAAACATTCAATTACAATTCTCAACCGTTAGATGGCATGTGACTTGAAGCAAGCAGCAAGCGAGCGATACTGTTGTCTCACCGGAAGAGGCTGCGTGAGTTTTTTCAAGATTCAAAGCCGATCTCGCGATAAGCAGTACCGCCATTTTATTTGACCAGCCGCGATACAGTATCAAGATTCAGCATTGGAAGAGCGACGACGGTGGACAAACAAGAACAAGAAAGACATCGTGTGCAAATCTTATTTTGTTCATGTAAGTATTAATATGTTTTACATGTTGTCGTTATGAATTGTTAACTTGTAAGGACCGTGGATTTTTTGCGGATAACAATGTAATGTTAGAGTACTCCGCGTTGCGGTTAGTCGAAAGGTGATTTAGTTGGAACAATATTTCATAACATACTCTGTTTGACAAAGTCTTTTCACATCCCAATAGTAATCAAAAAGATAAGTTGTGTAATTGCTTTATATTTTTATTATTATAATAATTCTATTAGGTATAACAGAATATTTTTAGTTTTCTAGTGCTTGTATACTATTTTATAATACTAGTTTATGTACTAGTATTTGTTTTTAAGTGCCAATACTCTTTCATTAAATGCTAGTTTTTATTTATTTGGTACTAGTACTTATTTATTACATACAATTATTCAGTTGTTCTTACTGATATGAAGCCAATGTAAAAAAAAAAACTAAGAATTGGAGAGGTGTCATCCAAAAAAAATAAATATGTAGAACACAACCATTACATTCACTCGTTCTCGCTAAATTGCACATGCAAAAGAAGTTTAACAGTTAACTTTGTCATTGCTAAGCACTTTTGCTAATTTTAATTAATATAATATTTTGTTTTACTTTGTGAACCACAGACATAGTTAATTGCAAATTAGCATTTTGAATTTAAGAGGAGAGGGGGTATTATTGTAATTATAAAACCACTGTATTTGAATCACAACTATGATCATGATCATATCCAAGCATGTCCAGTACATTGCATTATAATCTCACTTTTTTTTCCACATTTATTAGTCATGGATCCTAAATACCTAAGTGAATGGCGTCGACTGAGAGGCAGAGTTGATGATTATCCAGATTTGGATGTGCCGTTGCAAGATGTATCTGAGGGTCCAGCCATGCAAGAAGTTACTGAAGAGGCTTCCTCCATACAGGAACATGATAAGGAGACTTTGTCTTTAGGAGCAGAAGAGGAACTATCAACGGGGGCTAATTTGTGTCTGCAGCATTCAGACTATGGCTACAAGGAACCAGCTGAGTCCAGTGAGACCAATTCAGAGCTTGAGTCTTTAGATTCAGAAGACATTCCTTTAAGCAAAGATTTGGCTGAGTGGGCAACAACAACAGGCCAAACACATGCTGCTCTAAATAAGCTCCTTGGAATACTAAGAAACCATGGACATACACTTCCAAAAGACAGTAGAACACTTTTAGCAACCCCGTTAGGTTTTGAAATTAAGAATTTGTGTGGAGGCCAGTACACATATTATGGGTTGGAGCAGGGAATTCTACATTACCTTTCTTTCATCAAACCATCGTTTACAGGCAGTATTGACCTCATTATCAATATAGATGGTCTGCCTATTTTCAAGTCCAGTAAAACCCACTTTTGGTCTATTCTCGCCAAATTTGATGATTCTGAGCCATTTCTGGTTGCACTTTATTATGGCAACAGCAAGCCAGATCCTGTTCATGACTATATACATTTCTCCCACGTTTTTCACTTTACACTATATCTACTCTCTCTCTTTCACAAACCTTTAATCTAAATATTTTAAGACAATTTTGAGAAACTTTTTTAATCCAGTTCATGATGACTTGCATGTCTACAACAAATTACTTCCTATTAATATCTGAGTCCAAATCTCATCCTCATATTTATGATCTCTTCTTTTCTATTTCTACACATTCATAGGCTTATATAGGGTTTCTTTTTTTAATATGAATTGTCGTCTCTTATTATCTGTGTTCCACGTTTCCTGCCATTCTTTAGCAATATCTTCAGTAATAATATTTAATTTACCTTTACTTACCTAATGCTTACAGACGCATTAAAGGGGTGGTTCACATAAAAATTACAATACTGTCTGAAGATGAGCAAAGTTCTCAGGGGATTGAAACAACAGGTAGAGGGACAATCCTTCTCCAGTGCCTAGTCTACACTATTACGCCTGCCTCCCACCACTGCTGATATACAGCCACATCGCAATGATTTTTAAAATTTATTTATTTTATTATTGCAATAACAACAGGCCATTACAACAAATAGAAATACAAAAACTGATAGCACTGCTTCTCGTGTGATATTACTCATATATTCATTCTCCTTACAGCTTAGTCCCTTTATTAATCAGGGGTTGCTATAGTGGAATGAACTGCCAAATTATCCAGCACATGCTTCACGCAGCAGATGTCCTTCCAGCAGCAACCCATTATTGGGAAACATGCATACACTCTCATTCACACACATCATATGCATACCGCATGTCTATGGACTTAGGGGAAACCAGAGCACCCGGAGGAAACTCACACAAACTCCACACAGAAATGCCAACTGACCCAGCTGAGGCTCGAACCAGCAACCTTCTTGCTGTGAGGCGATTGCGCGACCCACTGCACCACTGTGACGCCTCACATGTATTATTTGAGATATTAAACTGATATTGGTGAAGAACTATGCTTACAAATGGTTGTTATTTTTAACACGTGTGAAAAGGCACCATTCAGATGGAATGATTGTAATGATTTGGGAAATCAAGCATGTATTGTTATAGACACCTTTGCTTATTTGTCTTAAGAGATGTACGGCAGGTCCTGTTTATGTAATATGCTTTAAGCTATAAAGTTGGTATTGGCATGAACAGCTATACCTGTTAACAGGTTTCTTATATGCAAAATGATCCTATTCAGTTAATAGTCTGGCCTATTAGGCAGCTATTAACATAGATGATTGCACATGATGATGAGCCATTTATTTAAATGAATATGTGACACAAGTATTTAAATTTCATTGTTGCAAACAAGTTACAGGAGTAAGTCCAGTTGTTGTTTTATGAGATGTCCACCACTGTAATTACACCATAGTGAAAAAGAAGTCTGAGAAATGCTGTAGTTGGTGTAGGTGGAGCAGGTTAATCACATTAAAAGTTATGCATTGTGTAGATATGAAAGTGCACTCTTGTCATTGAATTACCCTGTATAAACTGCCTATACAATAATTTTACTTGTGATTTAATTATTTTCTAATTATAAATATATAGATGCATGACAGATTTAATAGTGGACTCCAGAAAGGTAAGACCAAAGCTTGAAATTGCACCATGTGAGTGCATGAGACCAATAAAAGATCAAAACATGAGCTATTTGGAGCAATCGCTCGCTTTAAGCAACGTCTAATCATATTGTTTTATCCCACCTTATCCCACATTGAATCGACTGCATTGATTCCTTTGTCTATTAGACTAGTTTCAATTGGATTTCAGAATGTCACTATGCAGAGGGAGTGCATTTTCCCTCCTTCTCCTGGTAAGGAGATAAAGCTGTATAATAGAATTAGTTATATTTCAGATAATATAAATCAAATATTAGCAACAAAAGACCAATTTCATAATGCTTTTAGTGTAAAAGACTTCAATTTAAAGCAAAAAAGATGCTGGAAAACTGGATCAGATATATGGCACTTTACTCACACCTGATTACCTCTGCAGATTATACACAACATTTTACGGCAACTGGAATGAACACAAATGAGTTTGAAGTTACAGTGTGTCTCATCCATTTGTGGTTAATGTACAAACAATTATCTACAAAGGCCAAAAGTAGCAAAAAAAGTTTGTGACAGTATGTTATCGCTTTACTGTGTTAAAAGGAAAAGGTTTTGTCACAGGGTATCTTATATATGCTTTTGTGTATGTCTATGCATATTTGTATGCACAAACACAAGTAATAATTAGAGGGGAAAACATCTTTGTTACACACAAGGTGAATAAGAGGCATAGAGAGAGCTGAGCTGCTCACACATGTTCTATTCAACTAAAAATCGAAGGAAAGAAAACTAAATTGGCACAGAAACAAGTTACATTTTGATCGTTAAAATCTATAGACACTTTTAGAAAAAAATAATTGACCTGTTAAGAGTGTGTTGACAGTCTTACAGAAACCAGTAATGAGCTGCATGTGCTTTAAGAGAAATAAAAGACTCTAAACTCACATAAAGAACAAGTTCAGTGATAAATAAATGACTAAAACATTGCTAATAGTTAGCTCATGTCAATGTATTGACTGAACTTAACAAATAAAACCTCACTGTGAAGTTTAGAAATTGTTTCTTTTAATGAATGATAATATATCACTGTATCATAGGATAAGACTTACATAACTATTATATAAGTGAAATTATGAATGTGAAATTTCAAATCAAAGTACCTCAATATAAGTGTATCAACATTAACTACAAAATGCAGCAGCTAAAATAAAAAATAAGCTTCCATCAATAGTCCTAAAAAACAGCAACAAATCAAATGATGATGATGGCTAAAGTCAACTTATTTTCCCAATACATCATTATTTCTCTGTAAAACTGGTTTGTAAAGCTGATGAACTTCCCATCCCCCCACAGTAGGTGTCTTGAGTCTTCACTGCTCTCAACTGCTCATTTGCATCTTTATACCAGCATTAATGGGGGCCAATTGAGTCTTATCCAATCACATTCCAGATCCAGTCTCTCAGCAGGGTTGTGTTTATATATTCTGGGTTCCTAACATAATCTTCATTGGCTTATTTAGCTGTAAGATAACAACTTTGGAGGACAAACTACGATTGTAAATTCCTACATTGGGATTATTACCAACAACAACATACAAAGAAAAACCCACTGAGGCCATTTCTCATCCCACTTCTTCATTGAAGACTGAAAAGGTAAGTTGCACATTCTGAATTTACACTCAAATAATATCTGAATGCTAATATTATAATGTATCAAATCTAAACATGTGTGGATGCATTGTTCAACGTTGTATTAAGTTCTTTAGTCATTTTTAAAAGCCTCTTTACAACTATTTAGTTTTTTGTTTGTTTGTTTATTTGGTTATAAATATTGTTTTTATCCTGACAAATGGACTGTAGACCAAATAAGTTTCAACCTATTACATATATAGGTTGGGACCTGGCCAGCAATTTTGGAGAATTTGATGTTTCCCCATTCAAACATACAAAGAGGTGGTAACATCAGTGAATGCAAGTGAATAAGTTAAAGCTATGGATAAAGAAATGCAATCGTTTAAAGAAAATGCGACCTCTTACCAACCTACCAGAAGGCAAAGATCTAGTGGGGGTAAATGGGTTTTTTCAATTTAAATACAAAGTGATGGTCTTACAAATACAAAACAGAAAGCAGATAAAGTAGAAAGTAGAAAACGAGGGAGAAATGTATCAATAAGTCATGACTAAGAGTAAGCGGGGGGGAAAAGCTAAACAAAAAAAGACTTATTTTAGCGTGGTGGTGTGACGTCATAAGGCTGCGCCGCTCTCACACTGTGATTCAACTGGAGAAAGGTTTGTTTTAAACCTTTTACATAGATGTAAACCGACAGATTAAAATTTCAGGTTGTCATTTAATGCTTAATGTACCTGCTGCTGACACTATTATTTTAACCCTTTATACAACGAAGTACTATTTTACTCACAGTAAGGTCTATTGTTTAAATAAGATAGGATAAACTTTACTTGTCCCCGAGAGGAAATTATTGTGCAATAAAGTGCTACAACGTTGCTGTAAGCAGACAATAAAATCAATAAAGCTAACAAAACAATTAAGAACATATCTGAATAAAGTAACAGAAATGTGTGTAATAAGTGTTTTAATGAAGGTTTAATTTAGAGCATAATGTCATTTCCACTCTAAGTATTCATCACTATATATAAGAAATGGAGTTCTAGTTTTAATCAGCTCATTTGTGGCTATTGTTTCTTGCTCAGACTTACCTGATTTCTTTTTGTTAATTACTCTCAATAGAAAGTGTTGAAGAGAAGTTATTTTGTTTCTGTTCATTGTTTTATTTATTTTTTCAACAGGATAAAGTGTCCTGTTTAAAATAAACAAACGCAGAGAAAAACTCCTGCTGAACTGCTGAAGCGACTGTTCTCCACAGTTATAAAGATGGCGTTTATTAAAGAGGAGAATGAAGATGTGAAGATTGAAGAAACATTCACAGTCAAACAGGAAGATCTGCAGGAACAAACAGGTTGGTTTTCATTCTCAAAGACCAACTCAGTCATTTGACCCTCATTCAGATATATTTTAATAATAAGAATGTGATGAGTGTGAGTGTGCTGCCTAGTTCTCCTAAACACACATAAGCACTCATTGAAAGACAGGAATGAGTTTCTTTCCTGTTACTTGTTCTTGGGTCTTTTGTCTTTCATTTTATGTATTATTATTCTCTCATCTTCTCTACCTTCTTATTATTAATGCTTCTTGTTCTCCTACTGTTTTTGTAAAGTGTCCTTAAATACTGGCGCTATATAAAATAAATAAAAACAATAACTTAAAAAAGTTTAACTGAGCTGACGATATTTGACCTACAGTATTCTCATAGAAGATATCTGCTATTACGGTGTTGGCTTAGTACTTTCCATTTGTATACGTCATGTTGATCACAATTCCCTTTTTGTCATCAACCTCTCTATAGGATTAAACTTGTTTCTAGTAGTTGTTACTAGTTCTCACAGATAGTATCTAGAATTACATCATAATTATAATAACTAATTACCAGGGCTATTGTGTTTAAACAGGGTTTCTGTGGGGTCTTAAAATGTCTTAAATTCCAAAATCAAAATTTTAGGCTTTAAAAAGGCTTAAATTTACTGAAATATTGTGTTGTAGGTCTTAAATCTTTTTTAAACAAGTCTTCATTTTCCTTTGTTCATGTTTTGCTACCCAATCTGGCCAAAACCCATACAATCACCAACAATCCATCTTAATAAAACCTTAAACTTTTAATTCAAAAGGGTCAAACTCTATTTATCATTATGGTTTAATTATTTTCCTCACAATAACATTTGTTTAAACGTGCTCCATGTATTTACTGCTGAGGACATCAACCTGGACAGATTGTTGTGCATAGGTTTAGTTTATTATAATTTTAAAACGTTTAAAACATTTTACAGTGTAGAAATAACAATAAATCATAGCAAGAAACATCCTAATACATAGTTACTAAATTGGAACTGAATTGACAGTAACAATTTACAGTTTTACAACTTTTTAGCCAAACATTCTACTCGCTATAACTGCAAAGATCACATGACACTGAAATCAGAATTAAAATATTTTTAAATTGTCCAGTGTGTGATTTAATGAAATATTCCGTTTTCCTTTTGTAATTGTGGTAATAGTATTGACAGTTTACAGTTTAAACATTTGAAATTTAAAATATTGCTTAATTATTATTATTATTATTATTTTTTATATTTTTGATTGTGCAATGATACATGATGGGAAAATAACTCACTAATTCGGACATCAAAAATTGTTGGTAAGTTAATCTTTGAATAAATAAATAAATAAATATTCAAAGTAAATAAATAATTAAAACAAATAATCAAAAATGTAACAATGTAACAATTTTTTTAAAGCTGAAAAAAGGATGGCTTTGGACTCTAAATGTACCTGCAACTATAGAATCACCCATATAGTTCATGGAGAGCAACATGTTTTTGTGGAGTTTACTTGCAAAACTTGGCAAACATCACTTAAGCAAGCAAACACTGAGATAAATATAGTCTGCAATACAAATAATAGTTGTAAAATAAAAGTTAGTTTGCTTTTATTAAAATGACAGAGAACATTTAAAAAGATAAATACATTACATATATATATATATATATATATATATATATATATATATATATATATATATATATATATATATATATATATATATATATATAAATTAAACTAATGCATTAAACTGTTAATGCAGCCAAGGGTAAGGACACTTAAATAAGATAAGTTTAATGTGAGGTAAACTTCATCATTTACTGTTAACCTTAAAGTATTTTAGTATCAACTTAGCTAGGTATTTAAAGCCATCGAAACAGTACATAACGTTGCACAGCCTACGTGAGGTCCAAAAAAGATTAATACATTTACCCAGCACAAACTTAGGCCCCGTTTACACTGTCAGGTCTTGATACAGAATTCTGATTTGTTGCCTATGTAAGATTTTTTTGTCTGTCCGTTTACACGTTCTTTTAATTGTGACCCATATCCAATTCATGTCTTTACACTTGCTGTACAGTTTACGATGCATGCATAAACGCACTCTAGCATCTGTGCCACACTAGCCACGATGGAAGAAAACGTCTTGTTTATACCTCTGAAAAATATGCAAAGCGTAGTATAAGTAGTGAATGGTTGAGTCTAGATTTACCTCCACTCAGTTTACGTAATGGCATGGCCCTGATGTGTGTGTGTGTAGTTGAAGATGTAGCCTTGCCTGTGTGCGCACTGGTGTTGTTGGAGAGAATAAAGTTGTTCTATGTGTAGCCTGCAGTGAGTGTATTAATAGCGATTAAAAAGCAAAAGTTACAACACAAAGTTCGCCCAACTTTAAAATGATTTTGAGGCGGAGGAGGTGGGAAAGGGCCGTCATCGCAGATTTCAATTATGGTTAATAATGCTGTATGATGTCCTCCGCCATTCAGAGGAATGTGTGAGAGAGATCTCAGGTCTGGTGGGAGCAAATTGTGGCGACTGACCACTTTCCTCCATGTTTCCTCTGTTGTTGTTGTTGTTGTTGTTGTTTACTGCGTCGGAATCTCTACACACGCTCTTCCTTCTACATCATTAAACCGCGGAGAAGCACCACATTGTCACAAGTTTAATGATGATCAGAACAGAACGCCTCAATAAATCCGATCTGCCTGTGTACATGACAGTCGTATTGTCACATATCCGTTTTATATCTGATTTATTTCCACATATGAAGGAGACCTGAAACCGATCGCTGAATATCTGAATGCATACGTTTTTTTTCTGTTTACACGGTCATAGAACAGATCCGATCTGTGTCACATATGAGCAAAAAATCGGAATTGGGTCTCATTTAACTGGCAGTGTAAATGGAGCCTTAAACGTAACTTTAACGGTACACAAGCAAGAAGTGCTAAAAGTTAACTGATTTTGTATGTCTGTTTGACAATTTGACATTTGACTCTGTGCGAGTGGGCGTAACCGCCATAACTTGATTTTCAAGACAGCCTCGCCGCAGCCAATCACCAGCGTTTGATCCGGGCACGTTAAGGATGCAGGTTTTCTAGCTCACTGACGTTGACAAGATTATACCCTGGGGTATCGAAATTTGGTACCGAACGAAAATAATTTTTTCGATACTCGATAGTATCGAGACGATTCGGTCGGTGCTTAAAAAGTATTGAACTCGATACCCAGCCCTACCTTTAGAACGTTATAACATCACTGAAAGCAGCATCGAAGCAGTCTCCTTTCAGTCAATCCACCTTATCACTGATATTGTCAGCCTGATCTGGTGTATTAATCAACTATTGTGGGTTCTGGAACTATTGTTATTTTACATTTAATGTGCCTCAATTTCAGTGTGTAGCCAATGTTTCCAGTGTCTTTTCAATTTTTAGCTTTTGAAGAGAGTTTTTAAGACTTAATGAAAACTAAGGTTTTATTTATTTATTTCAGACTTAATTGAAGAGAATGAGGGGAGTAAAGAGGAGAAACATCATGTCAAAATTGAGGAAAAAACTCATTTTCAGACTGATGGTATTTTGAAAAGGAGAGACAAGAATTGTTTCACCTGCACTCAGTGTGGAAAGAGTTTTGGAAGACAAAGCAGTCTTAAAATTCACATGAGGATCCACACTGGAGAGAAACCATTCACATGCACCCAGTGTGGGAAGACTTTCAGCCAAATATCAGCCCTTAGCAAACACCAAAAAATCCACACTGGAGAGAAATCTTTCACATGCACTCAGTGTGGGAAGAGTTTCAGCCAATCATCATCCCTTAATAGTCACATGAGGATTCACACTGGAGAGAAACCATTCACATGCACTCCGTGTGGGAAGAGTTTCATCCGCTCATCATCCCTTGATCTACACATGATGAGCCACACTGGAGAGAAACCCTTCACATGCACTCAGTGTGGGAAGAGTTTTAACAGATCATCACACCTTAATCAACACATGAGAATCCACACTGGAGAGAAACCATTCACATGCACTCAGTGTGGGAAGAGTTTCAATCAACCATCAAACCTTAATCAACACATGAGGATTCACACTGGAGAGAAACCATTCACATGCACTCTGTGTGGGAAGAGTTTCATCCAATCATCATCCTTTAATCTACACATGAGGATTCACACTGGAGAGAAACCCTTCACATGCACTCAGTGTGGGAAGAGTTTCAGCCAATCATCACACCTTAATGAACACATGATGATCCACACTGGAGCAAAACCATTCACATGCACTCAGTGTGGGAGGAGTTTTAAGTACTCATCAAACCTTAATCAACACATGAGGATCCACACTGGAGAGAAACCATTCACATGCAGTCAGTGTGGGAAGAGTTTTAAGTACTCATCAAACCTTAATCAACACATGAGGATCCACACTGGAGAGAAACCATTCAAATGCACTCAGTGTGGGAGAAGTTTTAGCAAATCATCATCCCTTAATCTTCACATGATGAGCCACACTGGAGAGAAATCATTCACCTGCTCCTAAGCCGTGGTCACACTGGACTTTTCTCCCCATAGACTTCCATTCATAAGCACGTGAATGCGTCAGACCGGAAACGCAAGTTCTTGCATCAAGTTTCGCAGTTCACTGCCTTGCAAAGTTCAAACTTTGTGAACTCTGACCTGCGAAATCGCATAACTTGACTGTGTGAGACCAATCGAAGATCAAAACATGACCTCGCTGGACCAAAATGTAAAATATGGACCAATCGCTCACTTTTTTTTAAATGTCTAATCATCTTGTTTAATCCCGCCCCTTTTCGCAGAGCTGTACAACAGAATTTTGCATGCTCAAACTCTAGTGTGACCGCAGATTCAGTGTGAGATGAGTTTCAGCAACTCCTTAGACCTTAAACACATGAAGATCCACACTGCTGTGAAAGAGTATATGTGCTTGAGTGTGAAAAGACTTTTATTACAGCTCCAAAATTGAAACTGCACCAGACAGTTCACACTGGAGAGACAGTACAAGTGTTCACACTGTTACAAGAGGTTTAATCAGTGAACACATCTGAAAACACAAGAGCATTCACACTGGAGAAAAACTGTACAGATCTGATCAGTGTCTACAGAGTTTCGCTCATTCGGCGCAGCTTAAGAAACACATGGACAAAAAGTTGCACACATAACATAAATGCAGCAAAACATTTTCTCATGTGCACAGGATGTTTCATGTCTGAATAATGTTTGAAAAGGCTGAGTGACGGTATACTGTTTTCTAACACTCCTACACTGCAGTAGGTGGGGTTGTAAATGTGTTGCGTTCCTCGCGTTTACAGTAAACACGATGGCGGCTGAGAGAAGAACAGTTTCATAAACATCTGGCAAACAGCACGTCTGCGACTTAAAGTCTCTTTGAAATGTATTGTACAGGTGCGGATACATTTGTACTCCACTCTCTAGTGTATTCATGTAGCTAGTGTTGTTTTAGATTATGTTCTTTGTCTGAATCCCTGAAGGAGAAACAAATCACTGGGAAGACACCGCACATCAAAGAAGGTGGAGCTCCAGGATGGTTAGTTTGCAGTATACCAGGGCCTCAAGTTAAGGAAGCCCATTCAATTGTCCTGTGTTGCATCTTTTATTAGTAACGTTTCTTTATTTTTAGGTTCAAGATTCTTTCTAGTTTACTACAATTACTTTTTTGAGTAGAATATAAACTTGATGAATATTTTCTGATTTAGGCAGAGCGACAGGTATTAAGTTTTACAATATTAATACACTGTGATGATCCCAAGACTCCAGATTGGAGTATGTGGTAAATCCTGATTGGATGCCTGCATTACTCCTCAATAGGTATATAAAAGTTGTTGTGCTAGCTACCCCAGGACGCTGTGGCTACTCAGGAGTCCTCATGTCAAGACCTGCCATCTCATTGACTCTTTAACCTTATGGTATAGTTTTGCATTACTTTTATCATGTAGTTAAAGTGTTGTGATCATATCCTAATTTTTTATCTTAATTATTATCCCTAGACATTTGTTGGTTGCTTTGATTGATTGTTTTATGAGTGACATTTTATAATAAATAATTTGCATTCAGGCTATTTTGTTGGCTCATCTCTCTTTTATGTTGCGACTCAAACAAGCGGGTCATAACACTTTGCAAAATGTGTCCGGTTGTATCCGAGATCTTGTCCTTTCAGTTATGACCATAGGTAAGAGTAGGAACCTAGATTGAGTGGTAAATTGAGAACATTGCCTTTCGCCTCAGCTCCTTCACCACAACAGACAATCACATCAACTGCATTACTGCTGCCGCTGCACTGATCCATCTTTTAATCTCACATTCTATTACTCGTGAAAAAAACGCAGATACTTGAACTCAATTTGGGGTAAGGACTCTCCTCCAAACTGGAGATGGCCACCTTTTTCCAGTCAAGCACCATGGTTTCTGACTTAGAGGTGCTGTTTCTCTCCCTGCCATGTCACACTCAGCAGCAAACTGTCCCACTGCAGGCTGAAGGTCCATGTCTATGAAGCCAAAAGAACAATGTTATCTGCAAATGGCAAAGACAGTCCTAGCCTGCACCTAAAATTCTGTCAGTAAAATTCAGAGAGATCAGCCGCAAAAATAACACATTTACAAAATAAAATGAATAAATAGATGGATGGATAGACATTGTGGTGGTGGAAAGGTGGGCGGGGGGGAAGTAGGATGGCTTGTTCAACTATAAATCAAGATGGAGCTGTCTCAAGAGGGATGGACCAGTGGGCGAGATTGAAGGCATAATAATGAAATAAATGCTCAGGAAGCCCCAACCCTTTTTTTTTATCATCTGGCTAATGCAATGTACTCCTATGCAACCTAGGGTGCTTATTGTTCAAGAGAAATTAAATGGCAAAGTTATCAAACTGTTTTAAATATTGTAAAGAAATTTTTACAGGGATTTCCTGAGGTAGAGAAGTAACTTAAGGAAGGCAATTTATTTTGAGTATGATAGTTTGTTATTTTGAGTACCTCAGAGCAGTGGTTCTCTATTCTGGTGCTTGTGCAAAATGAGTTGACAACCGTCCCGAATTAATTTTAGCTCTTATTACTAATCTTTGAATCAAACCTGAGAAACCACAAAAGCAGAGATTTGGCTTATCTTTAACTGCTTCAGATCAATTTGCACCAGATCAGCAAGAGACAACATTTGTATGAGTTTCCTTCGCTGACTGGCCTCGATGAAATCAGAATCAGAATCAGTTTTATTGCCAAGTGTGCTTCACACACACAAGGAATTTGTTTTGGCTACAGAAGCTTCCAGTGTACATAAAAGTGACAAGTGACAACACAAAATAATAACAAAAACAAAAAAATAAAATAAAATAATAATAAAAAAATGATGAACATTAAACAGATGCGGTTAGTGAAGAAACCTGGATGTTGAGTTGTATGTACAGATTGTTATAAATATACAGGTTATAAGGTGCTGTGTACAAGTGCGAATGTAGAGAGTATTGCATTGTATATTGATATAAGGTGCTGTGTACAAGTGCGTATGAGAAAGTATTGCACATATTTATTGCACAGTAGGGGAATATTTAACTGTTCATAAGGTAGACAGCCTGAGGAAAGAAACTTTTCCTGTGTCTGGCTGTTTTTGTGCTTGGTGCTCTGAAGCGCCGACCAGACGGTAACAGTTCGAACAGGTAGTGTGCTGGGTGTGAGGCGTCCAGAGTGATTTTGCAAGCCCTTTTACTCACTCTGGAAGAGTACAGTTCTTGAAGTGTAGGAAGGGTTGTGCCAGTGATTCGTTCAGCAGTCCGGACTATTCGCTGTAGTCTACGGAGGTCGGTTTTGGCAGCTGAGCCGAACCAGACGGTGATTGAAGTGCAGAGGATGGATTGGATGACAGCTGAGTAGAACTGTACGAGCAGCTCCTGTGGCAGGTTGAACTTCCTCAGCTGATGAAGGAAGTACAGTCTCTGCTGGGCTTTCTTCACAATAGAGTCTATATGAATGTCCCACTTCAGATCCTGAGAGATGGTGGTGCCCAGGAACCTGAATGACTCTACTGCAGCCACAGTGCTGTTCATGATGGTGAGTGGGGGGAGTGCAGGGGGGTTTCCCCTGAAGTCCACTATCATCTCCACTGTTTTGAGCGTGTTCAGCTCCAGGTTGTTGTATCTGCACCATAACGCCAGCCGCTCCACCTCCTGTCTGTATACAGACTCGTCACCGTTCTGGATGAGGCCGATAACAGTAGTGTCGTCTGCAAACTTAATGAGTTTGATGGAGGGGTCTTTTGCAGTGCAGTCGTTGGTGTACAGGGAGAAGAGCAGTGGAGAAAGAACACATCCCTGGGGGGCACCAGTGCTGATGGTGCGGCTGTCGGATGTGATTTTGCCCATTCTGACTAGCTGTTGTCTATCTGTCAGAAAGCTGGTGATCCATTGACAGACAGAGCTAGGAACAGAGAGCTGGGCCAGTTTGTACTCAAGCAGTGATGGGACGATGGTGTTAAAGGCAGAACTGAAGTCCACAAACAGAATCCTTGCGTAGTTCCCTGGTTTGTCCAGATGTTGTAGGGTATAATGCAGTCCCATGTTGACTGCATCATCCACAGAGCGGTTTGCTCTATAGGCGAACTGCAGGGGGTCCAGCAGGGGTCCAGTGATGTCCTTCAGATATGCTAGCACCAGTCTTTCGAATGACTTCATGGCCACAGATGTTAAGGCCACAGGTCTGTAGTCATTGAGTCCTGTGATCTTTGGCTTCTTCGGGATTGGGATGATGGTGGAGCGCTTAAAGCAGGATGGAACTTTGCGCTGTTCCAGTGATCTATTGAAGATATGTGAGAAAATGGGAGCCAGCTGGTCAGCGCAGGTTCTCAGACAGGCTGGTGAGACACCATCTGGCCCTGGTGCTTTCCTTCTCTTCTGTTTACTGAAACACAGCGTTCCTGATTGGTTGGTGACTCGGCTTCATTGACGTCCTTGGGATTCACTCGCTTGTGAGTGGAAGTTGTCCTGGGTTACCGGGGTGACAGACTCTGCTAAGAGTCGGTTTGCAGAAGTTTTTTGCGGTTTCATCGATTTCTAAACTTTAAGAGGTGCATGGAAAATTCTTTGTGACCCGATTGCGTGCAGTGTCCGAGAGCAAGGCAAGAGGGGGCAGAGAACAGTAGTGACCATGAGCAAGCTAATGCGAAAAGCAAAGTTTTACTGTTGCGTAAGGTTTTTAAGTGATCTGGTTTGGCCCATCCCAATGGCGCTGTCTTCCAATGAGCAGTTGCCATGGATGGGAGGCCCACGCCCCGTACCATTATGCTCAGTGTAAGTCATTAACAGACTGCTTGGTAATTTCATGTGGTAAAATATCTTGTACGTTTGTTACAATCTTACATCAAATGTTACAAGACAACTAATGTTTCTGATACTAGTTCTTCATTTACACCAATGTATTGCAAATAAATTGCAATATATTGCTCTCATCTACAATTATTAGTTAGCCAATCAGATTAATCCAAACTCACCATAAGAAGCTTAGCAAAAAGTCACTCCCTTATCTTTGTTTTCCGAAGAAAGCTCTTGACAGGACTGCTCCAGCTTCTTCACAAGCTTCTAAAATTCAACATCTCTCTACAACCCATCAACAATTCCATTACCGTCATCTGACTACGAAAAAACCAACAACAACAGCAGCAGCAATACAACAACAGCGGAAATAACAAAACAGCAGCATCAAAGCTACTCTCACATCATCAACAGCAACATGGACAGGAATGAAATCTCAGCTCTCCCAGAAACACCAGCCCCGGCTCAACAACACCATGCTCAGCCTGGAAGCCGACTCAATACCGAGGCTCCAATAAGAGGCCGAAGGCCCATCCGCTCTACTTCAGCAAGGACCCAACGCCGCATGCAATCTCCATCTCCTGTCACTCCAAATCGCCACCCACATTCTCCAGCTTCTTCATACGCCTCCGCAAGATCATCATCCCTCACTTCCTCACTTGGCCTCCAGCTCCACATTTCAGTGAAAACTCCAGCCCTACTCTTCCAGCCATCCCTTCCACCCTTAACCCTCCTCAATTCTCTCTCCCTTCCTACCTCCCTCACTCCAGCCCAGCTTATTTCTGCCCAGTCCTTCCTCTCCTTACTCATTTTCCCTCTTCCAGTATCCCCACCTTTTTCTCCTCTACATCCGTTCACCAAGCACGCCACCTCCATTACGAACCCTCCCCAACATTCTACTCTTCCTACTCACATTTCTTTCGCACTGCCCCCTTCACCCTAACCACAGCCACGCCCCTTCCCATTCCGCATTGTGATGGCCAGTGTGGTGGCCACACATTAAGAGTGAGGCATGCACGCACACACACACAGTGCATTATACACATTCATTTAAGATTGTTTATTGGTTAAGTTAAATTGAGTTATTGTTTATACATTTCGTTTCTTTCATATTTGGTTTAGATAAGACACATACACGTTTCTGTTTCTCTATATTTTTCTTTATTGTTCACAGTACATTCACTACTATTTTGGGTGCACACAAAATTAGTTATCTCTACTGTGTGTTTTGTTAATTTAGTTTTCTTTGAGTTTAAGTTACCGTGCTGCAGTGCCAATGAGGAATGGAGTTTCCGGGTGTGGTCTGACATACTAAAGGGCCGTCATGCCACCAATTGCCATCTTTTGGTTCCGCCTGCCGATACCATTGGCTTAATGGCTTGGAGGGAGAGCTGATGTTTAGTTTAAGTTTATTAATGATTTGCGATATTTGTTTCTTCAGATTTATGTTTAGTTTTGCTTTTTATTTAGATTTTTTTTACTATTTTTTATATTTGTAATTAGATATTTGGCTTAGTTTTTTGTTGTAAATTGTCTGTTTTTGTCTCCCCCTTCTTGTTTATTGTGGACTAGTCCCTCTTGTATAAATGGGCTCTGTCTTGTCATTTCGAGGAGTTCTGTTTTTGGTTTAGACATGGTTTGTTTGGTTTGAACTCAGTTTTGTTTATTTGTTTAGTTTATTGATTTTTCAATTGTTTCATTTATTTATTTTTTGAACTTTTGTGAAAACTTTTTTGGACTTTATTAAAAATAATTATTTGGAAAATCTTCTTTTTGTATGCCCCTTACTACGTGCTGACTCGGTCCCTCACACGCATAATGCTCCAGTACTGGAACCACCCCCGATCTCCAACGCCGTCAAGAACCTCATCCTATCAGGTGCTGACATAGACCTTTCTACACTCCTTTCACCCATAGCACCTCCCTCGGCAGAACGACAGGTGGATTGCGGCGAATTCATTGTTACACTTAAATCAACCGCTAGCTCCCAACCCGCACACTTTCATTAGCTGAATTTCATGTAGCATTTGCACGTTCTACAGAAACCATCTGTTCAGTCTTTCCCCATAGGAGGCCATCCCCTACAGGGGAACACATTGTTACACGTACCACGTACCATTTTCTGCAAAATGCGCTATTTGCGCTACTCAGTGGAATCAGTGTCTCTACTGGGGGGCCATGGATACTGATCTTCACAACAGAGTTTTCAAAGGATACCGTATTCTTTCCTGCGCGGTCTGCCATTCAAATCTGCACACGACCACTTCCTGTCCCTTCATAATCCCCTCCTCCGACAAAGAACTACAACCCCAAGATCCACCAGCTATATACCCCGCCCCTCTACCTCTGATATCCCCGCTCTATTTCCTCCTCCCTCTTCTCAAAACCCTCCCTCCTCTCTGTCTTGCAATAACTTTAATATAGCAAGATGCTTTCGCTACCCCTGCAAATTTCTCCATATCTGCAATTACTTTTTAAATGTCTGGGTAAAAAACAAAACTTTTCTCATATTTTCTTTTGAGTAAGCCTGGCAACACCTTAGCAAGCAACTAGCAACACCTTAGCAACCACCTAGCAATGCCTTAGCAACAACATAGCAATGCCTTAGGAACCACTTAGCAACCACCTAGAAACACCTTAGTAACAGCCTAGCAACAACTTAGCAACCACCTAGCAACACCTTAGCAACCAACTAGCATCATCTTAGCAACCACCTTAGCTACCACCTAGCAACGCCTTAGCAACCGCTTCGCAACACCTTACCAACAACCTAGCAACACCTTAGGAACCACTTAGCAACCACCTAGCAACACTTTAGCAATGCCTTAGCAACTGCCTAGCAACCACCTAGAAACACCCTAGTAAGCGCATAGCAACAACTTAGCAACCACCTAAGCAATCACCTTGCAACGCCTTAGCAACCACCTAGCAACAGCTTAGCAACCACCTAGAAACACCTTAGCAACTGCCTAGCAACACCTTAGCAACCGCCTAGTAACGCCTTAGCAACCACATAGCAACGCCTTAGCAACAACCTAGCAATGCCTTAGGAACCACTTAGCAACCACCTAGAAACACCTTAGCAACCGCCTAGCAACACCTTAGCAACCGCCTAGCAACACCTTAACAACTGCCTAGCAACACCTTAGCAACCGCATAGCTACACCTTAGCAACTTGCTTGAACTGACCCGATCTAATTCTGTTTATATGAAATGAGCCTAGCAGGTTTGAGCTAACAGAACTTTTGCTATGACAACAAACTCTCAGATGAGTTTTGAAGAGCTAAACGATCCAAAATCAAATTGTCAATATCCAAATCTAGCTAACTGAGTAATCCACGTACGAAGAACGGATCCCAGGATGAGATGAACAGTGGTCAGAATGGAAATATCGGACAGTTTTAAAACTTTAAGCACTGTGGAAAAAGAGGAACTAAATAATACTGGTCAAGCTGAAGGAATGGCAAAGGGGTGAAGAAACAAGGATGGAAAATGTGGAGAAGAACAAAGTGGAAAGAGGATTTTTAAGAAGAACAACTTTAAAGGTAAAACCAAATGTGTTAATAGCAAAGAAAAAAGTCTGAACAAAGAGCAGAGCTAAATATGTCTGTAAATCTTTGTCTCTTTTAACGGAAGGGGTTGTTGGTTAAGAGCACTAAATAAAGATGTGTAGGTTTTTAATTTCATTTTTATTTCTTTTAATGGTTTTAAATTGTGTATCTTTTAATTAAAGGGGACTGATGGGAAAAGATACATTTGAGAAAATAAGAGAAATGTAAAAACAAGGAAGTGATACAAGAAACAAACTGGAAAGAACATGCAATGGACGATTTGAAAAAGATGTGGCAAGAGGATATTATATCTAATAATGGTGATGGTAAATTAATTTAATAAGGAAAGTTTTTTTAATAAGGAAAGATGTTTTTAACTTTAAAAGAATTAGGAATAATTAGGGTTGGTATCGTTTGGTTTTTTTTCGAAACCGGTGCTAAATTGATACTTTTAAAACGGTACCGGTGCCAAAACGGTGCCTGAACCGATACTTTTTAGCCACAAAACTATGGTGGATGATTCTAAAAAATCTATTTGACAAAATCTTTTAAAAAATTATTTTAATAGAACAATATAATTTAAGTTTAAAGTAAACATCAATTCATATTTTATATATTTAAATTACATTAATATATTTCCTTTGATCATTTGTTGGTTAGCATGAATTTAAGTTCTGTTTCATTCCTCCTGACCGCCAGAGATAGTGTTTACACAGTGGATAATTGCAGCGCCAGCTGGATAGGCCGAGGAACAATATACCAACAAAGTCACATGGTGACGCGAGTTGAGCTGAGGTATATAATCCACTACAGCTCTGCGCCCTGCCTCTTTTTGCTTCTCGCCTTTGGATTTTGGTCATTGAACTATTTCTGTCGTCGAGTGCAGCTCTTTGGTAGGAGCAGCAAGATTTTCTCGTCCTCCTGAGCTGTGACGATTTTTTAACGTCTTTGGACTATGGTTGGTCTTTGTGCAATTACTGATCTAGGATTGTTCACTCTATTATATTGTGAACTGTCTAAGTTTTTCTTCATTATCTTACATTCGGCTGTAATATATGTGTCAATTGTCTCGCGGTACTATCCAGGGGTGAGACGCTGTATTTTTTGTAAGCATCTGAGTTATAAGCATGGTACTATCCGGAGATTGAACACAGTGACACTCACTTTTATGTCCGAGGTAATCATCTCATGGTACTATCTGGAGGTTTTACACCAAACTGCGTTTAGTGTTTATGTGACAATTACCTCGCGGTGCTAACCCGAGGCTACTTTTTCTACCGCTACTAATACTCGGTGTGTGTGTGTTTTTTTTTTTTTCTCTCTTTCGTGGCTGTTATTGGGCATACGCTCCGCTCTGTCCAGCAGTCCTAACCGTGGACGATTATCAATATATTTTTGCTAGTGTTCATTTTTCTTGTTTTCTGTTTCTCTCTGTGCATCCAGAGATCCAGATTTCGATCTACGGTTAGGGTGATTTTTCGCGCGTTATATCGTTAACGTTAGCCAACAGTACTAGCCGTGGTATTTGGTTGGTCAGTTCGATGCCTTCTCATGGCTAATCACGCTATTTCCACGGCTTTTCCGATGACTTGCAATCTCTGTCCTAACGAGCTTCTCCCAGATGATGGACACGATATCTTCCCATCCTGTCTCGGCGTTCAACATCTGAAAGACGCGCTAACTGATCCGTGCCCGCATTGTAGTTTACTGCCCCTGTCAGAGAGACAGATGCGTTTGGCTGGGCTGAGCCACAATCAGGATGCTGTTGCGTTACCAGCGGGTCTAGCGTTGCTGAAAGAGGGGGAAAAAGTCGCGCTTTGGTGGCTTCTGGAGCTACTCGTCATAAGAAACCTAGCCTAAACAGTAGTCACACGGCTGGATACCTGTTACAAAATCTTCAACCAGCGGATCCAGTATCTGACATCTCTGCTGCTTGGCCCTTTGCTGAGAAAGCTCATTCTCATTCCTCTAGCAAGAAACCACCATTTGCCTCTTTAGGTGGCCACAGTCCCCTCTTCGACGTTATGTTGACATGTGATTCTGACTCTCATCTCAGGAGCAATGTCAGGCTGACGTTCCTGAGCCTGATGACCAACTAGTAAGACATACTGGGACTGTTGGATCCGAGAATGGCTCTCATCATTCTTCTGACAATGCCCCACACAAAGATGATGATGCATTGGAAGTCCTTAGGATGGCAGTGGCCTTGATGATGGCCCTGCTCATCCTTTTCAATCTAATGTGTTTTTCCGCAGACCTCTATCTGTGGATACATTTGTTATGCCAGCATGCAAGGATTTCATTGCAGAATTTTCAAATGCTCTTAAGGGGGCAGGCATGGCCAAAAGACAATCCAAGACTGCTCGCACTCTGGCCTCTATGGCTCAGGCAAAGTCTATTGGTGTGAGGAATGTCCCTGAAGTTGAACAGCCAGTTGCGGCGCTTGTAGTGTCACCAGATGAAGCAATGAGGGGAAATGTCCGATGCCCTAGCGGTCAGTGTGGCCTACAGATTCCCTTCTGAAGAAGGCTTACAAGTCAGCTTCCTACATTATTATTGCTATGGGGCATGTGACTCGAGAACTGGGGTCCCTCACAGCAACACTATTAAATGCTAGAAGGCAAGTATGGCTCACTCAGGCTAAATTGTCAAAGGACTGTAAAAAGACACTGAGGGACCTTCCTATTGTCCCAGGACATCTTTTTGGGCCAGATGTATCAGAGGTGTTGGAAAAACGTGCTAAATTGTCTACGGCTTCACAGCAACTAATACAAGCACAACGGCCTCCAATTTTCACCAAGGCATTATACCTCTGTACAACCACATTTCCGTCATGGGGCCCCCGGCCGACCCCAGGGCCAACAGAGGTTCCAGGGTCCGGATGACGCACAAATACGTCACTCCCGTGCCAAACCTACTCCCCCAAGTTTTCGGGTCTAATTCCAACTGTCGTGACAGACCCGCACGTTCTGCAGCTCTCTCCAGAGAGATATGTTCCTTGTTGGAAAAGGGAGCAATAGAAGCAGTTCATCCTCTGGTTCAGAAAGAGGGTTTTTACTCGACTTATTTTCTGGTTCTGAAGCGGGATGGAGGTTTTCATCCAATATTGGATTTAATAAGGTTGAACAGATTTCTGAGAAGACTTACCTTTCGCATGTTACGTGTGACAGATGTTCTTCGGTCCTTTGCAGAGGGAGATTGGTTCACAACTGTAGATCTGACGGATGCATCTTTTCACGTTCCGATTGCCAAGTATCACAGAAAGTTTCTGCGTTTCAGTTTCAAGAGCACAAGTTACCAGTTCAGAGTTCTACCATTTGGTCTCGCCCTAGCCCCCCGTGTGTTTACGAGATGCATGAAAGCTGTCCTATCTCCCCTTTGGGCCCAGGGGGTACGAATCTTGCCATATCTGGATGACTGGCTGGTGTGTGCTCAAACGAGGGCTCAATCGGTGCACAATACGCAGCTGCTGCTGGACCATGTGACCAGACAGTCAATCACATTCATCGGGATGACTATCGATTCAGTCTCGATGCGTGCCTCCCTATCTGTTTCAGATGACAGACATCCTAAACCTCTTCAGCCAGTTTCGTTTGGGAGTATCTCTACAGTACGGCGTGCTCCTGAAGTTGATCAGGATGCTAATGGCAACCTCTTGTGTAATTCCCCTGGGATTGCTCCATCTGCGGCCCCTGCAGGTATGGAACAATCTTCCGCGGTTAGACCCATCTCATCATTGCTATCGACGAATTCTCGTTGCTCAGGGTTGCATGCATGCCCTTCGCAAATGGATGTCCCAAGCCTTTTTGACAGCCGGAGTACCATTAGGGATTGTTATAACAACCGATGCATCCCTTATGGGTTGTGGGGCAGTATGGAACTACAGAGGTATCAGTGGCAGATGGTCAAGGGACGAGTCAAGGGACCATATCAATGTGTTGGAGATGCGGGCAGTTTGGCTGGCCCTGGGTCGACATGTCCTAGTCCAGTCGGACAACACATCAACAGTGTTTAATTTGAATCACCAAAGAGGTACAAGGTCCAGGAGTTTGTTGCGTCTCACGCACATGATTCTCAGGTGGTCTCTTCCTCGGTTTGCATCACAAAGGGCTGTTTATCTGCCTGGGGTAGTCAATCAGACTGCAGATGCTCTGTCCAGGAATCAGATCGATCCAGGGGAGTGGAGACTTCATCCAGATGTAGTCCAGGACATTTGGACAGAGTTTGGCAGGGCGGAGGTAGACCTATTTGCAAACGAGAGACACAGCTCATTGCCCGTTGTGGTTTGCTCAGATGGAAGGGTCCAGCCCATTAGGACAGGATGCGCTGTCACACGACTGGCCAAACTGCCTTCTTTATGCTTTTCCTCCAATACCTCTGATATGGGAGACACTGCACAGGATTGCCCAAGACAGACACCATGTACTTCTATTAGCACTACGGTGACTGTCCAAACCATGGTTTCCCTTGCTCCTAACGTTGTTGGTGAACCAACCGAGACAACTTCCAGGCAGGAGGGACCTGTTGTCTCAACTAGATGGTCATATTTGGCATCCAGATCCAGCACGTCTACAGTTATGGGTGTGGCCGCTGGGACCAACCCTTTATTAGCAGAATGTGAGTCTTCAGTCATCTACACAGTTCTTAATGCAAGGGCAGCTTCTACAAGGACGCTTTATGCTTACCGATGGAAGTCATTCTGTTCATGGTGTGTGACTCGGAATATTAATCTTGTGCAATGCAAAGTTTCTGTGGTTTTAACCTTTTTACAAAGGCTGTTGGAGAGTGGCAAAGCTGCATCCACACTAAAGGTCTACGTAGCAGCCATCTTGGCCCATTATGCATTTGTAAATGGTTCCTCTTTGGGGTCTGCTAGCATATTTTGCAGTTTTTAGAAGGGTGCAAAATGTCTCAATCCAGCTCGTTCCCCTCGTTCTCCAGTGTGTAACTTGCCTCTGGTGCTGGAATCTCTCTGCCAATCTCAATTTGAACCCTTGGAAGACGTAGATCTAAAGTGGAAATCCTTAAAGACTACTTTCCTCTTGGCGGTTGCTTCAACAAAGGGATTGTGTGAGCTGCACGCTTTGTCAGTGAGTCAGTCCTGTTGGAGATGGAAACCAGATGACTCTGGTGTTACCCTGTGGCCTAATCCATCCTTCCTCCCTAAAATTTTGTTGCAGCAATTTATTAACTAGTCAATCGAATTGCAGTCCTTTCAACTATCACCTTCTGGCAAAGGTTCTCTGCTTTTATGCCCCGTGCGTGCCTTGAAATCTTATGTGGCGGCTACTGCACAGTTAAGACAATCAGAACAACTGTTTGTCTGTTATGGAGAAGCTAGGAGAGGTGCACCTCTAAGCAAGCAAAGACTGTCACGATGGATTGTTGAGGTCATTGTTTTGGCCTATAAGAGGGCTCAGCAACCTATACCTGGTGCCATCACTTGCCATTCTACCAAAGCCATTTCCTCCTCTTGGGCTGCCTTTAAAGGTGTTTCTCTTGCAGAGATCTGTGCAGCAGCAACATGGTCTTCTCCATGTACATTTGCAAGATTCTACAATGTCAATGTTGCTGACTCTACCGATGTGGGCTCAGCTGTTCTCCGCAAGTGACTACGTATGTCTTCTGGTGAGTTTTTTTTTCTTCCTCGTGACCTTTCTGGTATGGGTTATCCACTGTGTAAACACCGTCTCTGGCGGTCAGGAGGAATGAAACAGAACGTTGGTTACATATGTAACTATGGTTCTGTGAATTCCGGATGACCGCCAGAGTTCCCTGTCACTCGGAAGTGCAAGACGTTTTGAGACAGGGCGCAGAGCTGTAGTGAATTATATACCTCAGCTCAGCTCGCGTCACCATGTGACTTTGTTGGTATATTGTTCCTTGGCCTATCCAGCTGGTGCTGCAATTATCCACTGTGTAAACACCGTCTCTGGCGGTCATCCAGAATTCACAGAACCACGATTACATACGTAACCAACGATTTGCATTATGAAATTACATTAGCTTACTACTAACCTGTGGGAGGGCGGGCAGGGGCCATATACTTTTGGGAGCACATTTTAACATATATATCACAAAATACTTTAAAAAATTATTCGAAGTCATTTTTTTCACGCATCACTCCACAGTCTTCATAAACAAGATAATTAAAAAACTTAAACTCAAGACAATCAGTAGGAAGCGCGTCAGTCTCATAATCTGAAGGTTGTCAGTTCGAGCCTCACACGAGGCAAGGTCGTACCTTTTGGCACACGGGAGCACTTAGGTGACCGGGCGGCATACTTTATTACCTTCCTTGCCGTTTGTGCTTCCCAGGGGCAAAAAAGGCTACAGCTCCTCTAAATACTTGAGCCTGAATGCACAGCCAAAGATTAGATTTTTCAGAAGTGGGATTTGAACCCATGCCTCCAGGGGAGACTGCGACCTGAACGCAGCGCCCTAGACCACTCGGCCATCCTGACATAAACACTTAGCTGGAGCTGTCTCCTAGGAGCCACATCGCATCACCATGACATGGAAGCTGGTGTTTCACAGCTATCCCAGCTCCAGCAGTCCGCCTCGTTGGCACAGTAGGCAGCGCGTCAGTCTCATAATCTGAAGGTCGTGAGTTCGAGCCTCACACGGGGCAAGGTGGTACCTTTTGGCACACGGGAGCGCTTAGGTCACTGGGCTTAGGTGATGTGGCTCCCGTGTGCCGTTTATGCTTCCTGGGGGCGAAAAAGGCTACAGCTCCTCTGAAGGGCATGCGGCGTGACGTTCCAAGAACATCTCCTGAGTCTGAAGCAATGATGGCAAGATGCTCCCATTCCTGTCACGTTATCGCTTGACGTTTTACGTGGATTCGTCAAATGTCATGACTTGACGTTGTAAGAGGATTAGCCGAAAAGCCTTGCGAATCGCATTAAATTAAAAATGAACGACATCTCAGGACATTCCACTACATGGCATTCCAAGACAATTCTTTTGATCCCGTTTCGGTGCACTTGCTTTAAAGCCCACGTCCATTGTTTTGAACACATGCTTTTCCGAGTTGCTGTGGACAATGCCTTGATGTTGCGCAAACGCCTCAAACCTTGCAGTCTACAGTGCCCATTAACGCTGCCAGGGCCACTGCTACGCTGCGTAAATTGTGGCGCAAAGAGATTGATGCGGCACTTTGTCAGTGTTACTGTATCACTCGGTCATGACGCCAGAGGGTTAAATACTTGAGCCTGAGTTCTCAGCTGTGCAACAGCCACGTCCTCACAGTGAGAGCATGAGCTGTCTGCGGGCACTGCATCGACATGCTGGACCCCCAGACCTGTGATGCAAAACTCGTGCCCATCATCCGGAGATAGGAACCACTGCATCCAGAAACGCACATTCAGAACAGCGTCTTGAAAAAGACGCGTTGATTGACTGACACAGCTTTTTTTCTTCTCTTTCCCACAAAGAGTCAAATGTCATGACTTGACATTGAAAGAGAATTAGCCGAAAAGCCCTGCGAATCCCATTGCCTTAAAAATAAACGGCATCTCAGGACATTCCACTACATGGCATTCCAAGGCAATTCTTTTGATCCCCTTTCGATGCACTTGCATTAAAGCCCACGTCCATTTTTTTCTTCACATGCTTTTCCGAGTTGCTGTAGACAATGCCTTGATGTTGCGCAAAACCCTCAAAACTTGCAGTCTACAGTGCCCATTATGGTTGCCAGGGCCACTGCTACGCTTCGTAAACTGTGACGCAAAGAGATTGATGCGGCGCTTTCTCTGTGTTACTGTATCACTCGGACATGGCGCCAGAGAGTTAAATACTTGAGCCTGAACGCACAGCCAAAGATTAGGTTTGTCAGAAGTGGGTTTCGAACCCACGCCTCTAGGGGAGACTGCGACCTTAACGCAGCGCCTTAGACCGCTCGGCCATCCTGACATCCAAGACGGCTGATGAAAGCTGGTTTTTCTTTAGTTGCCTCAAGAAGAATAGGCGCTGGTGAGCCTTCTTGACCAGGCTGGAGGTGTTGGTGGTCCAGGAAAGGTCCTTAGAGATGTGGGTCCCCAGGAACTTGAAGGATGAGACAGGCTCAACGGCCATCCCATTAATGTGGATGGGATCATGCGAGCCTGTTCGTCCCTTCCTGAAGTCCACAATGAGCTCCTTGGTCTTGCTGGTGTTAAGGAGCAGATTATTGTCGGTGCACCAAGTGGCCAGATGCTGTATCTCTTCCCTGTAGGCAGTCTCATCATTATTGCTGATTAGACCAATCACTGTGGTGTCATCTGCAAATTTGATGATGGTGTTGGATCTGTTCACAGGCCTACAGTCGATGGTAAAAAGGGAGTAGAGGAAGGGGCTCAGCACGCAGCCCTGTGGTACACCAGTGTTGAGTGTGACGGTGGTGGAGCAGATAGGAGCACTTAGGTGACCGGGCGGCGTACTTTATTACCTTCCGTGCCGTTTATGCTTCCTGGGGGCGAAAAAGGCTACAGCTCCTCTGGAGGGCATGCAGCGTGACGTTCCAAGAACATCTCCTGAGTCTGAAGCAATGATGGCAAGATGCTCCCATTCCTGTCACGTTATCGCTTGACGTTTGATGTGGATCCGTCAAATGTCATGACTTGACATTGTAAGAGGATTAGCCGAAAAGCCCTGCGAATCCTATTGAATTAAAATGAACGGCATCTCAGGACATTCCACTACATGGCATTCCAAGACAATTCTTTTGATCCCGTTTGGTGCACTTGCTTTAAAGCCCACGTCCATTGTTTTGAACACATGCTTTTCCGAGTTGCTGTGGACAATGCCTTGATGTTGCGCAAACGCCTCAAACCTTGCAGTTCACAGTGCCCATTAACGCTGCCAGGGCCACTGCTACTCTGCGTAAATTGTGGCGCAAAGAGATTGATGCGGCACTTTGTCAGTGTTACTGTATCACTCGGACATGGCGCCAGAGGGTTAAATACTTGAGCCTGAGTTCTCAGCTGTGCAACAGCCACGTCCTCACAGTGAGAGCATGAGCTGTCCGCTGGCACTGCATCGACATGCTGGACCCCCAGACCTGTGATGCGATACTCGTGCCCATCATCAGGAGATAGGAACCACCGCATCCAGAAACGCACATTCAGAACAGCGTCTTGAAAAAGACGCGTTGATTGACTGACACAGCTTTTTTTCTTCTCTTTCCCACAAAGTCAAATGTCATGACTTGACGTTGTAAGAGAATTAGCCGAAAAGCCCTGCGAATCCCATTGCCTTAAAAATAAACGGCATCTCAGGACATTCTACTACATGGCATTCAAGGCAATTCTTTTGATCCCCTTTCGATGCACTTGCATTAAAGCCCACGTCCATTGTTTTGTTCACATGCTTTTCCGAGTTGCTGTAGACAACGCCTTGATTTTGCGCAAATGCCTCAAAACTTGCAGTCTACAGTGCCCATTAAGGTTGCCAGGGCAACTGCTACGCTTCGTAAACTGTGACGCAAAGAGATTGATGCGGCGCTTTCTCAGTGTTACTGTATCACTCGGACATGGCGCCAGAGAGTTAAATACTTGAGCCTGAACGCACAGCCAAAGATTAGGTTTGTAAGAAGTGTGATTCGATCCCACGCCTCCAGGGGAAACTGCGACCTGAACGCAGCACCTTAGACCGCTTGGCCATCCTGACATGAACACTTAGCTGGAGCTGTCTCCTAGGAGCCACATCGCATCACCATGACATGGAGGATGGTGTTTCACAGCTATCCCAGCTCCAGCAGTCCGCCTCGTTGGCGCAGTAGGCAGCGCGTCAGTCTCATAATCTGAAGGTCGTGAGTTCGAGCTCCTCTGAAGGGCATGCGGCGTGACATTCCAAGAACATCTCCTGAGTCTGAAGCAATGATGGCAAGATGCTCCCATTCCTGTCACGTTATCGCTTGACGTTTTACTTGGATCTGTCAAATGTCATGACTTGACGTTGTAAGAGGATTAGCCGAAAAGCCTTGCGAATCGCATTAAATTTAAAAAGGAACGACATCTCAGGACATTCCACTACATGGCATTCCAAGACAATTCTTTTGATCCCGTTTCGTGCACTTGCTTTAAAGCCCACGTCCATTGTTTTGAACACATGCTTTTCCGAGTTGCTGTGGACAATGCCTTGATGTTGCGCAAACTCCTCAAACCTTGCAGTTCACAGTGCCCATTAACGCTGCCAGGGCCACTGCTACGCTGCGTAAATTGTGGCGCAAAGAGATTGATGCGGCACTTTGTCAGTGTTACTGTATCACTCGGACATGGCGCCAGAGGGTTAAATACTTGAGCCTGAGTTCTCAGCTGTGCAACAGCCACGTCCTCACAGTGAGAGCATGAGCTGTCCGCGGGCACTGCATCGACATGCTGGACCCCCAGACCTGTGATGCGATACTTGTGCCCATCATCCGGAGATAGGAACCACTGCATCCAGAAACGCACATTCAGAACAGCGTCTTGAAAAAGACGCGTTGATTGACTGACACGGCTTTTTTTCTTCTCTTTCCCACAAAGTCAAATGTCATGACTTGACGTTGTAAGAGAATTAGCCGAAAAGCCCTGCGAATCCCATTGCCTTAAAAATAAACGGCATCTCAGGACATTCCACTACATGGCATTCCAAGACAATTCTTTTGATCCCGTTTCGGTGCACTTGCTTTAAAGCCCACGTCCATTGTTTTGAACACATGCTTTTCCGAGTTGCTGTGGACAATGCCTTGATGTTGCGCAAATGCCTCAAAACTTGCAGTCTACAGTGCCCATTAAGGTTGCCAGGGCCACTGCTACGCTTCGTAAACTGTGACGCAAAGAGATTGATGCGGCGCTTTCTCAGTGTTACTTTATCACTCGAACATGGCGCCAGAGAGTTAAATACTTGAGCCTGAATGCACAGCTAAAGTTTAGGTTTGTCAGAAGTGGGATTCGAACCCACGCCTCCAGGGGAGACTGCGACCTGAACGCAGCGCCTTAGACCGCTCGGCCATCCTGACATGAACACTTAGGTGGAGCTGTCTCGTAGGAGCCACATCGCATCACCATGACATGGAAGCTGGTGTTTCACAGCTATCCCAGCTCCAGCAGTCTGCCTCGTTGGCGCAGTAGGCAGCGCGTCAGTCTCATAATCTGAAGGTCGTGAGTTCGAGCCTCACATGGGGCAAGGTGGTACCTTTTGGCACACGGGGAGCACTTAGGTGACCGGGCGGCGTACTTTATTAACTTCCGTGCCGTTTATGCTTCCTGGGGTCGAAAAAGGCTACAGCTCCTCTGGAGGGCATGCGGCGTGACATTCCAAGAACATCTCCTGAGTCTGAAGCAATGATGGCAAGATGCTCCCATTCCTGTCACGTTATCGCTTGACGTTTTACTTGGATCTGTCAAATGTCATGACTTGACGTTGTAAGAGGATTAGCCGAAAAGCCTTGCGAATCACATTAAATTAAAAATGAACGACATCTCAGGACATTCCACTACATGGCATTCCAAGACAATTCTTTTGATCCCGTTTGGTGCACTTGCTTTAAAGCCCACGTCCATTGTTTTGAACACATGCTTTTCTGAGTTGCTGTGGACAATGCCTTGATGTTGCGCAAACGCCTCAAACCTTGCAGTTCACAGTGCCCATTAACGCTGCCAGGGCCACTGCTACGCTGCGTAAATTGTGGCGCAAAGAGATTGATGCGGCACTTTGTCAGTGTTACTGTATCACTCGGACATGGCGCCAGAGGGTTAAATACTTGAGCCTGAGTTCTCAGCTGTGCAACAGCCACGTCCTCACAGTGAGAGCATGAGCTGTCCGCGGGCACTGCATCGACATGCTGGACCCCGAGACCTGTGATGCGATACTCGTGCCCATCATCCGGAGATAGGAACCACCGCATCCAGAAACGCACATTCAGAGCAGCGTCTTGAAAAAGACGCGTTGATTGACTGACACAGCTTTTTTTCTTCTCTTTCCCACAAAGAGTCAAATGTCATGACTTGACATTGAAAGAGAATTAGCCGAAAAGCCCTGCGAATCCCATTGCCTTAAAAATAAACGGCATCTCAGGACATTCCACTACATGGCATTCCAAGGCAATTCTTTTGATCCCCTTTCGATGCACTTGCATTAAAGCCCTTGTCCATTTTTTTCTTCACATGCTTTTCCGAGTTGCTGTAGACAATGCCTTGATGTTGCGCAAAACCCTCAAAACTTGCAGTCTACAGTGCCCATTATGGTTGCCAGGGCCACTGCTACGCTTCGTAAACTGTGACGCAAAGAGATTGATGCGGCGCTTTCTCAGTGTTACTGTATCACTCGGACATGGCGCCAGAGAGTTAAATACTTGAGCCTGAACGCACAGCCAAAGATTAGGTTTGTCAGAAGTGGGTTTCGAACCCACACCTCTAGGGGAGACTGCGACCTTAACGCAGCGCCTTAGACCGCTCGGCCATCCTGACATGAACACTTAGCTGGAGCTGTCTCGTAGAAGCCACATCGCATCACCATGACATGGAAGCTGGTGTTTCACAGCTATCCCAGCTCCAGCAGTCTGCCTCGTTGGCGCAGTAGGCAGCGCGTCAGTCTCATAATCTGAAGGTCGTGAGTTCAAGCCTCACATGGGGCAAGGTGGTACCTTTTGGCACACGGGGAGCACTTAGGTGACCGGGCGGCGTACTTTATTAACTTCCGTGCCGTTAATGCTTCCTGGGGTCGAAAAAGGCTACAGCTCCTCTGGAGGGCATGCGGCGTGACATTCCAAGAACATCTCCTGAGTCTGAAGCAATTATGGCAAGATGCTCCCATTCCTGTCACGTTATCGCTTGACGTTTTACTTGGATCTGTCAAATGTCATGACTTGACAATGTAAGAGGATTAGCCGAAAAGCCTTGCGAATCACATTAAATTAAAAATGAACGACATCTCAGGACATTCCACTACATGGCATTCCAAGACAATTCTTTTGATCCCGTTTGGTGCACTTGCTTTAAAGCCCACGTCCATTGTTTTGAACACATGCTTTTCTGAGTTGCTGTGGACAATGCCTTGATGTTGCGCAAACGCCTCAAACCTTGCAGTTCACAGTGCCCATTAACGCTGCCAGGGCCACTGCTACGCTGCGTAAATTGTGGCGCAAAGAGATTGATGCGGCACTTTGTCAGTGTTACTGTATCACTCGGACATGGCGCCAGAGGGTTAAATACTTGAGCCTGAGTTCTCAGCTGTGCAACAGCCACGTCCTCACAGTGAGAGCATGAGCTGTCCGCGGGCACTGCATCGACATGCTGGACCCCCAGACCTGTGATGCGATACTCGTGCCCATCATCCGGAGATAGGAACCACCGCATCCAGAAACGCACATTCAGAACAGCGTCTTGAAAAAGACGCGTTGATTGACTGACACAGCTTTTTTTCTTCTCTTTCCCACAAAGTCAAATGTCATGACTTGACGTTGTAAGAGAATTAGCCGAAAAGCCCTGCGAATCCCATTGCCTTAAAAATAAACGGCATCTCAGGACATTCTACTACATGGCATTCAAGGCAATTCTTTTGATCCCCTTTCGATGCACTTGCATTAAAGCCCACGTCCATTGTTTTGTTCACATGCTTTTCCGAGTTGCTGTAGACAACGCCTTGATGTTGCGCAAATGCCTCAAAACTTGCAGTCTACAGTGCCCTTTAAGGTTGCCAGGGCCACTGCTACGCTTCGTAAACTGTGACGCAAAGAGATTGATGCGGCGCTTTCTCAGTGTTACTTTATCACTCGAACATGGCACCAGAGAGTTAAATACTTGAGCCTGAACGCACAGCCAATGATTAGGTTTGTCAGAAGTGGGATTCGAACCCACACCTCCAGGGGAGACTGCGACCTGAACGCAGCGCCTTAGACCGCTCGGCCATCCTGACATGCACTCTTGAATGAAGCTGTCTCCTAGGAGCCACATTGCAGCAACATGACATGGAAGCTGGTGTTTCACAGCTTGCCCAACTCTACCAGTCTGCCTCGTTGGCGCAGTAGGCAGCGCGCCAGTCTCATAATATGAAGGTCGTGAGTTCGAGCCTCAAATGGGGCAAGGTGGTACCTTTTGGCACACGGGGAGCACTTAGGTGACCGGGCGGCGAACTTTATTAACTTCCGTGCCGTTTATGCTTCCTGGGGTCGAAAAAGGCTACAGCTCCTCTGAAGGGCATGCGGCGTGACGTTCCAAGAACATCTCCTGAGTCTGAAGCAATGATGGCAAGATGCTCCCATTCCTGTCACGTTATCGCTTGACGTTTTACTTGGATCTGTCAAATGTCATGACTTGACGTTGTAAGAGGATTAGCCGAAAAGCCTTGCGAATCGCATTAAATTAAAAATGAACGACATCTCAGGACATTCCACTACATGGCATTCCAAGACAATTCTTTTGATCCCATTTCGGTGCACTTGCTTTAAAGCCCACGTCCATTGTTTTGAACACATGCTTTTCCGAGTTGCTGTGGACAATGCCTTGATGTTGCGCAAACGCCTCAAACCTTGCAGTCTACAGTGCCCATTAACGCTGCCAGGGCACTGCTACGCTGCGTAAATTGTGGCGCAAAGAGATTGATGCGGCACTTTGTCAGTGTTACTGTATCACTCGGTCATGGCGCCAGAGGGTTAAATACTTGAGCCTGAGTTCTCAGCTGTGCAACAGCCACGTCCTCACAGTGAGAGCATGAGCTATCCGCGGGCACTGCATTGACATGCTGGACCCCCAGACCTGTGATGCAATACTCGTGCCCATCATCCGGAGATAGGAACCACCGCATCCAGAAACGCTCATTCAGGACAGCGTCTTGAAAAGTTGATTGACTGACACAGCTTTTTTTCTTCTCTTTCCCACAAAGAGTCAAATGTCATGACTTGACGTTGAAAGAGAATTAGCCGAAAAGCCCTGCGAATCCCATTGCCTTAAAAATAAACGGCATCTCAGGACATTCCACTACATGGCATTCCAAGGCAATTCTTTTGATCCCCTTTCGATGCACTTGCATTAAAGCCCATGTCCATTGTTTTCTTCACATGCTTTTCCGAGTTGCTGTAGACAATGCCTTGATGTTGCGCAAAACCCTCAAAACTTGCAGTCTACAGTGCCCATTAAGGTTGCCAGGGCCACTGCTACGCTTCGTAAACTGTGACGCAAAGAGATTGATGTGGCGCTTTGTCAGTGTTACTGTATCACTCGGATATGGCGCCAGAGAGTTAAATACTTGAGCCTCAACGCACTGCCAAAGATTAGGTTTGTCAGAAGTGGGATTCGAACCTATGCCTCCAGGGGAGACTGCAACCTGAACGCAGCGCCTTAGACCGCTCGGCCATCCTGACATGCACACTTAGCCTAAGCTGTCTCCTAGGAGCCACATCGCAGCACCATGACATGGAAGCTGGTGTTTCACAGCTATCCCAGCTCCAACAGTCCGCCTCGTTGGCACAGTAGGCAGCGCGTCAGTCTTATAATCTAAAGGTCATGAGCTCAAGCCTCACACTGGGCAAGGTGGTACCTTTTGGCACACGGGAGCACTTAGATTAGATTAGATTCAACTTTATTGTCATTACACATGTACAAGTACAAGGAAACGAAATGCAGTTTCAGTCTAACCAGCAGTGCAATAGCAGCAAGTGCAGGATATAGGTATAAGTTATAAAGTGCAGTTATAGAAAAACTATGGTGATATTTACAGATGGATGTACTATCAACATTATATACAGGTTGTATTAGCTATGAACATATTTACAATAAATGAATATATGTACAGGATTCTATTAATAGCAGAAGTGTGCAGATAGTTAAACATAATTACAAATGTCCATGTGCAGTGGGTATGTACAGTTCAAATAAGTGAATCAGTGCAATGAATATGTGCAAACTTTAAATGTGCAAATGTTAAATAGTGCAGTGATTGTGAGGAGTATAAGTTAGAGGAGTGTGGGGGGTGTATTGGGGGGGCAAAAGAGTCAGTGAGGGGCAGAGTTCAAAGGGAAGACAGCTCTGGGGAAAATGCTGTTCCTCAGTCTGCTGGTTTTTGTCTGGGGGAGCCTGAAGCGCCTGCCGGAAAGCAGGAGAGAAAACAGTCTGTGAGCAGGGTGAGAGGTGTCCTTAAGAATACTGCGTGCTCGGCGCAGACAGTGTTTCTTCTGGATGTCCTCTATGGCTGGCAGTGTAGTCCCTGTGATGCGTTGGGCAGTTTTCACCACCCGCTGCAGTGCCTTACGCTCAGCAACAGAGCAGCTTCCATACCAGACTGTGATGCAGTTGGTCAGGATGCTTTCTATTGTGCAGCGGTAGAAGTTCACCAAGACGGCTGATGAAAGCTGGTTTTTCTTTAGTTGCCTCAAGAAGAATAGGCGCTGGTGAGCCTTCTTGACCAGGCTGGAGGTGTTGGTGGTCCAGGAAAGGTCCTTAGAGATGTGGGTCCCCAGGAACTTGAAGAATGAGACAGGCTCAACGGCCATCCCATTAATGTGGATGGGATCATGCGAGCCTGTTCGTCCCTTCCTGAAGTCCACAATGAGCTCCTTGGTCTTGCTGGTGTTAAGGAGCAGATTATTGTCGGTGCACCAAGTGGCCAGAAGCTGTATCTCCTCCCTGTAGGCAGTCTCATCATTATTGCTGATTAGATCAATCACTGTGGTGTCATCTGCAAATTTGATGGTGGTGTTGGATCTGTTCACAGGCCTACAGTCGATGGTAAAAAGGGAGTAGAGGAAGGGGCTCAGCACGCAGCCCTGTGGTACACCAGTGTTGAGTGTGACGGTGGTGGAGCAGATGTGAGCACTTAGGTGACCGGGCGGCGTACTTTATTACCTTCCGTGCCGTTTATGCTTCCTGGGGCGAAAAAGGCTACAGCTCCTCTGGAGGGCATGCAGCGTGACGTTCCAAGAACATCTCCTGAGTCTGAAGCAATGATGGCAAGATGCTCCCATTCCTGTCACGTTATCGCTTGACGTTTGATGTGGATCCGTCAAATGTCATGACTTGACATTGTAAGAGGATTAGCCGAAAAGCCCTGCGAATCCTATTGAATTAAAAATGAACGGCATCTCAGGACATTCCACTACATGGCATTCCAAGACAATTCTTTTGATCCCGTTTGGTGCACTTGCTTTAAAGTCCACGTCCATTGTTTTGAACACATGCTTTTCCGAGTTGCTGTGGACAATGCCTTGATGTTGCGCAAACGCCTCAAACCTTGCAGTTCACAGTGCATATTAACGCTGCCAGGGCCACTGCTACTCTGCGTAAATTGTGGCGCAAAGAGATTGATGCGGCACTTTGTCAGTGTTACTGTATCACTCGGACATGGCGCCAGAGGGTTAAATACTTGAGCCTGAGATCTCAGCTGTGCAACAGCCACGTCCTCACAGTGAGAGCATGAGCTGTCCGCGGGCACTGCATCGACATGCTGGACCCCCAGACCTGTGATGCGATACTCGTGCCCATCATCCGGAGATAGGAACCACCGCATCCAGAAACGCACATTCAGAACAGCGTCTTGAAAAAGACGCGTTGATTGACTGACACAGCTTTTTTTCTTCTCTTTCCCACAAAGAGTCAAATGTCATGACTTGACGTTGTAAGAGAATTAGCCGAAAAGCCCTGCGAATCCCATTGCCTTCAAAATAAACGGCATCTCAGGACATTCTACTACATGGCATTCCAAGGCAATTCTTTTGATTCCCTTTCGATGCACTTGCATTAAAGCCCACGTCCATTGTTTTGTTCACATGCTTTTCCGAGTTGCTGTAGACAATGCCTTGATGTTGTGCAAATGCCTCAAAACTTGCAGTCTACAGTGCCCCATTAAGGTTGCCAGGGCCACTGCTACGCTTCATAAACTGTGACGCAAACTTTATTTATTAAAGTTTGACCATTTATGAGAGAGATTTGAAAAGGTGGGGAAGGGATTATGAGTGTACAGTATACAGCATGTGGTTTTAAGGCCTGAAATGTGCTTTTCCAGTTACTCTTATTGTTTTTCTTTTCTTTTTTGGAGATACAAACTGTAAAATTACATATTAGATAAATATTACACACATTCTAGTGGTAAATTAATTTACAGAACTATTGTGTGCTTTATTAAGGGAGTCATTGAGTTAAAATTCCTTTTTTAGTTATAAAAGTTTTTTAAATTGTGTAAAATTATTTGTTACATTTTTCATGATTTTTTTTTTCAGATTGAGAAATGCCCATTGCAGTCTCTTGGCCATAGGACCTTGCTTGGAGGTGTGCTGAAATGCATGTGATTTTCACACTCAAAAGGTACTTTTATGAATCAATATGTGTTTATAATTATATACTAGAATGGCTTTCCTTCTTAATGATTATATGTATTTTTGTAATTATTTTAAGCAGAGTACTGCCTCTGCTGCTCCAGCACAAACGGTGGAACAACCTGCCCCTTCTGTACCTGCTCAGGAGGTGATGGAGAAGAGACAACCTGAGGCCCAGCCCCAGCCCCCGTCTACTCCACCAGTGGCATCAAAGATTTCTCCGCAATTGTCAATGATACATTTTTTTAAAAAACCAAAAGAAACGAATAGTTTAGTGTTTCAAGTGTTCAAAGTTCAGTTCAAAGTTCAAAACATAAGAAAGAAAAGAACAAAAAGCAATAAAAAATAGTTGAGGTGTTGCTAGAGACCTGCTTCTTTTCCACACCTTTTGTACAGTGGGGGGTAGCAGACACTTGCTGATTAGTCGGTTTGAGTTTCTGTGATCTGGATTCCATCACATGGTCAGGTCATGGTCAGGGTTACAGTTTTTAAGCTACATTTCAACCTCTTGTCTTCAGAAAATGAAATATAATAATACATAATAAATACTAATAGCAAATACTTTGTTTCCATTTTAAGTGGAAGCAAAAATTTGTACTTTTTCTAAGTCTGTAAGAGGTATTATTTAGAAAAAGTACTAATTTAAATAATAATTTAAAAAAATTAAATATATATATATATATATATATATATATATATATATATATATATATATATATATATATATATATATATATTTGCTACTACAGTATGTCTGATATAATATTATAATTGTCTTATTTGTTTTATTTCGAATACATTTTTCAAGGTCATTATTATTAACCCCTTTAAGTTCAGTTTTGTTTCGATAGTCTACAGAACAAACCATCCTTATACAATAACTTGCCTAATTACCCTTTCACTACCCTATCACCCTAATTACCCTTACAGAAATTTCACATGAGTTTCACATGTGAAATTCACTTGTGATCACATATGCATGTGAAATTGCACATGTGAAACACACGAATCACATGTGAAATGCACATGTGATCACATGGGAAAACGTGTGTATTTGGAATTTTGATTGTAAACGTTGAAACATGCACTACCATGTAAAACTCTTGTGGCTTTTCTCCTGTGTATTTCACACCATTAAATTTGTGCATTAGTGTGAACATAAATTATTATTAATCTGCAATATAATTCAAACAATTTATTGTCAGTTATATAAAAAAAACAACAATTATTTACTGAAATACCTTGAAGGGAAAACTGTCACTAATATAATGTGAATGCAAAATAGGGCTCCATGGTTAGCACTGTCGCCTCATAGCAAGAAGATCACTGGTTCGAGTCCCTGGTGTGCCAGGTGTGGAGTTTGCATGTTCACCCCATTTTTGTGTGGGTTTTTCGGGTGCTCCGGTCAATTAGATGAAATTCTGCATGGAAGAGCATCTAGTGAAAAAAGCTTGTACCACAGTAATTGCTAGTTCATTCCGCTGTGATGACCCATGATAAAAAGCAAATAAGCCAAGGGAAAGTAAGTTTGCTTTTGATGAGTTTGCCCTCTTGGTTCAAGTTGATGACTTGATCTCGTAATCTGGATGAAAAAAAACACAAAACTTATTTTTTCTTTATTTTACCAAATGCTCAAGTGCATACATGTCAATGCAAAATGAGTTCATAGTATTTAGATCACATTTTTCACATTAGCAGAGATAGGAAGTAATAAAGTACAAATACTTTGTTACTGGACTTAAGTAGATATTTTTAGTATCGGTATTATACTCCACTGTTTACTTTTTCTGAAACATTTTTACTTTTATTCTTACATTTTAATTCAAAAATAAGTACTTTCTACTCCTTGCATTTTGAAATCTGGCTCGTTACTTTTGCTTTCATGTGCCTTGTGGTGCAGAAGTAGCTTTAGTATAATGTAAAAAAAAGTAGTCAAATACATTTAGTTATTTTATTTAATCAAAAGAAAAAAACTGAAATGTTTTGGATAAAATGAAGTGTTAAATTTAAGACCTATAATATAGGCCTACAGAATTACGTTTTAGAGTATACAAACAAGTATGAAAGCTGCTGTTCTTAACAGCTGTAAAGTTATGTTTTGTGTTCAGCTGATGATACACAGGGAAACTTTTTAAGCAGTGTTATAGAGTGATGTTGCTTGGCTACTTTGCAGCTGAAAATTGGCAACAACTTTTTTTTTTTTTTTACAAAAAAAGAGAAATGTAAGTTATTTTGTATAAATGTATACATGATGTGAGGTGTAGTTACCACCATGGAAGTAAAACAGGTAGTAGTAATGCAGTGGTTCTCAAACTTTTAAGCCAGCGACCCCCAATGTAAGATCGTGAAGAACTCGTGACCACCCACTCCCAAAGCATATACAAACAATAAAAATAACTTATTTTAAGCTGTTCGCAATATTTTAACTATATTTACTATACATTACAGAGCACGAAATTAACATTTTTGCTTGGTAACACTGGTGCTCTTAATTTAAAAAATATAGTCACACCCACCAATTTTGAGCACTGTTACTACAAGCTTTATGAACAGATCTATTGCATTTGAAATCAACTAAACAAGCAAAAAATATATATGCATGCGTGAGGAAAATATGTCTCAACGAAAACGTGTTATCACAAGCCGTATCCTGATCATCCAGACAGATTTGATTATTACGCTCAGGTGTTGTGCAGAGAGAGTGTGTGTGGACGCTGTTACTGGGAGACTGACTGGAGTGGAGATCATGGTGTGTGGATATCAGTGTCATATAAGAGCATCAGGAGGAAGGGAGCAGGTGTTGAGTGTGTGTTTAGACGTAATGCTCAGTCCTGGAGTTTGAGCTGCTCTTCCTCCAGTTTCTCATTCATACACAATCACACAGAGACTCGTCTCCCAGTAGAGCCGCTCAGCAGGAGAATAGGAGTGTTTGTGGATCACAGTGCAGGAACTCTGATCTTCTACAACATCTATAGAGACACAATGAGCCTCATCCACTCAGTCCAGACCACATTCACTGAGCCGCTCTGGCCTGGGTTTGGGCTGAGTTTTGGATCATCAGTGAAACTGAGCTGAATACTGACAAGAGATTTACCCAGAATCCTCTGCAGCATCAGTAGCAGTGTGTGTGTGTGTGTGTGTGAGAGAGAGAGAGAGAGAGAGAGAGAGAGAAAGAGAGAGTGTGTGTGTGAGAGTGAGAGTGTTGGTTGGGATGAACACTGTGTACACTGTCTTTGTGGGAAAAATACAGTAAAATATGTTTGGTACCGTGTGTTTTGTTTAACACAATATTGTGAAATATTTTACAGTGCACTTCAATGACCAAGTCATTATTATTTATTTTTTATAATTTGCAGCTACAAATTGTGATCCTGACTTCCCCATATTTAACATATTTAATTACTTTCTTTGTAACAAATTGCTACAATAAAAAATCTGAAACATTCATTGGATTTATTGTCGGCTTAGTCCCTTTATTAATCTGGGGTTGCCCCAGCGGAATGAACCACTGTTACATATTGAGTAACATTATTTTGACAATGCTAGTGTGTATTGTTCCTGTGTGTGTTGTATCCTCTATCTGTCTCTCTTTCTCTCTCTCTCTCTCTCTCTCTCTCTCTCTCTCTCTCCACATGAGCGGAGATCAGGTGCAGCTGTGAGAGGGGCGGCGCCAGTTATAAAAGCGTGCTGTTTGCGCTCTTCATCGAGTTCTCTTCCTGTTTCCCCTCGCTGTTGTGTGTGTGAGCAGATCGCTCTAAGTTCTCTGTGTGGCAGTGATATCTTTCTGTCTGAAACCTTTTTCCAAAGTCATCTGGTGAGATACTCTGTTAAATACGGTACTAGGACGGTAACTTGCATTAACGGTGGCTGACCGTTTATTTCATGTCTACAACCCTGTTTCAAAGTAATCTGGTGAGATACTCTGTTAAATACGGTACTAGGACGGTATTCTGTTAGCTGTGGCTAAATGTTTACTTACTGCTGAATGATCTAAGGGAAGGCCCCTTTTTCTTTTGTCCAGTTTTCTCCTGTTTAATGGATAGTTATGGAGGTCAGAATTGTTTTTCATTTACGGAACTTTATTTTCGGTTTTAGGTAAGAAATTTAATAATAGGTAGCGTACCTTGTTTTGTTTATTGTTTTGGCCTTTTTGTTCCCTGCTTCCTATACTGGAATTTTTGTTTAATAAATTTGTTACCCCTTTTTTGCAACTTGGCCTGTGTGTGAGTGCTTGGGGAACAGGAACGGGGACTCCGGGTGACCTCTTTTAATAGCGGTCATCCTTAACCTTATGTGCGTAGCGAGGTGCATCCACTACGTAACAACCACCATCTTATCCAGCAGATGTTTTCACACAGCGGACGCCCTTCCAGCTGCAACCCATCTCTTGGAAACAACCATACACACTCATACACTACGGACAATTTAGCCTACCCAATTCACCTGCACCACATGTCTTTGGTTATGAACAATATGTGATGAACAATATGAATGCATGTGCAATGAAACCTGTCATGCTAATATATCAAATGTACCGTATAGCTATATAAACAAAATTAGCAGAGCATTTATAATAGTGAGTTTCTCTATGCATTTACAGATATATGATAGTTTAATTGTTTAAACTAGAACAGAATTGCATTATATTACATGTAGACCACGCTATAGTGTGTTGTTTAATCTATGAGAAAATATACAGGTGAAGTCAGAATTATTCGCCCCCCTTTGAATTTTATTACATTTTTTTTATATTTCTCAAATGATGTTGAACAAATTCAGGAAATGTTCACAGTATGTCTGATAATATTTGTTCTTCTGGAGAAAGTCTCATTTGTTTTATTTCGGCTAGAATAAAAGCAGTTTTTAAGTTTTTAAACACCATTTTAAGGTCATTATTAGACCCTTTAAGCTATATTTTTTTCAATAGTCTACAGAACAAACCAGTGTCATACAATAACTTGCCTAATTACCCTAACCTGCCTTGTTAACCTAATTAACCTAGTTAAGCCTTTAAATGTCACTTTAAGCTGAATACTAGTGTCTTGAAGAATATCTAGTCTAATATTATTTACTGTCATCATGGCAAAGAGAAAATAAATCAGTTATTAGAAATGAGTTATTAAAACTATTATAAATTAGAAATGTGTTGAAGAAATCTGCTCTTTGTTAAACAGAAATTGGGGAAAAAAATAAACAGGGGGGCTAATAATTCTGACTTCAACTGTATATCTTTAAATAAATTATTAAATATACAATAATTAAAAAAAATACCTTACCAGGAAAAGCATTATGCAGGCTAAAGACAGACAAAGAATAAAAGAAAATTAGCCTACATAAGAAAGCGAGATGTAGAACATGCAGCTAGCTTGCACATTGTTAGCTAAAATTGAGTCAAACTAACACATTGCTGTTATATTACACCAATTTGTTTACGTATTGACACTCATATCGACCTTAATCTAATTAAAATATGTTTAAGTTTCATGTTTGATAATGTTTTAAACACGTATTTAGCATACCTTTTCATCGTGCCGCGTTTGGTTTGGTGTGATGATAAAGTTCTGGAGGCTTACACTGTAAAAAATAACGGGTGAAATATACGGTAAAATACCGGCAGCTGTGGTTGCCAGAAGTTCACCGTAAAATATAAGGTTGCAACGTGCAATGCTTTACAGAATACTTTTTGATGATCTGTAAATTTTAGAGTTGAAAACTGCTGTATGTTTACAGTAAATTTCTGTTAAATAAAACAAATGTATTGTAAACATGTTTACAGTAAATTACTTTAAAAATAGCAGTCGTAAGTGTAAATTCCTTTACAGTAAACTACTGTGTATAATAAATATACTGTAAAACTAACTACATTCTATTTCCGTAATAAACATAAAACAACTGTATTAAATATAATAGTATTTTATTGTAAAGTTCAGTTTTACAGAAAATTACCGGCAGCTTTGGTTGCCAGAACTTTACCGTAAAAAACACGGTAAAACACAAAAGACATTACAGTTGTTTGCCACAGATTTTACAACAATCAATCAGGTTTTTTAAATTGCAAAATGAACTAGTAAATACAGTCTATAGCAACTGAAGGCACAAACTATAATTATTAGATTTTAATGAAACTACATACAGGGACTGTGTTAAAACAGTTTGAGCTGATCCAATAACTTGACCAGTGTACTCACAAAGGCGTGTTGATGTTGGAAATAAAATGTGTCCATATATAAAAGTAAGGATAATCAATGAAGACATATACTGTACATCCATCAGGGCTGCTTGCTCTGGTTGAACAATAGTATTGAGCCCACACTTGACGGAAGACACAGGACTGTGTATGTTCCAAACTTGAAATGTAGTACTGCTTGAAGTCTTGCATGTAGTCACTATTTCAATATGGACTGGCATGATCTCTCTGCAGAAAACAGACACAAAGACAAGTTAGTTCAAGAGAAATATGCTTGAACTGAAATAAACTCAGTCTTCTTTTCTTTAATTGATTACCAATGAACTGCACACAAGCAACACCATAGAATTTTGTAGGCCACTTTAATAATAAATACAATAATTAATAATCAATATTAGGGCAAAAGATTAAAATAGACACATCTCAGCACTGAGCTATCATAAGTATTTGCTTCACTCTGTCAGCTTGGAGCCTAAATTCAACAATTCACACAATTTGTACTAAATCATCAGATAGGAGTCATCAGATACAATCCTAGTCATTCTTACAAAAAATACACTAAAGTTTTCTAGGTTGAGTAATTGCTATAACTATAATAAAATAATTGTTTTTAAAAATATATATTTGTAGAAAAACTAGTTTAAATATAAAGTTGATAAAATATTTACATTGTGTGCCATTTTTGCTTTAAACTGCAATTAAAGATCTGTGTTGACAGTACATTTTTCAAAAGAGTATACAAACATCATTGTCTGCTATAAAGAGTCTTTTACTTTATCTTTTATTCCAAACCATTATTTTTAGTGTGTGGTCATAATTAAAGGGACAGTTGAACAAACAATGAAAATTTTGTCATTAATTACTCACCTTCATGTTGTTCTAAAACCTTAAGACTTCTGTCCATCTTCAGAACACAAATTATTATTATTTTTATTTAATCTAAGAGCTCTTTCTGATCCTCCCACAGATAGCAATGCTCCTTGTGTGAAGCAATGATAATACTTTTGGGAAACATTTTCAACAACACTTCTGATGTATAACATGGTACACTGGGAGCATTACCCAGTGTATATCATAACACCAGTTACATCATCATAACATTTTTATTTAACTACTGATTACATGTACTTATTAAGGGAGGATAAGAAAGTTCTTGGACTAAATATAAAATATATTTTTGTGTGTTTAAAAGATGAACAAAGGTCTTTCGTTTTTAGAACTACATGAACATAATAACAGAATTTTCTTTTTTAGATGAACCATTCCTTTAATGCATTATGCTAATATATTATTATAATCACAGTGTTGCAGGTATTGTTAATGCTGTTCTGTTGTCAACTATTGTTGTTTATTGATATAAAATTTGATGGTAAACACTATAATCTAAAGTTGTAAAATGATGTTAATAGACAAAAAAATCGATTAACTCGAGGAAATCATGTGGCAAAGTAAAAGTATTTATTAATATACTTTTTAGGGCGACATGGTAGCGCAGTGGGTAGCACGATCGCCTCACTGCAAGAAAGTCGCTGGTTTGAGTCCCGGCTGGGTCAGTTGGCATTTCTGTGTGGAGTTTGCATGTTCTCCCTACGTTCGCGTGGGTTTCCTCCGGGTGCTCCGGTTTCCCCCACAGTCCAAACACATGCGGTATAGGTGAATTGGGTAAGCTAAATTGTCCGTAGTGTATGAGTGTGTATGGGTGTTTCCCAGTGACGGGTTGCAGCTGGAAGGGCATCCGCTGCGTAAAACATATGCTGCATAAGTTGGCGGTTCATTCCGCTGTGGCGACCCACAATAAAGGGATTAATATAGGGACTAAGTTAAAAAGAAAATGAATGAATAAATATACTTTTTACGCTTTGATTAATTCACATTTTAAAACATGAATTAAATAAATAGTTTTACAATTGTCTATTTATTTGTCCATTTAAATGGTAATTTATATAAATTTTTATGCTTCAATTATTAAATTGATAATTTGCTTCTCCATTTTATTTCTGACCAGCACTCCTGCTCCTCTATATAAATACACCTACTGTAGCTAAAACATAAATGCACCATTTATTTAATTTGTGTATTTATACTGTGTATCTTTTTTTAATTACAAAAATGAAATGATGAAATAACAATTTTTATCACCCACGACTGCTTGAGTCTACCTAGCATTTGTTACACCATACTATAACACTGCTTACCATCAATTATCCTTAAGACTGGCGTCTGACTGGGTCCAGACTTGACTGAAGAGAGGTCTCTTACACACAGGATACAATGTTCAGAAAACCGGAACTTTTAGAAGGTCCTCTCTGTGAACAGGGGAAAAGAAACAAAAAAGGAACAATTCTAACATTAATAGTTATTAAATAAATATAACTAATTTTAGCATTTACACAATAGCTACAGTAAATATTGCTGCAGTTTCGAAATATTGAGCAGTTTGTGTTATTTCCAACTCAAAAGAATAATAATAATAATGTAAACAATGTACATAAATATAATACAATTTAGCTGAGATTTTCTTTACTCTTTTTTTTTTTAAACACAAACAAACTTTACTAAGATGACAATGTGATGAATGTGTGGTAATATTGTTCTGTAAATGTGCAAGACAACTTTAGCAATATAATTTTTTATTATCTTTTAAAAGCTAGCATAAAATTAAGTTAAATATAAACTAAAATAAAATTACACTTCAGTTGAGATCAAGCATAAAAATCTGTTTTGAGATTGTAAATTAGGACAATCCACTGCTATAAAAGGGAAGATTGGAAACACGTTTGGGTTGTAATAAAATACTCTTTTAATGAAAGGTAATTTTAGTTCTACAATTTTGTGATACCAACAGAGTAAGGTTAGTTGAGCAACTGACCAAACAGTAGCATGTATGATCTGACAAATTGATGCATGGCAGTTAATTTAAAAGCTTATAATTTATATGTACTCACCATAGACTGTAAAATATATGGACGGAGTATCCGTGACGTCACCCATAGGTTTCTGAAGAGCGCAAAAGAAGCCACAAGTCTCTCAAACAGTTTGGTTTTGGTTCCTCTTTTATTAATATAATTGAAATGTTTTATAAAGGGATCACCAGTTCCGTCATAATTAATATGTTCACCTCACAAAGATTTTCTATAAAACGCGGTGTCAGACAGGGATGTCCAATCTCCCCACTTTTATTTATTTTGGTTACTGAATTATTATCATTAAGTATTATGCATAACCAGGATTTAAAAGGTATTTCCATTTTTAACAGGGAGATCAAAATCTCTCAACTAGCAGATGACACCACGCTTTTTTTAAGAGATAAAAATCAAGTTTTTAAAGCCACTCAGATAGTTAAACTTTTTTCATGTGCATCTGGACTAAAACTTAACTTATCTAAATGTGAAATAATGTCTTTGCATAAATGTGATGACAAAATAATTGAAGGTATTCCAGTTAAAGACTCAGTAAAGTATTTAGGCATTTACATATCACAAAATTTAATAGCCAGGCAACATCTTAATTTTAGTAGTAGATTAAAGACAACACAAAATATTTTTAATCTTTGGTTACAAAGAGATATATCTCTATATGGGAGGGTTCTTCTCTCAAAAGCGGAAGGTCTTTCTCGCTTTGTCTACCCTTCACTTTCCTTGTATACAAATGATGGTACTATTAAAAGCATTAATAAAATTCTCTTCAACTTTATATGGAAAAATAGGCCCCACAAATTAAAAAATGATGTGATATCACAATGTAGAAGTGAGGGGGGACTTGAAGCCATAGACTTCTTTAGATCTGTCAATGCATTTAGAATAAATTGGCTTAAAAGATGTTTATTAAATCCAAATTCTATATGGTTTTTCATTCCGAATTATATGTTTAATAAAATCGGTGGTCTCTCCTTTATTTTAAAATGTAATTTCTTGCATAGTAAACTTCCGGTTAAATTAGCCAGCTTTCATCAGCAGGCTCTTCTTGCATGGAAGTTGTGTTACCTCCACAACTTCTCACCCCACAAAACTATCTTGTGGAATAATAAAGATTTAACTGTTAGAAATAAATCTCTTTTTTATCCTAACTGGTTTGATAGAGGCATAATTTATTTACTTTCTTTATTTGATGATTTTGGTAATTTACTATCTTATGAGCGCTTTATGACTGTTCATGACTTTCCTATTCCCTTTAGAGAATATAATACTATTCTTAAAGCTATACCTACAGGATTAATGCATCTGGTCAAAAGTCATATGCAATACAATACAAAAAATATGAAAGAATCAGCATTAGTACTGGAAGGCATTGACTTTCATGATAAGAAATGCAATAATAAGCATATTCAATTAATTCTTCAGCAAAGAAATCGTATTGCTCCGCGAGGCAAATTTCATTGGGCTGCATTAATTAATAATATAGATTGGAGAAAAGCTTGGTTTTTGCCTCATAAATACTTCCTTCCTAATAAAACTAAAGAAATTCACTTTAAAATATTGCATAAAATATATCCGGCTAACTCATTTGTTTCCAAATATGTTGATATTCCAAGTAGTTGTACATTTTGTGGTAAGGATGAGGAAACTTTAATACATTTATTTTGTACATGTGAATTTGTTCAGAAATTTTGGTTTGACCTCTATCGTTATTTAAACACCCCTCCTACCTTTGCACAATCTTTTAGTTTAAAAGAAATTATTTGTTATTACTCAGAATCTTCACATAAATCTGAAGAATTTATTTTCAACTTTTTTATCTTGTTTGGAAAATTTTTTATACATAAGCAAAAATGCATGGCTTCAGTCCCTACTTTTCGACATTTTCTGATTGAAGTTGACTCACTGCTCAAATCTTTCCGTATATGTAAAAACAAAAAATGTGTCAGATTCCTGGTCCTATATGAAGAACTGCTGTCTACGGACTCTGATTTGAGGTAGAACGCTTTCCCAATGCTCTTAATTTAATTTCATACACTTTTATACAATTATAATTTATTCACCCCTTCCTTTGTTTTGTTAATCTCTTTTTTTTTTTTTTTTTCTTTTCTGCAGCTAATGTAATTTGTATTTTCTCCTTTGTATGTCTCTTATATCGATCTCCTGATTGTGGTTGTATATTTGCATTCTTTAATAAAAAAAAAAAAAAAAAAAAAAAAAAAAAAAGAAGCCACAAGTAGGCGCGGCCAACCGTCGCCATTTTGTTCGCGCGTCATCGCACCCACGGCGGGATACCAAACAAGGGCAAAGAGGCGGAGAGTGGGCGGAGCTTGCTTAGACCTGGCAGACAGACTTTACTTTGGGAGAAACGCTTGATACTTTATTACCTGCGACTCGTTTGTGTTCTGACCACATGTGCTTGGCTGTACACTATATCAGTAAAGTGATTAGACTTTCAAAAACACTGTTGTAATACATTGAGCCACTAAACATTGCTCTTATGACGTTTTTCTACAGGAGGTAAACGCGAAATACTTCCAAACACTTCAGATGTGTGTGTGTGTTAGTAAATGCAAGACTATTGATGAACTCCAGCATAACACTGTATGATAACGCTTCAGGTGACTGTTCTAGAGCCTACAGCTAATCATTCTGTCACATTCTGGAGTGCTTTACAGGTCTAAAGAAAAATATTAATGATAAATGATCTTAAATCAAACAAATACATTTATAGAGATGGTATACAAGTATATAACTTTACTCACATGGGAAACGAGGCCACGTGAATGGTTTGTGAGCACAATTAAGTGCACACAGCATCCCATATCATCTGATAATTGTAAGAAATAAGTCCAAAAGGCAGCCGACTGTGTAAAGCCACATAAAACAACACAAAAATACGATGAATATGCCGAGATCAGTGGCTAATCTGCCGGATTCAGCTGAGGTGAAGTGACGGCGACCAGCGAGACCTAGCTGTCACTCAAGTGGCCACGCCCTTAATTATGCAAACTTAATATAACCTAAAATAAAGGAAATGGATGAGTTATAAAAAAATTCACCCCCCTCACAGTTGTCATGGAGGGTAATAATAGCTATATGAACTAAAATCGTTCTTTGTACCAGGCTGTAAACACCTTTTTTTCTGCTGTAAATTTGGCCATTCTAACAGTGGGCTCAATTGCACTTTGCTCTATTATGGAGCCAGGACTAGCGGAATTTTGATGAATTGCAGTTTCAGTTACTTCCGTATTGGCCTCCTGAGGGAGAGCGGGAGGTTGCCGCTTGGTACTCACTGAAGCTTAGAGCCTGGCCACACCCCGTTTCTGCAAAGTTGGAAGCACCGAATTGCCCATCTGTGTAAGGTAAAGCAAGAGTTAAATAGGTTATTAGTACTTTTAAATTGATGTTTAATAATCAACAAAGCTTACCCAAATTTATACTTGAAAGGTCTCTTATCCAAATAGAGACTTGTCAGGAAAAGAGAGTCCTTGTGTTCAAACTCTGGCAGACATAAGAAAATATATTGTCCTAAATAAGACAAAAATGTTTCAAGCATATCTTTCACTCTTTTAAAAGCAGTATGCACACTACATGTACTAAATAAATGGCTACATTTAGGGAAAAACAACAGCTGTGCTTCACAAGCCGCTCAACAAGTTCAACACAACACATACCGTTATTGCAGCAACCAAAGTTGCAATCCTGATCTCTTTCCATTGTTTCCTGATGAACTTTAGTGTTGCTGTTCAATAAAGTGGATACAACAAAAATGTCTCATTAAAAGTGAAATTTTTAAAAAAATAAACATTATTAAAAAAAAAGTATTAATTAACACTTTTTGTCCAGAAATGTGTTTCCTTGAAGTCATCATCTAGTGAAGGTTGAATGCAGTGCCTGAAATGTGTTAGAAGATAAAAGCTTTAATTTTACACAATATGCAATATTTAGCTTATAGAATGTGTTTACACATGCTGTTTTGTGTAAAAATAATTACATAAATATTCTCAAGTGTTTAGTTTACTTACTTTTACGTAGATTCTTAGATTTTAGCAATCCCACCAGTCATTAACTTAATCTGAAGTGTCACAATAATCACTGAAAAAAAGGTGTCTGGAAAGCATTTTCCAAAAGGTTTATTAAACTCCGCATGTAATCAGCCAAACACTCTGAACTCCTTGCTAGTACCAGAATATTTTGAAACAAAAAAAATAAATTAATAATAATTATAAATGCCAAAATCATAAGCATATAACACTATGTGCAGGGAGTATAATGAATTTGTTTTGTAACATCTTTAGAAAAATAAATTTAGTATATAAATTTGCTCTTTCCCTCAATGAAAACTAGAAAAAAAAATGGAACAAATGCAGCCTTTAACAAAAATGTCTGTTACATTGTACTTTTAACAAAATCTGGAATAAGCCAGTTTACCAATTAAACAAAAACAATGCTCAATAAAACATTATCATTAACCCAAATACTAAAAACGTACTTTCTTTGTTGGTGGTTAACAGATAAGGTAAACTGAAAACTCAATTAGTGGTGTATACGTGTTGTGTTAACACTTCAAATGATGTGAACTGAAAGTCCATATTTAACATGCCTCTCTCCACTCATGATCTGAGAGATCTGCAATGAGTGTGAGGACTCTTGGATTCACTGTTAGCTGTTTCTTGTTTTTCTTAGTTTCCACTTTTGTGCCCTTCTCAGGATTGATGTTGAAGAAACACCTTTTTGAATGCAAGAATTCAAAATTAACCACTAGATTAAGTGATTTGTTTAAAATAAATAAATAAATAAAATTATTTACCTCTGAATAAACTCAAGTGTGGAGCCCAGACCCACAGGATAGTGAATGTTGAGGCAGTAGTAGGTTGCAAACATCATGCAAACAGCCGAGATGAAGGTGGAGATGTATTCGTTGACAATTTTCTGGTCAACACTCAGCATGAAATGCTTTGCAGCATAACATGATGTTCCTGCAAGAAAACATAGTTAGAAAATAACTATTACACATGTATTACACATGAGCTCTGACTCCTTCAAAAAAACAGATCAACTTACCGCATACAATGATGCATGGAGTCACAGGTAAGCCTTCCACTTGTACTTCTTTTGCCATACAAGTTTCTTCCACATAGAAGAACAAGTCCTCCTCTTTTTCATTAAAGTAGGAGAGGATGAGGAGCACCAGATCTTTTACATCTTCTGAGCAGCCCTCCAGCTGTCCTCTCAGAATTTTCAGCTTTGTGGCCGCTTGCAAAACATGTTTGCTTTTTACTGCACAAACACTTCTCATGAAATCTAAAACACGTTTTCCTTTTTTTTCAACATTACTGAGGAAAGTCTCTTTCAGGGAAACACCAGTTAATTCATGAAAGTGAACTGCCATGCCAACTTCCTTGAATAAGAAAGGCCACTCTTGCATGAGGAATTGCAGATCGGTTCCACTGTTCACTGATTTACGCTGGGAGAAGTATGTGCACTTCATGAGATGTTTTACCTCCTCTGTGTTGAAGGTTGCCTGTTCAAATATCACTTTCATTTTCTCTTTTTTCTCTTCTTGGCTTTCCAGTGTCTCACTCACTGGCATAAACTTCATTTCCCACTTTATGCAGCCATATGTGTCCTGAACAGCTGCCCTCTGTTCAGCTGTGATTTCATCTGTGTCAAATTCATCTGACCCCCGTCTGCGCTTCAATATTCTTGGTACTGAAGACCGCTTTACATTTTCAATTCGTGCTTGCAGCTGCTTGACGAGTGAGTGATATCCTGTTCCTACCACATCACCTTCTATAACATCTTGCAGTGACAGTGGATACTTTGCTACCATTTTCTTCGCAACCTCTGTGGAGGATTGTTTACCAGGAGAAGAAGAGGCATGCATCATTTCAGCAACTACAATTCGGATCAGTTCTCTGCGTAACTTTGAGCTTGGCCTTTTCCCTCTCTCCAAACTCTGCATTAAGGCTTCTGGGAGCTTCTCCCATGGAATCTGGAAGCTGTCGACCCAATCTGCAGTAGCAATCATGTGTCTGGGTGATGGTGAGGGTGAGGAAGACAGTGAGACTGAGGAGCACGCTGAGGACACTGGAGAGGTCAATGTTGACTGACTATGGAATTCAGTTGTCTCTGCTGTAAAATAAATTGAAATTTAAATGTACAGAATGAAATTTGTTTTTTTTATCTTAACTTACAAGTAAATGTAACTTTCTGCATAATGTACTTACTGGATTGTTTCCATGCAGCCAACAGTTTTCTAGCTTGAACTGGTCTCAGTACTGTGAGCAGATCAGCTTCCTTAATATACTGTAAATCTTCAGTGGCTCCCACACCTAAAGATTGTAATGTCTCCAATACAATATTTAGATTTGAGGTTGGTAGGTCTGGTAACACATTAGTAATGGCACTGCTTATGTTGCTTGGCTCTACGTCATCCATTCTGAGTAAAAAAATGTAAAAAGACAAAAAGAAAAAAAAACTCTCAATTTTGACAGCACAAGACATAATTAGTGTGACAAAACACTGTGTTTCAATGGAACCAGTCGTTGTCCATCTTTCAAGTAAGCAGCCAATGGATAGAAATCAATCATGTCACAGATGTTAAAACACTGGATCATTTCATTGTCTTTCCTCACTGAGTACACATGGTACTGAGGAAGGAATTCTGCTGTGTACATTGACACCAAAAGATAAACGGTGTTGTTTTTTACCAAAATGAGCTCAAGTTCACCAAATTCCACCAAGTCAGTATACCCTGTGACAAGGAACTGTCCTTTCTTGTAGGCTGTTCCTTTATAAACCATTTCTACTGTGACAGCTGTGTTGGTATCAGTGAAACCATATTGTCTGACTGCATCCTGAATGCCTTTACTGTACAGTGTTGAGTAGAATGGAGAACCACCTTTAATTTGCAAAACAGCCTGTCCATTGGAGCCTGCTGATAAATAAGCCTGCAACATCTGATGTCTGTTAGACAAAGTGAGACCAAGGTTTTTGAAATTCCTCAAATTTCTTGCACATCTTTTGAAATAGCTATGCTTGCTTTCGAAACGCATTGTCCACAATCTAATCAAGGGGCCAAATTTCAGAGTCAGTGCTGGATAATGGCGTAAGTAATGATGCTTAGGTCTCAGCTTAGTTTCGGGGAATATAGATGTTCTGGATTCTAAATACTCTTCAATAAGGACTTCAAGATATGCAATTTGAGGAACAGAGATTTTCTGAGCACATACCATGTCCACAATGTCTTTCAGCTGCAGAGTCAGCTGCCACACATCATCTGCTGCATCTTTCACTTGATCACCAATTATGAGAGGCATCAGTCTTAAAAAATTCCAGTTCTGTATTGCATTTCCAGTGAGCTTACCTGCTTGAGGGTTGACCTCACATGGCTTAGCAGCAGCATCTGAGGCACAGTATTTGAACTGTTTAATACGCCTGTTCAATGTAGAGTATGTGAACCATGTTTTTTTTTTTATGAAGTATTTCAGATACAGTGCCACATCATATGACAAAACACCCTCAAATATGTCGTGTCCCACACAAGGTGGCAGACCAGGCTGACACACATTAAAGTATTTCAAAGTATTGAATTCTGACCTGAATTTTACTCCTTCCACGTCTTGTGCTCCTTCTGCTTGGATGCGGTCAATTGCTGAGTTATAGTTTTGAATTGTCCGGGCTGGTCCACACAGATTTGGATCACCCTGAAATTCAGATCGAGTAATTAGACAATATCTACAGAAATGTTCTGCACGGCTGAAATTTTCAGAGAACCCACCAATGCAGTGGGATCCTAAATTATCGCCGGCAATGCAATAGACCGTTCCTTTTACTACGGTTTCATCTGAAACAGGAATTCCATTCTCCTCCAAATACTTTAAGTCTGCTAGTAAATTAGAGAACACCTTAGCATGCCCAAATTCTTTAAAATCTTTTTCTCTGCACAATAAAACAAGTGACATGTGGTTTGTGTCTGACCTTACATGAAGTGGCAAATTAGCTACAGATAAATAAACAGCTAATATTTTATGTCTTGTCTTTGCAGAGCCTAAAGGATTAACAACTTCGAATGCATCCTGATACAGTACTAGTTTTAGGCCTGATGGATTCTGAACAAAAAAGTCATTTGATTTGAACATCTGGCCATCAGTAACATCAGTTAAAACATCTGTGGGTGTGTCAGTGGGGTGCTCCTCAGACATACAATCCTGCCACATATCAGACTGCAATAAGCATTTTAAAGTCTCTTTGACTGGCACATAATAGGCAAACCTATCTTTTCTGTTCTCATCCCTTCCTAACAAAACAGTCTTAGGCTCCACATAATTGAATTTTTTTTTGAAACACTGAGCTCTTGTGTGTGCAGTCCTCATTGGCCCTGTATGACATGCAGAAAACAGATCAGATTCCTTGACAGACTGACAAATTTTGGTGATCTCATCTTCTGTTAAGGATGTTTCATTCTTTAGCTGTGAAGCAAGTTTACTTAAAGTATATGTCTGACCCAACTCGTGTATATTTTGAATCTCCTCAACAATGTTCTGTGTGGTTGAATCAGGCACTAAGAGCTGCCCTTGCAGTTTTAAGTAAAATAAACAAATATTTTTAAGAAAAAGATCGTTGAAATCGTCGGATGTATCTACATCACATTCAAATTCATGGCCACAGTCATGTGACGTTAATTCGGTTGTTACAGATTGTGAAGGTGACTGATAAGCCGACGAGTCTCTGTACAAGTCACTAATTGTGCTTTCTGTGAAATGTTTGTGTTTCCGTGACATGTGGGAGGTAAAGGAAGATTTAACTTTAAAAGCATCTGTGCATCCTCTAACGGGACAACTCACAACACGTCCTTCTACAATGTGGTCTTTCAAGTGTGCTATTAGAGATTTAGCATCTTCACACTGTCGATCACATAACGCCATTGCACATTTAATAGGCATAACATCTGTCCCGACAGCAACGTTAACAGGCGCATTTACGTTATGTTTTCTGTAAAAATGAGCCTTAAGCGATGCATATGTACAGAAAGTCTGTTTGCATTCGGCTGCAAAGCACTTAAATAAACGCGGTTCATTTCGGTGAAGTTTGCAATGTATTACAAAAGCCCTCAATGATTTGACTGACTTGCCACAGAAATTGCAACTCAACATCGCTAATACTGATTCTGTAAAAATGTACTTTTAGTGTAGAACCGTGTTGTCAAACAGACTTACCTCGAAAAGAGAAGTGGAGTTAGCAGGTGCCAAAGGTTTGCACTAAGCATCACAAGTTGAAGAGCGGGCGCGCTAAATCGGCGGCTGAAATATAAAATGTCGACAGTTCACGTTAGCTCATTGGGCGGTGCTATTCCGCCATTTTAAACGGTGTGCGCGCTCATTTTTCGCCAACTGAAATATAAAATAACGTTGACAGTTCACCTTCGTTTACTGAGTGGTGCTATTACTACATTTAAATATGCACTTTGAATAGTATAAATGTTCGTAATTTATACTCAAGTTAACAAGTAATTGTTAAATAAATACACTTTGCGTCAGACAAAAAGTCTTCCCCCAACTTCACAATTTGCAAGTTACCCTATGAAAAAATTTAAAATAGGCACTGGACTCACCACTTGCATTGCATGCAGATCGTGATTTTTTTTTCTCTGCATGTGTGTTCATGTTTTTTACAGAATTTTTAAAACATGCTGTTTAATAATAAATAATCAATAATAAAACACATTTCATAATTAAAAACACTTTCATAATTGTCTTCATAATTCATCTTTTATTTTTGCTCATTCTAGCATCTTTTATTTCAACCTTTTATTTCAGCCTTTAACCTATATAGTTGTGATTAAATACAAAGTAATATGAAAAATCTAATATTTTTACAACATGATTACATAGTGGGCGACACGGTGACGCAGTGGGTAGTGCTCACAGCAAGAAGGTCACTGGTTCGAGCCCCGACTGGGCCAGTTGGCGTTTCTGTGTGTAGTTTGCATGTTCTCCCCGTGTTCACGTGGGTTTCCTCCGGGTGCTCCAGTTTCCCCCACAGTCCAAAGACAAGCAGTAGTGTATGTGTGTGAATGAGTGTGTATGGATGGACCCAGTAATGGGTTGCAGTTGGAAGGGCATCCGCTGTGTAAAACATATGTTGGATAAGTTGGCGGTTCATTCCGCTGTGGTGACCCCTGATGAATAAGGGACTAAGCCGAAAAGAAAATGAACGAATGAATGATTACATAAAGGTCGATATATTTGTATTTTTACAATTATATCTTGAATTTGTTTTTCATTGCCTTTAGCAATTAAATGTCAGATTTGATCCATAGGGCCTATTTAATGAACAATACACAAAAGTACAGTAAATTACAGAATATTATAACATTTTACATTAAAGCCCTAAATAAAACAGCATATGCTGGTGATGTAGCCTATGTTTTGATGCCCGTATTCTGGTTTCAATGTAATATCTTGGCCCTGACCACCATTGAGACCAGCAAGACCAGCATTGAAACCAGCATACCTTACCAGCATATGCTGTTTTTTGTTTTTGTTTTTCAACAAAGTGGATGGTTTGACCAAAAAAAAAAAAAATGTCATTAATCATTTTCGGAACAGAAATTAAAATACTTTGGATTTTAACATTGTAATTTGTGGCGTAAGAACCCTTGCTGTCTATGGGAGGAACTACGATTAAATCCAAAATATATTACTTTGTGTTCTGAAAATGAACAAAGGTCTTACGGGTTTGGATTTTTTTCTTTTTGAGTGAACTATCCCTTTTATTTGACTAACATATACCATTCTTTTAACCTCTTGTTACTGTAGAATTTAAAGTAAGTTTCTGTTGAATTTTTGAAGGTTTTATGTTGTAAATTTCATAGTACACATCAACAAAATGTGTTTTTACACAGAATTATACTGTTGATTTTAGGGTAATTACTTGCTTGAGAAGTTACGGTATTTTTTTATTTATTTCACCAAAAAAATATATTTTTACTGTAAAAAGTTGTATTTATTACATATTAAAAGAGTAAAAATTAAAGTTATGTACTCTTTCTTAAATTACGGTGATTTAATGTATGTAATACAGTCATATACTATTTTGGTTTAAATAGTCTTTTACTGTTGCTGCTTTACAGTTTTTTACTGTAGTTTTCACTGACATTTTTTACAGTGTATAATAATACTGTTATGCCTCCCCTACTGGACGCATCAGGAACAACGGGGGTGTAAAACTGCCCAGGCCGTAAAACTGCTTGGGCCTCCAATAATATCCAGCTGCAGGCCCGCAGAACCACACACGCTTTAGGCACACACAATCTGGCACATACAATCTGGCACACACAATCTAGGCAAACCATACATGGTTACGACAGCTGTTAATGTTATTAACGTCTTCTAGGACATCGTCATCGATATATATTGATATACATAGTTAATAAATATTGTACACAATAAACAAGTGCTTACTTTTTCACAGATATTGCGATCGAGACGGGCGAATGAGGAGCGTTGTTTCCGATCGCCATTCAGTTTAATAGACTGAACAGTTTTCTATCAGTCATCATAGATGATCAGTCATTATTATCCGACAGAATCAATATAGCAGATACTCGTTTGCTGGCCTTGCTGAATGATCTACTTTGAACAGGTTTAATTTGTATAATGTATAACACTATATTAATATTTTACTCCAGCGATTTAATAGTGTGTATTTGCTTAATTTTCTAAACTTTTTCATTAAAGATTTCCCACATGAAATACTGTAGTAATTTATAGTAAGCAATATATTGTTTTTAAACCAAACTTTAGCAATAGAAACAAATTAACTATTAATAACTAATTTAAAATAATAATATATATAAATAACTAACAGCTGTGACAGTTTATTAAAGATAGTAGTTTATAATCAGATAATCAGTTAAGATAATCAGTTTATAACTATATTATACATTGTTTAAATGATTAACTATAGTAATTCATTTTAATGTGACACATTATTGTTTGCTTTTTATATTTTACAACAAAGTGATTTTAACCAAGTATGATAATATAAAGATCCTGAATTAGTTTATTACACTTAATCCTACAATTAGACGGTCTATTATGTTTTCTTTGTGTATGTGGACACGTGAATAAAGTCATAAGTGTCTTTAACTAATTAATTGTATTTACATAATTTGAGTTCAGAAACTGCAGAGATGTTAAAATGATCGTTACCATATAATAATAATGACTGAAATGGGAAATCATATTTGTGAACTTTAATAGGTGGCGATAATGCTAAGGAGTTAGTTAGTTAACATATATGGTTTGGCTAAATCGTGTGTGCTAGATTGTGTGTGCCTGAAACGTGTGTTCTGCGGTTCTGCAGCCTGGGCCGTAGATCTGCCTGGATCCAAGTCTGCAGACTCCTGTTCCACACTCCAGTCCAGCAGGTGGCGGTAAAGCACATTTAAGTTTGACAACCGCCAAAATACTGAAGAGGAAGTTGACAAACCGAAAGCGTCAAAAGAGCTCAAGTTGTGTTCCTGCTGCACAAGAGCGTCTGTACTTCTGCAGGGTAAGTTTAATATTTCTACATTACGCTTATTTGTGGAGATGATGAAGGGGTTTATATGTGTATAAGCGTGTTTATAAGCGTGATTTATAGGACTGTCTGCTCCTGAAGCTCAAAGCCTCAAACACCGATTAAACTCGGTCCAAACACGGTCATTTGAACAATATAATGGGTTATTTTTATCCCTTGAAAGTGTTTGTGCTCTTCTATATCAGGTTGACTCGATAATTTCACATCATTCAGCACAGAATAAACTTTAAACAGAGTCAGGAAATCGAAAGTGAAAGCAGAGCTTCAGTAAACAGAAGAATGCGGATGATCCTTAAACTGCATTTAACTGGTAACGTTTTAGTACTAACTAACTACTAACTAAGCTAATAAATAATTAAAATAATAAGTTATAGTTGTCTAAAGCAGAAGTTATCGTGACAGACACATACATATCAAATGATCAAACCTGAAATATCTGAGGTGTCCGATCAGGGGTAAAACCAACTGCATTAATGTTAATCAGTATAAATATATCTGCTGTGAAATGGCTGAAAGTCAGTGTGTGTTCTCCCTCATCATGTGCTCTGTTTCAGTAAGGTCTTGTTTAGTGAAGTCAGCATTGATTGCTAAGTGTGATGTTCTAATCTCAGTATTGTCATCTCCAGGTGATGGTCAGCGGCTGATTGTTTCCTCAAAGCTCTGCTGATGTCTGCATTGGTGTTTTAACTGCAGTATGGCAGAGGAGCGAGTAAAGGACTCTCTCTCAGAGAAACACAGGTATTGACTCTGTTTTTACACCATTATTTCAACACTTTCTCTGAAGAACAAAGACCAACAATAATGCACTTATTTGTGTTGCTATTGCCTGATCAAATGATGGACAAAGCTTCAGTTTAACTTCAGGTAATGTGTTTAGATCAGTCTAGATTACAGACAGCTTGATCTGGTGTCATCTTCACCAGAGCTCATATGTGTCAGTGTTTACCTCATGATTCCTGTGTAGCAGACCTGATCAGACAGACCTTCAGCCAACTATTAGTTTGTGCTGAATTAACAAAACAAACTCTTAAAACTCTTGTAAAGGAGACTGAAGTTTGTCCTGCAGTTTATTCCTCTGGTGTGTTTGTGTCTTCAGTGTGAGATCTGGATCATGTGTGTCTCTGAAGAGTGATCAGTCTAAAGGTGTTCCACCAGAGTTCAGTGAGAAAACCCCATCATCTGCCATCAGGTATTCAGTGTTTTACATTATTGCTCACACATGGACTGTTTCAGTATTCATCAGGACATTTTAATTATACTTCCACAACACTTTAAAGGCACAGCATGTAAGAAACACTAGAACAGTGTTATATAATTTTCTTTCATTTTTCTGTCTTCATTCATACTCCTGATAAGGACAGATATCTGACCATTAAACATTTATCTACAGCTTTGTAACTTTAAATAATGCATCTAAAATCCCTGGTAGTAAAATATCCTCTTTGTCATATAAAGTTATCTTATCTAGCAAATTCAGCCACCGTAATATTTGAGATATGTATCATAAACGTCTTGACTTCTGAAACTCACTCTTCGGGGGCCTACCAGCAAGCTCTCTGAGACGTTTACAGTACATTCAAAATTCTGCTTTTTATTAATTTTAAGACTGGTTTTAACATATAAAGCAGTGCATGGGCTAGCACCTGACTACATCTGTGACCTGGTAACTGGCCACTCCCACCCGCAGTCGTCATTCTTCATCTGGACTGTTGTTGTATCTGCCACGCTGTAAACTAAAGACTATGGGTGGTCGTGCTTTTTCATACAGTGCGCTTAAGCTATGGAATGGCCTACCCATCAGCATCAGGAATGCTGTTTCTCTGGACTGTTTTAAGAAACTTCTCAAGACTCACCTTTATATCGTTGCTTTTAACTGAGATTGATTATTTTTGTTAATTTATCATTCAATTGTATTGAATCGTTCATATTTTATTGTTTTATTGTGGTCTTGTTAACTGTTTTTATTGTTCTACTTTGTTTGCCTTGTATGCCTGTTAGCGCTTTGGGTCTGAGAAAAGCTCATTATAAATAAAATGTGTTATTATTATTATCTGTTAGACACTTTTAAAGGTTTTAATGAGTAATTTTCAATATTGGGAGGGTTAGACTAATGAAAGTGATCTTACATCAAACCCCTGTTAGCCACATTTCCAACTATTATTAGACCTGTTTAATATAGGCTGATATAAATGTAATGAAAATTGACAAATCACATCTAAACCTCAGTTTTTCCTTCTTAAACTATAAACAGAAATAAAATAAAACCCGAGCTAAATGAACACAACCTTACAATACAATACTAGTTAGAGTATTTGGCAAGATTAAGGACAGTTATGAGCAAATAATGAACAGTTTAGAGTGTGACACAAGTAATGCTTCATTAACTCCACTGAACACTTGAACTAATCTAACACACATTCAGCTGGTACAGGAAGAGGCAATACAAGTGAAGAATAAAGGTGTAGCACTAACAGATAATGAATCATTCATAATTCCCTATGAGCTAATTGTGTTACAAAGAGACAATCAGGAGCACAGGGGCTGATGGGAAATGAAGTCCAGGAAGATAAAACCATGTGTCCTGTACTGTTCATAAGAGAGACTGCAGCAGGTTGTGAAGATCCTTTTCCTCTGGTGTGTTTGTGTCTTCAGTGTGAGATCAGGATCATGTGTGTCCAGCTCTGTGTCTCTCAAGAGTGACTGTTCTAAAGAGTGGAATCCACCATACTTCAGAGAGAAAACACCATCATCTGCTCAAAGGTATTTAGTGTTTTACATTATTCTTCACACATGGACTGTTTTGAACATATTATATGAACCAACAGTTTAGTAAAGAGAGTCATTCCTGAATGACTTGGTGGCTCATTAAAACATTTACAGACACGTGGTGGCAGATTTAGTGTCTTACTCAGAGTATTTTCAGTAAGTCATAATTTTATATTTCCATGTCAATTTAAAACACACACATATATCCACAGCTACTTTCTGAGGTATTTCAGTGGCTGAACTCCACAATGATGTGTGTTTTGTGTGTGATTTCTCATCTACATTTAATATGTGACAGCATATAGTATGTATGAGTGTTTGTCTGTGTGACTGAGTGTGTATGGGTGTTTCCCAGTACTTGGTTGTAGCTTTAAGGGCATCCGCTGTGTAAAACGTATGCTGGAATAGTTGGTGGTTCATTCTGCTGTGGCAGATCCTGATAAATAATAGACTAAGCCAAAGGCAAATAAATGGATGAATATCTGTCTCTGTTTGCCTCTAAATGTATAATTACAGTAGTTTTATTTGTTAACAGTGGTGAATACGAGTCAGCAGATTCAGGAGACGAGACTCACAGGAGACACAAGAGCTTCACAGACAATCTCCAGTCAATCTTCCAGGTGGGAAAAACTCATTTTAAGTAATTAAAGTCACTGAAATAACTCCAGGAAAGACAGAAATATTTGTTCACAAGACTGTAGAGAACTGAATCTGCTTGACCTGTCTTAAACTATTAAAGGGCCATGCATTAAATATTATTTCATTCTTGTTTTCTTGTGATCGTGACTTAATTTCTCATGATTTCAACAAAGCTAAATTGATTTCATATCACATTATCTGCAGGGATTTACGCTTTAAAGTATTAGTAAATCACTTGCAGAAAGGACACATTACAGCATAAGCAGGATCTTCATCATTCTTCATAATCTAATTCATGCAGCAGCTTATTTTGAGCCATACAGAACTACGCTATAAATGTTGAGGGAATATTATTGTAAATAATGAGATATAATGTTACACATGAATATCACGGATGTACATTAGTCATGAGTAGGGTTTGGCGATGCATCAAATATTAGCAATATTAGCAGAATAATTTTGTCGAAGATGTAAAATCTTGAAATATCACGCTTATTGAATATTTCCAATTCAAGCATGACTACTTTGTCAATAAATCCACCGAGCGTCCAATATTACGCCCCTGTAAGCATTACCATGTGCACAAGAGATGTGAGTTAGCTCCTGAAGATTCAGCTGTTTTCTCTGACATGTTTACCAGTCATGATGACAGAAGACACTGAAAGAGAAACGACTTCCTGTCAGTTTTACTCATTTAATAAGAACTTCTAGTTTCGTTGTAATTCTGAATGTACTTGGTGTCAGTAGGTGACGTATGCATAAATTTGCATATCTGCATCTGTTAAAATTGTCAGCTGTGTAATGGCTGCTGCTTATATAGCCATGTGACGAGGATTGATTAGCCATGAGAAATCTGCCTCCTCCCAAACCTATGTTGTGTACAGTAATCTCTCTGACATGATAAACACATAAGTTCAATAACTGCTGCCAAATATTAAACTGATCAAATTTGAAACAGAAGCAGAGATCTGACTGTACCAGGGAAACACCTCACACTCTCGAGGTCCAGAAGTTGTTTTGAGAATAAAGTTGCTAAATAATTTGCAGTTGGTGCTTTGAAATGGCTGAAATCCCTGCTCATTGAGAAGAGCAGAAACGGTACAGTACAGACACGTCAGAGTCTCCTAAATCTCCAGTGACTCCAGAAAAGAAAAGATTTGTCACTTTTTTGACATCTTGTGACTGGGAAAAGTCTGAAAAGCCGCTAAATATAGCAACAAAGACAGTAAATTAGCAAAACTTTTGACATATGTGTTCATTCATGTGTATTTGATGACTAGTCTAGATTAGGGCTAATCTTAGACGTCTATTAGATTTTCACTGACAGTCCAAGTTTAGCAGAGATTTCTTTGTTTAGATGTTATTAGACTCTGGTTTCCACAGCCGTTCAGATGTTGTGTTTCAGACATTTGTCAGGTGTTTGTCCTCAAACTGCTCCTATGTGTAGGACTAGTCTCTTAAACATCTTATCCAAAGACTGTGTTGTGTTTATTTTTGTCCTTTGTAGCTGTGAATTTCATTTTTAATAACATGTGAATGTGTGCGTCTGGTGTGTGATACTTCCAGCTGTCGTGTGTGCGCTGCATTGCGCGTCCGGTGTGCGAACCCCCCCCCCCCTTTAGTGTAATGTGCTCAAAACCTGCCTGGATCTACTTTAGCTGTGTGTTTATCTGAAAATAACCTTTGAATGTTCATCAGCTAATCAGAATCAAGCATTTAACAGACTCATAGTATCATGTATTATAATGTATTTGGAGTGGGTTGTGGATCTACAACTGTGTGTGAATGAATCGTTTGGTTAAATATTGTTCTTGTTTCTTCAATTATAGAATCTTGAGAGTAAAATGATCAGATTTCTGAAGAATGAACTGGAGAAATTTAAGAAAATCTTACAGGAAGAAACCAGTCAAGAGTTTGTAAAGGACTATAATGAGAACAGAAGCAGAATCACAGAAGCAGCTCTTGATCTCACACTCTTCTTCCTGAGAGAGATGAAGCAAGATCAAGCTGCTGATACTCTTGAGGGTAAGAGACTCATGGCTAGACCTACACTAAACCTGCAGACTTTTACAGAGTTTTAGTCCATCATTGAGTTTATTTATTCACTGTGTAAATGTGTGTACATTTATATTCATTCAGTTATTTAATTTCAGTAATATTGTTGACTAATATGAAAATGTTCATGATTTATTTACAGTGCAGTTTGTAAAGTCATATTTTCTGTCCTTTAGTAGATCTGTTGTAAAGTCTTGTGCTTTGTTTACCAATTAAGTGGATCCAATTGGATTTGTGTTGTTAACATGAAATATTATTATTTTAGAAGTTAAAAGGGTATTATTTTTTATTTTATATATTAAGTTTTTAGTTATGATATTCACAAAATCATTCCACAGTAATCTGCATATTGTTTACAAAATTCTCCACAGAAATAGAAAAAAAAAGTCTGAAAGTTCTGTCTGGCCCAACTCATGGCCATCTGTCAGACTGTCACTTACAAATATAGCTGGAAAAGTCAAGACTAAATCTATCTGTTTCTTTGCTCCTGTATTTAGGCGAGCTGTTCTTCATCAATCAGTTTAAATGTAGCCTGAAAAAGAAATATCAAAGTGTGTTTGAAGGAGTTGCTCAGCAAGGAGACTCCACACTTCTGAATAACATCTACACAGATCTCTATATCACTCAGGGTGAGAGTGAACAGGTCAACACTGAACATGAGATCAGACAGATTGAAGCTGCTTCCAGACGTCATCAGTCACTAGAGATACAGGTTGAATGCAAACATTTGTTTGAAGCAGCTGAACAAGACGAGCAGATCAGAACTGTCCTGACAAAAGGAGTTGCTGGCATCGGGAAATCAGTCTCTGTGCAAAAGTTTGTTCTGGATTGGGCTGAAGGGAAAGAAAATCAAGACATCAGCTTCATATTTCCTCTTCCATTCAGAGAGATGAACTTAAAGGAGAAAGAAAGACAAAGTTTAAAAGACCTCATAACTCAGTTTTTCCCAGAGGCTAAAGGACTGAACCTCACAAGAAGCACACGATTCAAAGTCCTGTTAATCCTTGATGGATTGGATGAATGTCGTCTTCCTCTGAACTTTGCTGGTAATGAGACGTGTTGTGATGTATCTTCAGCAGTCTCTCTGGATGTTCTCCTGACGAACCTCATCAAGGGAAATCTGCTTCCTTCTGCTCTCATCTGGATCACCAGCAGACCAGCAGCTGCCAGTAAGATTCCTGCTGACTGTATCGACCGGCTGACAGAGATACGAGGATTCAATGATGCCCAAAAGGAGGAGTACTTCAGAAAGAGACTCACAGATCAGAATCAGGCCGGAGAAATCATTGATCACATTAAACAGTCAAAGAGTCTCTTTATTATGTGCCACATCCCCGTCTTCTGCTGGATTTCAGCCACTGTTCTCCAGAATATTTTGAAGGAGAACAGAAATACTGAACTGAAACAATGGGCTAATGCTGAAACACTGCAGGAATCTCCCAAGACTCTGACACAGATGTACACACACTTTCTCCGCTTTCAGATCCAGCAGAGCAGAAGAAAGTATGATGGAGAAAACACACCAGATGTCTCCTGGGATCCAAAACTTGTCCTTTCACTGGGGAAACTGGCCTTCCAGCAGCTGAAAAGAAACAATGTGATCTTCTATGAGAGCGATCTGAAACACTGTGGCATTGACGTCTATAAGGCATCGGTGTACTCGGGCATGTGTACCCAGATCTTTAAGAAGGAGACGGGGATCATTCGTGGTACCATGTACTGCTTTCTTCACTTGAGCATTCAAGAGTTCATTGCAGCCCTTTATCAACATCTGTTTCGAGAGCTCAACAAGCAACCTTTACGTATTTGTAGACAGAAAAGCAAAACTAAATGTATGATTGATTTGCTGAAGACTGCAGTGGACAAGGCTCTGGAAAGTGAGAATGGACATCTGGACCTTTACCTTCGCTTCCTTCTCGGTCTGTCACTCCAGTCCAATCGACAACTCTTACGAGGCCTGTTGACACAGCAGGATGACAGAGACCAGAGCAAAAGAGAAATAATTGCATACATCAAGCAGAAACTTGAAGGGAATCTGTCTCCAGAGAGATCCATCAATCTGTTCTACTGTCTGAATGAACTGAATGATCAAACTCTGCTGAAACAGATTCAGTCTCACCTCAGTAGAGGAAGTCTGTCATCTGCTGACCTTTCACCTGCCCAGTGGTCTGCTCTGGTCTTTGTGTTGTTGACCTCAGAGGAGGAGCTGGAGGAGTTTGAGCTTCAGAAATTCCAGAGATCAGACGAGTGTCTCATCAGACTATCAGCAGTCATCAAATCCTCCAAAAGAGCTCAGTAAGTCAAAGTCTGTTTTGTTTTCATTTAAGAAATAGACATTTGCTGATATTAAATAATACAATTGATCATGTTAATGAACGTGTACAGTATTGTTATTGTCGGCACTTCAAAATACTGTGAATAATTGTTTAATATTTAATATTTCAGATTGTTTTTAATAACCTCCAGATTAATATATTGGCAGTGGTTGTGTAAGGGATAGTTTACCCAACAATATAAATTGACTCATTTACTCACCCTCAAGTGGTTATAAACCTTTCTGGAAGTTTCTTTCTCCTGTTGAACATGAAATAAAATATTTTGATGAAAGATGGAAACCTGTAATCATTGACTTATGAAGGTCAAAGGCTAATGGTTTTCATCTTAAAAGTCTTTTGTGTTCAACAGAATAAAGAAGCTCATAAAGGTTTGGAACTCCTTGAGGCTAATGTTTGGGTAAATGTTTGGGTGAACTCTCCCTTTAAAGGGCACCTATGATGAAAATCATCTGTTGTAAGCAGTTTGAACAGATCTGTGTGTAGTATAGTGTGTGTACAGTCATATTGGGGTGATAGAAACACAAGTCAGTCTCTTATTTTAAATTTCCTGGCATTAAAATAGGATCCAAATCTCTGCAATTCTGAGACCCACCAAAACTTTGTACCAACATTGTGTGTGACTCCTCGCTCCAGAAAGGCTTTAATTAACTCCACAACAAATACATCAAATAAGCATAAGTTCTTACTGTAGTATTTCTCATTCTTGTCTGTCACTGTGCTGTTTATCTGACATGAGACGCAGCAGGAGATATAGACATGCCTCAGAGCAATATAGAGAGATCATTAGACAAAAACACAAGAAATCTGCATTCACCACTCATGAAGTTAGTGTGGAGGAACACACATACTCATGTTCAGTTTGGTGTTAGTACATCTGACCATAAGGGTGAAAGCTGGTGTACACATAGTTTTTTGAGTAAGCATTGTTGATCAATGAGGTCTCAGATGACCACCTAAATATTGTGTTTGTCCTCTACACAGGCTACAGGGCTGTAATCTCACTGTTCAGTGCTGTGAGAGTTTGTCTTCAGTTCTACAATCCTCAAACTGTGTCCTGAGAGAGCTGGAGCTGAGTAACAATGACCTGCAGGATTCAGGAGTGAAGCTTCTCTCTGATGGACTGAAGAGTCAACACTGTAAA
>NC_079438.1:25873201-25890701 GCF_903798145.1 Danio aesculapii
GCACTTACTATATAGTTAGGATTATGATAAGCCTACATGTAACATTTGTAACAAGGACACCTTAAAATAAAGTGTTACCCAATATTAGTTTGTTAATCTGTTGATATCTTCAGGGTACTTTCAAAACAACATTTTTATTAAATTCTCTAACCTGCTTATATTATGATAAAGAATAGCAGCTGAATTAAAATCTGTGATATGAGCCGCACTGAGTTTGAGCAGTTGGAACAGAAAACAAGACAAAAAAACTGCAGTTAAAGTTTACGCTGATGATAAAAAACCACTCTAATCTCAGACATGGTCTTGGTCACAGGTTTATTTTAGTTTTAGCAGTTGAGTGAAATACCAACTTAGATAAAAAGTATAGAGAAACAAAACCGGTTATTTGACAAGTACTACATTACAAGCTCCAAAATTAGAAATCAGAGAAGATGGTAATTTATTTATAACAGAAATATTTTATTTAATAAAAAAATCGACACAGAATACCTGTCAAAAACAGGTTCACAAGCTCAACATCTAACAACATAGTCAGCTCTAAAAGTACTCATCTGGATGGCAAAACTAAAGGAAGAAAAACGTAAAGTTCTGTTTGTTGTGCAGAATAAAGAGTCAGAAAATCAGGATGAATTTAAGAGGGAGAGAGGATAGTTAAAGGTTTGTTTACTTCTTTAAAGAACAGAAATTTATCAATCAGTTTCTTCTTTGTGATTGGATTACATTGTGAACATGATTTCTGACATCTCTCCAGCCCCTGAATTGAAGCACTGGTTCTTTCTGTAGGCACTTTAAACATTTGTCTTTCCCAGGAACTTTCATTAGTGTTATGCAGGTCCCTTGCTGTCGCCAAACCACTTTTTTTCAGCATCACTCCAGGGAATGTTCGTTCTGCCTGGAAGAACCTACAGAAAAGAATCAGAAAAGCACATGATTCCATCAGTCATAAGTAAACATGTATATTAAGTAAGTATGACTTTGCTGGAGGGATAATAACAATAAAATCACTATGTATACATCTATTATAGTCCTTGTGTATTGCATTAGTTTACATGTGCACTGAACAACACCTAAACTGAAGAACGTAGTAATATAGTAGTAGTAAGAGCAGTAATATCAGTGGAGGCAGTGCTAGGTATTTTAGCATCAGTAGCAGCTTTCGTAGCTTTTAGAAAATTATATGACTGAGTGTAGTAAAGATGACAGAGAGACAATCATTTCAATTTCTATGAGGGTTCATGTTTTTGCTTTATGAGCATATATTTTAAAGATTGATGTAGTGCACATCACAAAAAGTCTAAATAATAGGGATCCTAAAACTAATCCATAAAATTGATAATAGGGGTGTGACGATAACCGCATCACCGCCTTACCTCCATAATGAGATGTCAACCGCGGTGATGTGGTTATTACCGTCATCACCGCCCATTTTAGTTTAGTATTGATTTTTGCTTGTGAATCTTTTAGGATTGTAAAGAAAAACTGAATAAACTAAATAAAAGGAATAAAAGACCTGACCTGAGTATTTTCCACTTAAATTACAAATTTAGATTACAAAACGAAATCACTGAATCCTTTTTAAAACCAGCATAGGCTGTTTTTATTTTAAGCTTATTTTAATAAAGCAGGCCTACTAACTCAAATCAATCGCTCCACAGAAAATAAGCATTTTAACGCACCACTGTAATTTCTATATCCCAATCCCTTTATCAACATGTTTAATACAAGTCATTATTTTAAAGATTATAACCTGAGAATATGATTTACCTCAGCGCTGCACTTTTCTCCTTCACCCTCGCGCTGAGTTCAGGTGACGGAGTGTTGTGAAGTAGTTAAACTCTCAAACTGGCACAGGATTATCAGTATATTAATATAGGCTTTGCTAAAATGCTGGTCAAATGTAGGTCTTTTTTTACAGCTATAAACAGACGCGCATGCTGCGACCACGGTGATGAGGCAACAATCGCATATATTTTGACTTATTTAAAGGGCACCTATGGTAAAAAATCTACTTTTCAAGCTGTTTAGACAGCCATATGTGCATGTATGGTGTATAGAGCGTCATATTGGGGTGATATAAACACACCCAGTGCTTTTTTTTCAATTTAACAACATAAAAAAAGGTGGACCAATTGGAGCGGTGTTCAAACCGACTGCAACTTTACATTGGAGCGGTCCCCCCACCCACCAAAATTGATTGACAGGCGTGTCATCATATCCTCAGTTTGTTGATTCACGTCCGCCATTTTCAGCGTGAGTCGAAGCGATATCACTAAAGGAACACGCTAGCTCTATTTTTAGATGCAAGGCTCATTGGGCTCAACACAAGATCAATATTCTCCACATTATCGCTCTAATCAGAATTATTGGTTGTATCTTTAGGTAGGTTTGCAAACATGTGTACTTCTCATTGAGTCTACCTTATACTTCAGTCGTTTGCATTTCTCACGATCCCAGAAGCTCCTTGTGATCTTAACTAGCATGCCTTTTACAATTCTAATCATAGGTTTCTATCAGGGTACACTCAAGTCGACGGCTGGGCGCCGCGGACCGCTGCAGAAACCTATGTTTAGAATTCAAAAATGCGTGGCGCGACGATTCGGGACACTTCATGTATCTGCCGCGCCACAGAGAGTGTCTGGTGTGCTGTGTCGCGGCTTCGAGTGGCTCATCCGGTGCCTCAGTCAAAGTTAATTCAGTGTGCGTGGTTATTAGTTTCTGTGTACAAGCTCGGCACTTGAAACTAGCACACAGTTGGCTGTAAAACTGTACAAAGACACAAATGATTTTGTACTCTCAGCTTGGTCTGTGTCAGAGTTGTACATGTACGACTGAATGCTGATCCTCTCCTCTCAGTCTGCCTCTGTTGCAAACACAGAGCGGGTGAGCTCATGGCCCCGCCCCCTTGTTACGTTGGGCGGGAAGCCGAAACTAATTTACATGTGAAGCAACACACCCCTAAATCAGCGAGCTGTGGACACGCCCCCAACATGACACTTTTTAACACATTATAATGAAACAATCTGAATTGTGTTTTGAACTGAACCTAAACTGGCACACTCAGAAGAACCATAATATTAATATTAAATCATAAAAAAAGAGGTAAACTATGTGCCCTTTAAAGTAGGCTATAGGCTATATAATAATTTTGTGTAAAGACATTTATAAAAATATGTAGCTAATATATCACAGGGGTTTGTGTAGCAGCAATTAGAATGGAGCATAATTAAATCCTTTTTTCCCGTGGAGCGAAACAAACACTACACAGTTGTGTAGCGGATGGGGACGCACAAGAATATACAATTCAGATATTTTTGTTGGAAGAAAAATATTCTTTGAACGAATTTTGTTTTGTACAATTTGTATCTTAGTTTTTGTGGGTTAGTTATTTACAAAATAAACATGAATAACTAATAAACTTTGAGGTGAAGCGATGTGCCTCAGGGTCCGCTATATGCCGCGGCTAAAACACAAACTGGTCTGTTAAATACAATCGTAATATAAATAAAATAAAAGTGAAATATTCAGTTTGGAATATTGAATCTTTGTTAACTGTATCAAAAATAAAATAGCAGCCTATATTATCACTCTTTATGACAAACATCCATTGATCGGTCAGTTTCGCTTTAGTTTAATCAGAGTTTGAACTTTCTGATATTTTAGGCAAAGTGGTCTGCATAACCAATGATTGAACTTATCCACCTGCGACCCACCCATAATTAAACATCATGTAGGCGAGCTGGCTTATTGATTACCTGAACCGTGTATTAACGGCTGCACCAGCATAACCGAGATCTGCGTATTAATAACAGCACCAGCAGATATAAGAGAGTTTGTTTCATAACAGTGTTTTCTGCTTCTTAAATATCCAATATTAAGAGAGTGACTCCATAAGGTACATAACCTGTGCACACTTGATTATTACTTTAATGTGTAAAGTCATGGACGCATCTCACAGCGCAAAGCATGACTTATCCTTTATATGTCCATGCTTAATATGTCATTGATGAGGTCTATCTATTGAAAGGGTTACCTACAATGGAGTATATATAGGCTATATATGCGCTACATAGCAGGGACGTTAAGGTTGTAGGTAACCCTTTCAGTAGATAGGCCCTGAGGCACATCGCTTCACCTCAAAGTCTATTAGTTATTATTGTTTATTTTGTAGATTACTGACCGACAAAAACTAAGATACAAATTGTACAAAACGAAATGCGTTAATTGTAAAAAATATATGAATTGAAACACAACTGTGCAGTGTTTGTTTCGCTCCTCTGGAAAAAAGGATTATGCTCCACTGTAATTGCTGCTACACAAACCCCTGTGATATATTGGCTACATTTTTAAAAAAAAGTCTTTACACACAATTATTATAGCATATAGCCTACTTTAAATAAGTCAACATATATGCGATTGTTGCCTCATCACCGTGGTCACAGCTCGCGCTTCTGTATAGCTTCTGTAAAAAAAGACCTTTATTTGACCAGCATTTTAGCAAAGCCTTTATTAATACACTGATATTCCTGTGCCAGTTTGACACTGTAAATTAAACTGAGGAGAGTTTAACTATTTCACAACACTCCGTCACCTGAACTCAGCGCGAGGGCGAAGGACAAAAGTGCAGCGCTGAGGTAAAATCATATTCTCAAGTCATAATCTTTAAAATAATGACTTGTATTAAAAATGTTGATAAAGGGACTGGGATATAGAAATTACAGCGTTAAAACTGCTTATTTTCAGTGGAGCGATTTTATTTATATATATATATATATGTGTGTGTGCGGGTAACCGACATACCGCATGATTTCTTGCTTCAACACCGCGATAACAGAAAATCCGTTACCGTCACAGCCCTAATTGATAATCATTGATAGACATTTGTTGTCAATTAATGGCATTATCAATTAGTTGGAGTGTGACAACAAAATAACTCAAAATGCTGAAGAGTTGAGATCAACCAGCATGAGGATAAAGTGTGCATCCTAGAGACTTTAAATTAGTTAATAAGGTAACCTAAAATGTAACTGTAACCTTAAAGTTATTCTATTATTATTGAAGTATCGGATCAGGTTTCAGTAGATACTCGAAATCAAATGACTCTGACTCGAGGGCAAAAATACCGGACCGGGACATCCCTAATCTGTATAGAAAAAGTTCATCAATTATCTGAATAACATAGCTAACAATCTTACCATTTCCATTACCAGTCTTAGACGTTCTGTTTTCTTTGGTCTGTGTGGGAGTCAGGGCTTTCTGGGTAAAGAAAAGAGACAGCTTGTGATATATAAACTAAAAACTGACTTATTAATTACTGAACTCTATAAGCCTGAAAGTCTAAGCTGTATATAATCAAACTGCAAACCATCCAAGTTGGAATAATATGCCTCGTCATGCTCACGTCTACATTTCTGCCTTCTAGATAACTCTGTAACACAAGAAAATAAACATCAGATTATCACAAGTTATATCTGTATAGAAAAAGGTCATCAATTATCTGAATAACTACATTATTCAGATCCCTTTTTTCTGTTTATGTGTTTATGAGCTTGATTGCATATATATATATATATATATATATATATATATATATATATATATATATATATATATATATATATATATATATATATATATATACATATATACACATACATACATATTTGATAGTTGAGAATGCGCCGCTTCGCGGTGTAGAGAAACCTGCTTTCCGAGAAATAATGGCGGCGGAATAATGAAGCAAGATACTAGGGATGTGAACCTACACTGGTCCTAGGTTCAGTTCTGTTATGATTATCATGCCATTGATTTGGTTCAATTCGATGTCTCGGTGCATTGACGATGCTTTCCATACATAATTAGATTTTTTCTTCACAACACAAGATTTTTTTTTATTAAAATCTATAAATATATTAATATTTATATTTGATTTGTAATACAGTTTTGTTCTTAAATACAGCAGTCAGATATATGAACTGTACCCTTAATTTGATCTGCTCAAGAAAACACTCTTTCTGAATGTATCAAACAAAACTCCAGTACATGCACAGAAGACAGCATGAGCATTTATAGCAAATAACCTAATGTAAATATTATCCCGCTTGCTTTTTGAGCGCTGTCAATTGAGGTCTTACACCTTTATGATTGGTCATTGCCTTCACCCGCTCAACAGAAAGGGCTGCAACCTCAACGAAAAAAAGTTCTGTTATTACCGTGAAAATTGGTTAGGCATGGATAACACGCAACTCAATAGGCACAACTTTTATTGTAATTTTAAATGTAAAAATAAAATGTATGTTATGCTATCATAAGTGGGGTTTTTTCGTGAAATTGTCCGGTTGGCATTTGTAAAAAAATAATAATAATAAAAAATTAGGCTATTAGGCCTACTTGTGATTTTATTTATCTAGTTAGCCTATTTAATAACTTGTTTTCAGGTTACATTTTCATTTGAAGGCAATAAGCTTACAAGTAAAAAACAAACAAACAAAGATATTCTAACTGTATTAAAGCCATCAAAATAGGTCTACGTTATATTTTCAAATCCACATCACGCACTATATACCTATTTCACTTTATAACACTGCAAACTTGACTTCGCAGGCTGATCATCTTTAAAGATATTTTTAAGTGTCCTAACTTGAGACTGCTGCCTCATAATGGGATGTTTCTTTACACAACCGTTAAAGTGCACTTTAGCAATGTCAAAATTAAAGCAAACATTCAAAAGGGTTCTGCGTTTTGTCAACTGTATAGCTTAATTGTAATAATAATGAATATAATAAATGATAATATTATTTATAGTGTAGACTACTGAGGGACTGTGCAGTGTCCAACTAAACCTTTTTATTTCTAACTAAAAAACATAAAATGACTGGCAGCTGCGTCCCTGCTGAAATTTATTTAACAACAAATTTTTTTAGCGTTTCTTTCCATTTAGAGCTCAAGAGAGTTGTATTTTCAGATTTAATTAACCAAAACATGAAATGAATTAGGCTGTTGGCCTTCATGAAATCCACTAGTCCAGTTTTCTCCTGTGTGAAATTAGAGAGCACCTCCGCCGCCGCGTGCACGTTTTAAAGGCTATATACCCCCCCCCCCCCTCACCACCGGCAGTTGTTGGTGATTTCCCACCCCGGTAGTAAAAAATCGTCACCGTCACAGCCCTAGGTTTATTGCGCAGTCTGTTTCAGGTTCTCAAAATAGGTTGTTTTCACATGATGTCATTGCTGACACGTGACTCAGATGGAGGGCAGGAAGTGGTTCTTCATAAGATTCGCTACCAGAACATTAAAATATTTGTTTTATGTTGTTTCTAATAGTTTAAAGTGGCTAATATAAAGAAATGCCGAACAGCTTTTATAGACTTTCAAAAGCTTTTGCTCATAAAGTGGTAAAAGTTCAAGAAATGTAAAAAAGGTGGCGTGTGATAAACATTTACTCAACACATCTATGTGTACAAACTTTTTTTGAACGCTATAATTCGTAACAGCACCAATAAAGATTATATACAGGCCTAGCTGTGTGTATAAATATATTAATGTGTTATATAAAATCAGATACAAACACCAGCACACTTATACAATATCAAAGAAAAGATAAATAACGTACTCTGCCATGTAATCGCTGTAATGAAATCTCTGGCTTGTTTTGCATTAATCCAAGTCTTTACTGGCGTTTGGCAGAATAAACACCTGTTACATTAAGGTCTATATGCGCAGAAGCGGTGAATGTTTGTTAATGGTAAGTTCACTGGACAAAACTAGACGATTATTATTGTGGAGCACTTTACCTCCTTACAAAAATAAATAAATAATAATGTAGACTATGCGTCCACGCTTTTGTATGCTTTCATCTGTTATTTTGTGATGTCTGGAAGATCCACATGGGGAAAAACTATAGTAATTTATAATAAAAGATGTTTTTGAACCACATAGTAAAGTGTATAATGTGTAGAACTCTTATTGAACAATGAATGCTAGCGAAGGTAATGAATTCTACCAAATACTGTAGCATAGTAAACTAATAAACTGTAATACTGCTGCATTGTGATCGTGTATGATTATAGCGTAGAGAAGAGAAGCCTCTTAAATAATTAGTTTATTACAACAGTAGTCTTCCCACAGCAACAATTACTATGACAGTTTAATTAATTAAAGTATTTCTTTTTTCATGTGATATAATAGCTTATATAGTGCTTATATAATAGCTTATATAGTCGATGACAGGCAAACATATTTTAGTTGAGTACAAAACTCGGCCCTCTTCATGATATAAGTATCATGCCCAACATATGTGCTTATTTTCTATTTATATCTTATACAGAAAGATAGAAATATGGTATAAATCACAAAAATACACTTTCCTCTATGACTCCCATTCAGTTTTTAGTTCCTGCCCTCCATCTAAATTTTGTGCGTCACCAGAACCAAATGATTGAAAACAACCTTCAGCAATGTGCCAACAATACACCTTAACACACCTCTATTTTGGACCAGAACACCCATGAGTCCACAAAGTAGCGCACATGGATTTACTATTTAAACAACGTGGTGCAAAACAGAAAGTATGGGAGTATGATAGGGCCCACAGAGTTAATCTGTTACCTGCACATCATGATCATCTCTCTCAGCCTGGCCAGGGTGGTGATGCTCTCTCAGTCTCTTTCTGTCTTGAACTTTCTCTGATATCTGTATGAATATATAGTGTTAGACACTCAATAACAATCATATTGTGTCCATTACTTATCAAACACTCAGTTCACGAGTTCACACTGACAGATATTTGACTAAATAGAATATGCATATTTGGTGTGCTGTCCGGGGAGAGCGCTCGGGAAGACACCCTAACTCGTGTTATTTCCCTTATCAGGACAGAGAGAGTTAGGGTCTGAGCGCAGTGTCTAGCCCGGCTTCAGAATGCTCCCCAAAGATGCAATTTATAGAAGGACAGCAACCAGACAGATATCATGGTCTCTCCCAAAATGCTAGCCTTGAAAATTTGGAGGGGTGCTGTACCGCATTGGGAAAGAGTGAAAAATGGCTCCGGTGGGTGCAGTGATGCAGATGTGACTCCTTGGGAGCTGTTAATGCTTGGCAGTGATGAAATGTAAATGTGTACTCCAGAAGGAGCCGCCACTGTTGAGGCAGTAATCTGCAGTGTTGTGATATGATTTCTATATCAATAATGATTGCGTCTCTGGTGGGTGCGGTCGCTGTACTTGCAGTGGTGCATTATAATGGTGTGCGTCTCCAGTGGGAGCTGCTACTGCACTAGCAGTGCGTCTCCAGTGGGAGCTGTCACTGCACTAGCAGTGGGAACTGTCACTGCACTCGCAGTGCGTCTGCAGTGGGAGCTGTCACTGCACTCGCAGTGCGTCTCCAGTGGGAGCTGTCACTGCACTCGCAGTGCGTCTGCAGTGGGAGCTGTCACTGCACTCGCAGTGCGTCTCCAGTGGCAGCTGTCACTGCACTCGCAGTGCGTCTCCAGTGGGAGCTGTCACTGCACTCGCAGTGCGTCTCCAGTGGGAGCTGTCACTGCACTCGCAGTGCGTCTCCATTGGGAGCTGTCACTGCACTAACAGTGCGTCTGCAGTGGGAGCTGTTACTGCACTAGCAGTGCGTCTCCAGTGGGAGCCGTCACTGCACTAGCAGTGGTGCATAATAAGGCGTGGGATCTGTCACTGCATGCAGTGCATCTTCAGTGGGAGCTGTCACTGCACTAGCAGTGCGTCTGCAGTGGGAGCTGTTACTGCACTAGCAGTGCGTCTCCAGTGGGAGCTGTCACTGCGCTAGCAGTGGTGCATAATAAGTTGCATCTCCCGTGGGAGTGGTCACTGTGCTAACAGTGGTGCGTAATAAGGTGTGCATCAGCCGAAGGAGTGGTGCGTAATAAGGTGTGCATCTGCCGAAGGAGTGGTCAATGCGCTAGCAGTGGTGCGTAATAAGGTGTGCATCTGCCGAAGGAGTGGTCACTGCGCTAGCAGTGGTGCGTAATAAGGTGTGCATCTGCCGAAGGAGTGGTCACTGCGCTAACAGTGGTGCGTAATAAGGTGTGCATCAGCCGAAGGAGTGGTCACTGCGCTAGCAGTGGTGCATAATGTTAAGGTGTGTGTCTCCTGTAGGAGCGGTCACTGCGCTAGCAGTGGTGCGTAATAAGGTGTGCATCAGCCGAAGGAGTGGTCACTGCGCTAGCAGTGGTGCGTAATAAGGTGTGCATCTGCCGAAGGAGTGGTCACTGCGCTAGCAGTGGTGCGTAATAAGGTGTGCATCAGCCGAAGGAGTGGTCACTGCGCTAACAGTGGTGCGTAATAAGGTGTGCATCAGCCGAAGGAGTGGTCACTGCGCTAACAGTGGTGCATAATATTAAGGTGTGCGTCTCCTGTAGGAGCGGTCACTGCGCTAACAGTGGTGCGTAATAAGGTGTGCATCAGCCGAAGGAGTGGTCACCTGCGCTAGCAGTGGTGCGTAATAAGGTGTGCATCTGCCGAAGGAGTGGTCACTGCGCTAGCAGTGGTGCGTAATAAGGTGTGCATCAGCCGAAGGAGTGGTCACTGCGCTAACAGTGGTGCGTAATAAGGTGTGCATCATCCTGTAGGAGTGGTCACTGCGCTAACAGTGGTGCGTAATAAGGTGTGCATCTGCCGAAGGAGTGGTCACTGCGCTAACAGTGGTGCGTAATAAGGTGTGCATCTGCCGAAGGAGTGGTCACTGCGCTAACAGTGGTGCGTAATAAGGTGTGCATCTGCCGAAGGAGTGGTCACTGCGCTAGCAGTGGTGCGTAATAAGGTGTGCATCTGCCGAAGGAGTGGTCACTGCGCTAACAGTGGTGCATAATATTAAGGTGTGCGTCTCCTGTAGGAGTGGTCACTGCGCTAACAGTGGTGCGTAATAAGGTGTGCATCTGCCGAAGGAGTGGTCACTGCGCTAACAGTGGTGCGTAATAAGGTGTGCATCTGCCGAAGGAGTGGTCACTGCGCTAACAGTGGTGCGTAATAAGGTGTGCATCTGCCGAAGGAGTGGTCACTGTGCTAGCAGTGGTGCATAATATTAAGGTGTGTGTCTCCTGTAGGAGCGGTCACTGCGCTAGCAGTGGTGCATCATAATAAAGTGTGTGTCTCCTGTAGGAGCGGTCACTGACACTATCATTAACACTCTGCTAACACTCACCTGCTCATCATGATCATCTCTCTCAGCCTGGCCAGGGTGGTGATACTCTCTTAGTCTCTTTCTGTCTTGAACTTTCTCTGATATCTGTGTGAATATATAGTGTTAGACACTCAATAACAATCATATTAGAGCTGGGCGATATGGCAAAAAAATTATAACGATAATTTTTTTCATATCGGTCGATATCGATAATTATAATGATAAATGTAAAAATCTTCATATTTATCAATTTTATAAGATTTTAACCACACCAATCCCTTTGTGCAGCTGATTTAACACATTTTGTGAAATGTTTTAGCTGTCTGACAATTTAAATAAAATAATAAGCAAAAGAACAGTCTTAATTCAGCATTTACATTTACTGTGAAGTGTAAAAGTGATTACATTAATATTTATTAAGCACCAGGCTTATTAGGTTTTAATATGTTTAATTAACATGAGAAAATCAGTGGTACATGAAACTACAACAATTTGTACCTGCTTATTTCCAGAAGGTTTTCTTTGTCCCATTATCTGTAAAACAAAACAATTACCTTTCAGCAAGATCACCACACATTATTATTAAATTACCACAGTGGTATAATTTATTCATTTATTTTAAATAGTGGCCACATGAATAGAGGTAAATTTGGTTTTATATTCGCACATTCGGACTTTCCCCTTAATAATATTATTTCATTAAAGTATTATTTGCAAACTCTAAATAGCAAAATCATATTAGCAGCAAATGACTATCAAAGTACAACAGTGTTCACAGTCAAATAAACAGTGTTAATGTTGTTTAGAAGTCATACTTGCATGCTAATTCTGATTGAATATTCAAAGTAACATGGTAAACAATAAAGAGACTTCTAAATGAACGAATGTGCGAAAATAAAACCAACTTTACCTCTATGCCACATGAATGCATTAAATATTGCTAGTATAATAATAAATGACTTTATGGCAAATATGAATTTGTTCCATTCAGGATATTTTTGCTAATTGCTCCTACAATTTAGCCTAAATAAATTTAAAAACAGAATAAGGCATCAACTTGATAACTTTGAAGTTTCATTGAACTTATTAATTTCACCACAATTATCATACCATTAATAGAAAATATATCCATGTTACAGTTTCATAGAAAATCACAAACAAATACTTTTGCAGAGTTTTCACAGCCAGGGTCACTTTTATGCTGCAAAAATGACTCGAATAATTAATTTGTCATCAAAATTGTTACCAAATTTCAGTATTAGTTGAAGCACATGTAAGGACCAACTAATGTTAACTAAGCTAATGCTAACGTTAGCTAAATGACGATCGGGAAGGCTAGACCAGACTATAAAACACCTCAGCCTTGTTTAAAGTTAATTAAAATGAATTAAGCCTCACCTGTAACAGTGCTGGATCTCTTTTCCGCTGTTTCCCTCCTTGGCTTCGTCTGTCTTCGAGCACATGTCTCGTGATGTGCTTTAGCAGCCTCCGTGACATGCGTTCACGTGCCATAATTCTGATCTGTGTTAATGATCGGTTCTCAATCTGTCCCGCTCTCAGGCTCCCCTCCCCCACTCGAAACTCAAGCTCCCCTCCCCCAGCGCAGCCTCAAGTTCAAAAGTTCATGCAGCAGTATCACCAATTAAGACTATTACTCCAGTTCAGCAATATCACGACTTCATTTCACTCGGCTATATGTTCATTAATTTATTAATTGAGTTGATATTGTTTTAGATTTTATATTTTATGACAATTATTTATTTATTTGTAAATAAATAATTTATCATTGCATAAATGCAGTTAAATAAAAAATAAATTAAGGTGTACACAGTAGATATAATACATTGGATGATATGGAATAAGATATAGGCATGTATTTACTAAAAGGGGTAAACATTTAACTGATAAAGTGGTTTTAATATCTTTTTAATTAAGCACGTTATAGGTGTTACACATCCACACACATATAGTAATGTACATACACAGCTAAAGCATAACATTATGACCACATTCAGTTTATATCACTGTTTTACGTTATTTGTAAATTAAATTAAATGTAAATGCACTTAAATTACTAAATAAAGTTAAGGTGTATACAGTAGATAGAATACATTGGATACACTGTATGAACTATTGGATAAATGATGAACATAACAAAGACAAAAAAGTCACTTAACCTAATTTAAAAAAATAATAATAATTTAATAACAGGAATGAACACGCAGTAACAGGAATGAATATCCAGACACTGTGGATGTTCAGCTTGCTCTGGTGATAACTGGGTTGTGTGGAGCGATGTTTGAGGGCTTCTTTTGTCTTTGATGTTATGGTACATCTCTCTCCACTTTTTGTGGCGTCTGCACTTTTCTCTCTTAGGTCATTGATCAGTTTCTTCCTGCCTGACTCTAGGTCCTTCCTGTATCTCTCCGACTCATTCATTCGTTCATTTTCTTCTCGGCTTAGTCCCTTTATTAATCAGGGGTCGCCACAGAGGAATGAACCGCCAACTTATCCAGCATATGTTTTATGCAGTGGATGTACTTCCAGCCGCAACCCAGCACTGGGAAACATCCATACACACTCATTCACACTCATACACTACTGCCGATTTAGCTTATTCAATTCACCTGTACTGTGTGTCTTTGAACTGTGGAGGAAACCGGAGCACCCAGAGGAAACCCACGCCAACACGGGAAGAACATGCAAACTCCACACAGAAACACCAACTGATCCAGCCGGGGCTTAAACCAGTGGCCTTCTTGCTGTGAGGCGATCATTCTACCCACTGCACCACCGTGACACCCTTATTCAGATTCCTTCTCTAAATATTTCTGTCTCTTCTCTGGGTCTGCATCATGTTTACAATAAAGTCGTTGCTTTTCTGCAGCACTTATAGGTGGATTGGCACTCTGCAAGTATATAATACATACATATGATACATGTGATACACTCACCGGCCACTTTATTAGGTATACCTCACTAGTACCAGGTTGGACCCCTTTTTTGCCTTTCAGAACTGCCTTAATTCTTCGTGGCATAGATTCAACAAGCTGCTGGAAATATTCCTCAGAGATTTTGCTCCATATTAACATGATAGCATCACACAGTTGCTGCAGATTTGTCGCTGCACATCCATGACGCCAATCTCCCGTTCCACCACATCCCAAAGCTGCTCTATTGGATTGAGCTCTGGTGACTGTGGAGGCCATTTGAGTACAGTGAACTCATTGTCATGTTCAAGAAACCAGTCTGAGATGATTGGGGCTTTATGGCATGGTGCGTTATCCTGCTGGAAGTAGCCATCAGAAGATGGAGACACTGTGGTCATAAAGGGATGGACATGGTCAGCAACAATACTCAGGTAGGCTGTGGCGTCAACACCATGCTCAGTTGGTACTAATGGACCCAAAGTGTGCCAAGAAAATCTCCCCCACACCATCACACCACCACCACCAGCCTGAACCGCTGATACAAGGCAGGATGGATCCATGCTTTCATGTTGTTGAGGCCAAATTGTGAGCCGACCATCCGAATGTGTCAGCAGAAATGGAGACTCATCAGACCAGGCAACGTTTCTCCAATCTTCTATTGTCCAGTTTTGGTGAGCCTGTGTGAATTGTAGCCTCAGTTTCCTGTTCTTAGCTGACAGGAGCGGCACCCGGTGTGGTCTTCTGCTGCTGTAGCCCATCCGCCTCAAGGTTGGACGTGTTGTGTGTTCAGAGATGCTCTTCTGCAGACCTCGGTTGTAACGAGTGCTTATTTGAGTTACTGTTGCCTTTCTATCAGCTGGAACCAGTCTGGCCATTCTCCTCTGACCTCTGGCATCAACAAGGCATTTGCGCCCACAGAACTGCCGCTCACTGGATATTTCCTCTTTGTCGGACCATTCTCTGTAAACCCTAGAGATGGTTGTGTGTGAAAATCCAAGTAGATCAGCAGTTTCTGAAATACTCAGAGCAGCCCGTCTGGCAGCAACAACCATGCCACGTTCAGAGTCACTTAAATCACCTTTCTTCCCCATTCTGATGCTCGCTTTGACCTGCAGCAGATCATCTTGACCATGTCTACATGCCTACATGCAGTGAGCTGCTGCCATGTGATTGGCTGATTAGAAATTTGCATTAATGAGCAGCTGGACAGGTGTACCTAATAAAGTGGCCAGTGAGTGTACATTTACAATATAAGTAATTGTAACTGAAACCTAAAAGATTCAAGTAAATCATCTTACATTAACAATGTTTTGCATTATTATTTATGAAACAGAGAACGCATCTCACTCCTGTTACTATTACTCAGTCCTGTTATGGCTTACAGTATATGAGTAACAGGACTGAGGGTCTGAGGGTGAGTTTTCAGCATAAAATTATCAAATTCATGCTAAATAGCCACATGGCACACATGCTAATAGCATGAGGATATGGAGCAAGTTTTAGCGGTTTATCAAAGATATGTCTTTTTAAAATGAATTAATAAAATAAGAAGACTTTCCCCTTTGTTCTCCCATTGCCTTTAAAAGATCTGGATGATGAAACTTCCTGTTGAAAATATGCCTTATGGAATGTCCCAAGTTAATCAAAGGGGTAAATGTGTTAGGGTAACAGTAATGAGTGAAAACCTGGCGACACGGCTAAAATGTGTATTTTATCAAAAATGTTCAGATTTATTATTTTTTTTAAATAGGAAATCATTGATTGGATATAAAACTGCATGTAAATGCAAAAAAAAAACTAATTTGGAAGGATTTTAAACAATATATTCTAGCAAATGTTAGAAGCAGGGAGTGGAGACATGCAGCAGCTGCTCTTTTTAGTGTTCTACATAGTTTTTAATAATGATTTTAATTATTTATTCTAAATTTTGCAGTTTGTTAAATTTGAAGACTCTTTGATTGTTACTAAAATGCATTTTTGAGTTAATTTTAATGCATTTTTATATATTTAATATTCTGGGGACATAAATGTTACCCATTCAGTGGAATGTCCTGTATATTCAGTGGCCTTTCTATCAAAACCACATTAACTTCTTCAGCAGTCATGTGTGGGTCAGACGGCACGGGTCAGCGTTTACTCCCATGAGCATCAGTGAGCCTTGGCTGCCTGTGATAAGTTGCGCTTCACAACTGTTCCCTCCTTGAACAGATTTCACTAGATGAGTGAACTGACCACTGCAGAAACACCTCACTAGAGCTGTAGTTTTGGAGATGCACTGACCCAGTCATCTTGCCATTACACTATGGCCCTTATTAAACTCACTCAAATCCTTACACTAGTCCATTTTCCTTTCTAACGTATCAACTTTAAAGACAAAATGTTCTCTTGCTGCCTAATATATGCCACCTGCTAAAAGATGCCTTGAGGAAGAGATGATCAGTGTTATTCACTTCACCTGTCTGTGGTCATAATGTTGTGCTGGATCAGTGTGTAAACGGTATATCACAGCCAGTCTGCTTCAACAGAACTAGCAGCCTAAACTAAGGCTCATCACCAGAGGTGGTTAGGCCTTTGCTGTAGCTGACCATCACCTGTAAAGCAGCTCGTGATTCATTTTAGAATTGCCTGAACTCTCAAGGACTCTAAATCGTCTCTTTTTCTGTCAAGTTGAGGACAGGGTTGCCAACTTTGTTGCTATGAAATATGTGACATAATTTGACTAGTGCAGCCATGCAAATTAGCATATGCACTCCATCATTGCATCATATTTACATTTACTGTTTAAAGGATACATTCTGTACTGTACATTATATAAAACATTTAAAACTAAAAGCTTAATCAGTAAAGCCTTCTCAACACCACTGCTGCTTCAATCTGTGGAGCAACCAATAAACAAGACATGGGAAATCACATACAGGACAAACCAGGCAAGCTCAACATATGGGATGTCCCGGCTAATACAGGGCGGCTGGCAACCTTAGCTGAGGACACGACAACTCTACCAGTGTTTTATAATAATATATATATAATTGTGATTTATTATGTATTATATTACGGTTTTAGTGTTGTACTTTGTGAAATACTTTGATCAACCTTGGTTGTTTTTAAATAAGGTTGACACAGAGCTGACATCACACCTGACTGGAAGAGTGTTTGAATGCTTAAGTTTACCTTGCATTACTCTTTTTACTCTTTTCATTTCTCTCACTGGGCACACTTCACTCTCACCCTGCAGTTTTGTACATCTTTCCTCCACACCACATCTCTAGTGAACGGCTGTTCAGCACTAACGGTGTGCATGTACTCTATAAATCTATCTACTTTTGATTATGTTAACCTGTAACAGTATAGACAGTCTATTTTGAGTAAACACTAGGAATGTCCAGCACTTCAGAGCAGCTCACACAGAAGCAGCTCCTTCCCCCA
>NC_079438.1:25895701-25912752 GCF_903798145.1 Danio aesculapii
TGTACTCCAATTCCCCCACTAATATTGCTTCACTTTTCCCCCAATTAACTTTAGCAGAAGAAATACATTTAAACTCATTAACAATTCTTTTCAACTCATTGACATCATCTTTTCCATTTACTAAAACTATTACATCATCTGCATAAGCAGAAAGGTGTATAGGATTGTTACAAGAAGGTAAATTTATACCTTTTAACTTATCGCATAACTTTTGAAGTAAAGGTTCAATAGCCAGTGAATACAACATGCCAGACATTGCACAGCCTTGCCTGACTCCTCTCTGAACTCTGATCGGAGCACTCAACCCACCATTAATCTTCAGAACTCTTTTAATGTTACAGTACATAGCCTTAATCATTGATGTAAACGAAGGACTTAATCCAAAAGCTTCTAAATTATTCCATAAAAACAAATGTTCAACTCTATCAAAAGCTTTCTCTTGGTCAAGAGAAATTAAGCCACATTAATTCCTAAAAGCTTTGAAGAGTCTAAAATGTCTCTGATCAAGGCAATATTATCTAAGATGGACCTGTTAGGAATGCAATAAGACTGATCAGAATGAATTAACTGTCTTAAAACTTTACTTAGTCTCAAGGCTAATACTTTTGATAAAATTTTATATTCTGAACATAAAAGTGAAACTTGGTGCCAATTGCTGATGTACTGAAGGTCGTCTTTCTTAGGCAACAGTGTAATTACTGCTCTTCTACAGCTTAGAGGTAACTGTCCTCTTTTCAGACTGTCATTAAAGACTGCTAATAATTCCTCTCCTATTGTGGGCCATAGAGTTTTAAAAAAATCAACAGTTAGCCCATCAATTCCTGGAGATTTACCAATTTTTACCACTTTGGTAGCCCTTCTAGGAAATCCTCAGCATCTGCACCCCCTTTCACAAGCTCAGATTTACAGAAGTCAGAATAAAAATCTACAGCACATCTTCTAATGTCATCAGGTTGAATGAATTCTTGTCCTGTAGCTGATCGTAATGAGTGAATAATTTTACTCTGACCTTTTTTCAACTCCAAATTAAAGAGAAATTTAGAAGGAGTATCCATTTGATTAATAGACTGAACGCGAGAACGAACCAAAGCTCCTTGCGATTTGATTCCCAACAGGTCAATCAACATTTCTTTTTTTCTTTTTTAATTCATTAATATGATTTTTATAATTTTTTTAAGTTATTATTTCTTGTGAGGCAATCATTTATTTTTCTAAAACCTTCATTGATTGAGCTATATCTCCAGTAACATTCAAAGTGTACTTTTGACAAAAATCTTTTATAAGAACCTTACCACAATCCCACCATTGCTGTAAAGAATCATAACACTGTTTTTGTTGTTTAAAATTTTCCCAGAAATACTTAAAACTATCCGAAAAATGTGTATCATTTAACAATGAATTATTAAAAACCCATTATGCACTTTTACACTTAACATTCATAATAAAAATACCACACAGCACTAAACTATGATCAGAAAGTCCAACTGGAATAATTTTACTAAAGTTAAAAATATTCCTCTGAAACTTATTACTGTAAATTCGATCTAGTCGTGCCATTGAGATATAGTGTTCAATCTTATGAGTCCAAGTATATTGTCTGATATTTGGATTCATACTTCTCCATATGTCGCACAAATCATGAGCTTCAATAAGGTAGGTTTATTAATAAACTAATTTCGAGAGGATCACGTGCTTATGATTTATCACAGCCGGTCTCGTATTAAGCTAATCAGTATCGTCCAATCATATGAGCCATAAGCTACTATAAATAACCACAGTTTTCAGTCCACCTTATCTTCGTTTGGAAGAAAGCTTCCGGCCGCTAAAAAGCTTCAGCTCTAAAGAAGCTTTTACAGCATTGCACTTTTCAGCATATCAATATCAAAATAGCCAACAAACTTCTACAACTGCAACCAGAGCCCTGCTCTCCCCGAGACTTCAGCCACTGCAATGAAGCCAAACTCTCACCGCTCTCTCACAGCGGTCCACCTGTGGTAATGTACATAGCATGCTTTAAGAGGAAGCCTTGCAAAATAACTACTCTCCAACAAAACTAAACATTTCGTATATCTTTAGAAAGCAAGACTCGCATAACTAAAATAATTTAAATCATTTTAGGGACACAAACATTATGGACTTAGCGTCCTCCGTTAAACTGTAAACAACCAGAGATTATAACAAACCAAATAAACTCACCTCAAGCTTTCTGCCTGTCCACCGGTCCCTAACATTTTAACAGCCTGGATAATTCGACTGCAAGGATTAAAGCAATCCAATCCGTAAAACATTAGTCCACAACATATGTTGATAAACATCCATGGATACACTGCTGTCATCCAAACTAGTCGCTGTACTGCGTTCTATAAGTAGCATCTTTCAGACATAAACACGTAATTTGTTTAACAAAATGGCCGCCGACCTTTGCACTTTTGATGGACACTTCATTGAGCCAATAGCTGGAAGAAGTGTCACTGTCCAAGAGCTCTCAGAACATGAGATGGTCCCGCCCTCTCTCCCGATGTCTATGAACAGACACAGTTGCAAAGACTTTGTGATTGAATTGGGCCAGTTATGCTTCTGATTTTAATAATGTTAAGATTCCAAACTTAATGTTATTTAATCATGGATAAAAGTAAAGCCTGTAGCAAACATTCCATTGACAGTTTCTAATAAGTACAGTTCAAGTATAAATTAAATGTCAACACAATTTTTGAAGTAAAAAATAATAATAAAATAAATAAATAAACCCAGCCACTTCCGATAGCAATTTAACTTCTGAAAATTACCCAGCTAATGAAATTCTACACATCAAACATAGAAGTCCGATTGTAATATGCCACAGAGATTTAAACTTCTCACTTCACCTACTCCACCTTAGAGGTATTTCCAGGACCACCAGACAAGCCATGCTCCATATCTTTAGCTCTTCATCCCTTCTCCATCTCATGGAGGAATTTTGTTGATTCATGTAAATATTCCTCACCTCACTAGAGAACTGCGTTCTCACCCTGACACTAATTTTTCTGACTTTCTCATTTCAGGTCTAACCCACAGATTCCACCCGGGACTCTCAGCTCTCCCTTCCATTAATTTTTCTGTCCTAATCCGACCTAACCCGAAAAAGATGTCTTATTTGGACATCAGCCAAAGAACAATGTATCATGTCTGCTGAACACTTGCAGGTTAAAAAACCAAATCACTGACTCTTTCTCATTTTCTTTCCAGAAATGCTGGTCATTAGCTCCTGAAGTGGATCCCAACCCAACGCCTGTCCCTCCCTTTCCAGAAGTGACATTACCTTAAGCCACACCCTTTATAACCTCCACAAAACCCCATATTGCGTATCCTCCAAGTAGTAGCCCACAGAACCCTTCCGTAACATCACAGTATGGAACATATTCAACTCAACCCCTCACTCCAACCCACTATAGCAGATCTAATTTTGCTTGATGAGGAAAGAAAGGGTTTCTTCGTCCTGCAAAGTAAGATAGATCAATTCGACAGAACATTTCATTTACGTCTTCAACATCCCTGCCCTCACCCACGCCCTCCAAACCCTTCTAACATACATACACTTAAGGGGATCTCAAGAAACACCCCCCCCCTAGACCCCCCTTTTTTACTGACGACGCTAATCGTCCAGTATCATGTCCCTTGTTCCAGAAACACCTCAAAGTCCTCCGCCTCTCAGGATTCCTTTTCCAGCCATTCATTCAGAATTGGCATGCCACCACAGCAGCCATTAACAGGCTTTCCCAACTTAAGAACCAGACCCTCGGTCGTCGGTCCTCTGAAGCTTTTTTCCTACATTCGCCTCAGTCTTTCATCTATAACAACCCCAGTTGGTTCTATTAAACCTCTCAGCCATCTCGGCCACCCTTTTATACTCTAGCCAAACCATCTATCTGTCCATTCCTAGCTACCCCCTCTACAGCTCAGGCTCCCGCAGTAGTAAATAGGAGCTTCAGCTCTTGCAGAGCCTCACCTTTCTGTTCCCCCTGCCAGCATTGAGTACTTCCACTGTTCCCTCCTAGCTCTGTACCCTTCGCCTTTGACTCTCATGTAACCTCCTTGCTCCATCAGCATTATCCTAGGCCCAGACTCCCACAGGGGTCAACACGAGCTTTGGCTCTTGCAAGGACCTCACTTTCACCCTCTCCTTTCTGTTTCCCCTGCCAGCGTTGAGTGCTTCCGCTGTTCTCTCGTAGCTCTTTACCCCTCGCCTTTGACTCTCCTAATATACTTGCTCCATCTGCATCACCCTAAGCTCAGACTCCCGCAGGGATCAACAAGAGCTTTGGCTCTCACAAGAGCCTCACCTATCACCCTCACCTTTCCATTTCCCCCTGCCAACATTGAGTACTTCCACTGTTTCACTCCCAGCTCTTTACCCCTTGCCTTTGACTCATCTAACCTCCTCGCTCCATTTTAGCATGACTCCTGCAGAAGTCTGAGCTTAGGGTGAACACAAGATTTGGCTCTGGGAAGAGTCTCACCTTTCACCCTCTCCTTTCTTTTCCCTCTGTCAGCGTTGAGTGCTTCTGTTGTTCCCTCCAAGCTCTTTACCCCTTGCCTTTTTGTCCCTCATCCAACCTCCTTGCTCCATCTAAGCATCACCCTAAGCTCAGACTCCCACAGGAGTCTACACGAGCTTCGGCTCTCACAGGAGCCTCACCTATCACCTTCACCTTCCTGTTTCCACTGCCAGAATTGAGTGCTTCCGCTGCATCAGTTTAATTATTCTGTATAGTCATTCACCAGTATTTCAACTGTTTATCCTACATCATAGTTCATTAGCTTTTATGCTATTATATTCTGTATTTTGCATAGTAATCGCATTTCCTCCAACAGCTCTCCCCTGTTATTTCCCCCTGCCAGCGTTGTGTGCTCCTGCTGCTTTAGTGTCTTATTGCATAGTTTGTATATTCTGTAAAAGTATTTGTATAGGATATTTGTTAGTTGCAGCTGCTTTTCCCCCTTTTATTTTTCCTACCAGCATCGCGTGCCTCTGCTGCTTTAATTCAATTATTCTGCTCAGTAGTTTACTATTATCCTTTCACGTTTTGTATTGGATCATTTGCAAAATTGTATAGTATATTTGTGTTCCAGCTACCTTCCTCTTTCTTTTCCCATTCCAGTGTGGAGTGCTTCCGCTGTACCAGTTTATTTGTTTTCCATATAGTCATTAAACAAATATCTACATTGTGTTATTCTGCATATTAGTCCATTTTAGTATTTTGCGTATAATATTGTGTATTTCTGCACAATTATGTTACTTCCAGCACCTTTTCCCTCGCCAGCATTGAGTGCTTTTGCGGTTTTCTCCCAAGCCTTTACTCCTTAACTTTGACACTCATCTAACATCCTTCCTCCACCTTAGCATCACCCTAAGCTCTGACTCCCGCAGGAGTTAATACGAGCTTTGGCTCTCGCAAGAGCCTCATCTATCGCCCTCACCTTCCTGTTTCCCCTGCCAGTGTCGAGAGCTTCGCTGTACCAGTTTTATTTGTTTTCCATATTGTCATTAAACCAATATCTACATTTTGTGTTATTCTGTATAGTAGTTAATTAGTATTTTGTGTATCTCTGCATAATCATGTTACTTCCAGCACCTTTCCCCTTGCCAGCATTGAGTGCTTTTGCTGTTTTCTCCCAGCCTTTACCCCTTGCCTTTGACTCATCCAATGTCCTTCCTCCACCTTAGCATCACCCTAAGCTCTGACTCCCGCAGGAGTCAATACGAGCTTTGGCTCTCGCAAGAGCCTCACCTATCGCCCTCACCTTCCATTTTCCCCTGCCAGTGTCGAGTGCTTCCTCTGCATCAGTTTATTTATTTTGCATAGTTTTTCACCAGTTTCGGCATTGTGTTTATTCTGCATAGTAGTTCATTAGCATTTCATGTTTATGATATTATGTATTTTGCTTAGTAACCTTTTTTAACCACTTTTCTTTTCCCTTATCAGCGTTGTGGGCTCCCGCTGCATTAGTATCTTTTTGTGTAGTTGTTTATTATATATATTTGTATAGCATATTAATGTTACTTACAGCTGGTTTTCTGCTCCCCCACTCCCTCCCTAAGGTTCTAGGCAATCCGAACCCCCCCCCCCCCCCCTCCTCCTATAACTTCTTTTAACAAGAGCATCATTTCCTCTCCCCATGTCTGCCTCCCCGGCTCCGACTCCCGCAGGAGTCAATTTAGAGCCGCGACTCTCGCAAGAGTCCCACCCAGCCTTCCCCCAGCAGTTTACTGTCCACTTCTCAACCCCCCCAAGGCTCTATGTCACAACAGCCAAACTCCTGCAGGAGCTATCCATAGATATATATACATAGTTATACGCATTTGTGTATATTCATGTTTGCTTGTGGCCGCGTGCGCGCATGGGCGAGTGCATGCGCGCATGCACGATTGCTTTCTGTGCGCGTACGCACGTGTGTGTGTGTGCGCGTGTGTGCGCGCGTGTGTGTGTGTGTGTGTGTGTGTGTGGTGTGTGTGTGTGTGTGTGTGTGTGTGTGTGTGTGTGTGTACGTGTGCGAGCATATGTGTCCATGCCTGGGTACTCATTTGGACATTAAGTACATTCGTACTTGCACATGTCCAGTTGTGTCCCCTTGTCCGCTTCTAACTCTCCTAACCTCTACAAAGAAGCTCCGACCCCTGCAGGAGTTCCCCAACCCACCCCCCCCGCCCCCCTCTCATATCCCTTCCTCCCCTCCACAGCCTTCCCAAGCCACCTCTAGTCTCTTCATAAACTCCTTAGTTTCCCCAACCACCCCCTTAGTCCACAATTTCCCTATATTCCTTACCCTTCCAAGCACATCCTGTGCCTTTTCCACACCCTTTCCTACTCCAACACAGCTGGAGGCTCAGCCCCTCAGCTCCTCATAACACCCAGTCCCAACTAAAGCCCATTCCAACCCTTCCCGCCAGGCTTCCTACAGGAGCCTCCCGGCTCCCTCATCTTGCCATGTTATGTCCAGCTCCCTTTTATAGCTCCAGTCTCCTTACCCTACATAGCCCTCCCTTTGCAAGGCCCCCTGCAAGAACCTCTCTTTTCACGTTATATCCAGCAGCCGGATATAGCTCCATTTTCTTGCTTTTTGGGGTTTTTTTCTTACAAATACGCGGCTGCTGTCCCGAGCGATCAATTACTGCAATTTGGGGAGTTCTGAGATCCACCGAGCTCAGGCTCCCCTCTCGCTCTGCAAACGGGAGGAAGCCCCGGGCTCGAGGATCCCTTGAGCTCGGGGCTCTCTCCCGGGACAGCATGCCAAACAAGCTATTGATGAATCATCAGCTAAGTGTGAACTCTTGAAGTGAGGTTTATAATAAACTAATTTCGAGAGGATCACGTGCTTATGATTTATCACAGCCGGTCTCGTATTAAGCTAATCAGTATCGTCCAATCATATGAGCCATAAGCTACTATAAATAACCACAGTTTTCAGTCCACCTTATCTTCGTTTGGAAGAAACCCCCCTTCCTCCCCATTCTCCTCCTTAACCTTAGATCGGGCGGCACAGAGGCCCAGTGGTTAGCACTGTTAGCCCCACAGCAAGAACACTGCCAACCCTGGTCCTGCCAGGTCGGTAGGTGTTTCTGTGAGGAGTTTGTATGTTCTCCCCGTGTCCGCGTGGGTTTTCCCCGGGTTCTCCGGTTTCCTCCCATCCAAAAAATATACATCATGCATAACAATGAAACATTTGTCTAGCCCCTTCTTTTTTCCCTCACGTGTTCCCTTAGCTACTGCAGACGGGGAGTTCTGAGATCCACCGAGCTCAGGCTCCCCTCTCGCTCTGCAAACGGGAGGAAGCCCCGGGCTCGAGGATCCCTTGAGCTCGGGGCTCTCTCCCGGGACAGCATGCCAAACAAGCTATTGATGAATCATCAGCTAAGTGTGAACTCTTGAAGTTGTATTAGTGTTTTCTGAGAAGCAGTGTGTGGTTCTATATGGTTCCTATCTAACTTGTCATTGATGGTACAATTAAAATCCCTTCCTATAAATAATAACTCTTCTGAGTTTAAACTTTTCAATACAATATTTGAACTCTTTCGTGTCCTTTGTTAGGTGTATACAAATTCATTAACACCATGGTAACATTTTCAAATTTAACCCTAATTTTTAAAAAACGACCACTAATTATTTCTTCCACTTCACATGATACAGGTAGAAAAGGTTTTGAAAACAGCACAGCCACCCCTCCACTAATAGATGAGTTATGACTTAAAACTATTTGTCCATCCCATTCTTTTTTCCATTCTGTCTCATTTTGAGAATCGCTATGTGTTTCCTGCCGGAACACAATATCAATTTGCTTTTGTCTGATAAATTCATATAACATCATCCTTTTATGGCTATCTCTGGCACCATTTAGATTTAAAGGTCCAATTTTAAAATTGTCATTTTTGGCTTTAAATATGAAAGCAAAAACAATAAAAAATAACAAAAATTGCCAGAAAAGCTTTATTTTTGTGGAATTTTAAATATCAGCCTCTTCAGCCTTTTTTTTCAGTTTGTTTACAAACTTTCTAAGACGGAAAACCTCTAGATCTTATAATGTACTTTCTTTCATTAGATGTTTCACATCATAAATGAAGTTATCTGCCTTCCACAAACAAGTGCTACTATCAAGGTCATTAATATATAAGCATAATTTCCCCCCACATTGGAATAATAGACAACTAATACAAATGCTATTTTTTTACATCAAAATTAATTTGGTTTGTCAGTTTTATAATAAAGATGGTATACTTTTCTTACAATGAATTCCTTTCTCATCACAGTATCTCAATAACCCTGCAAGTTTTCAACTGTTATTGGTTCAATTCCTCCAGAGACCCATATGTTATTTAGTGGTATTAATCAAGACCATCGTCTTTTGATTTTACTAAATCTTATGTTGGCAAAACTTGTTTTACAGTAAACACCAAGAGTAATAATAGAGCTTTTCCAACTCTTTTCCAAAAGAAATCACTACTGTTCCTTATATACAGTTTTATTGGATGTCTTTATTAAAGGGTGACTTGATTTGCTGAACAAAGTGTGGCTGTTACCACAGAAATATCAGGTTAGAAACTAAATTAAAGGAATATCCTCTAAACTTCTCCACAGATTTGATCCAGCAAAACATTTACAGAAATGTAAAAGTGGAATTGATGTAAATATTGTATTTCTGTAATGAATACGAGGAGGAGACGCTTTTACACTTATTTTGGTATTGTACAGACTCAGTCAAAGGAAGAGCTGCAAACAATTATTAACAATTTTCAGTCTTCAAAACCTCCTTTATATTGAGGGAAAATGTACTTTTGGCTTTACTGTCTAATTTACTAATAAGCAACCAAATTTTAAGGTATTGATCACTGAACTATGCTTGTATATTACCAGCAGCAGAGACTCTTTAATCAAGGAAGCCTACCCACTTTAAAAACTGTGACCTCTATAATGTATTATTACATATGTACATTTTGTATATCTGTATTTTATTCATAATTACCCCCTGGCATGTTTATTTTTGTGTTGTAAATGTTATTTGCTGTTCTTTAAATAATAAAAACATTCAAAGCAGATGAACAAACTGAACTGGAACATAAACTAACTTTAACCTGAAGATTCAGAAACACACCCTATACGCTACAGACGGACTGTTTTGAAGATATTAGCTTTAACATTGAGTAATTAGGGTTAAACTGAAGTGCTTTAATAGAATCGTATTCAAACACAACACCAAATATCTTTATTTTTTCCAGCGAGTTGGAGCTAAATTATGTTTCCAGACTTGAGTAAACCTTACGAGCATTAAGCAACCTGTCATTATGGGGCTCCTCGTTCTTTCGCATTGACCGATAGCAACTCGCCTGTATCTGACCCTGAATACAAAGGAAGGAGAGGGTTAGCACAGCTTGCGGACAACTACTAACATAAAACTAATCCTGCTGGATGTTAAATAGTTATTTTTGCTAATGAATGGCTTGAGTTAGCAGATCTTATGCTGTTGGCTGCGCACCTTACTGTAACCTAACGCTGCAAACGCTTCGTGTAAGACACATTTTTTGCACAAATTCCTTTTAAATGCTGATTTATTTAGGCTACGTCAATTTTACAAATTAACCAAGCGAACAACCTGTTCTTGTCCAAATTACGGCAAAGTCGACAGTGAAAATGTCATCCGATGTCCTGAGGCTGTCATGTTAGCGAAACCGGAAAGAGAGAAACATTGCTTCGAAGGGCGCTTCTGGTATTCAATTCCGCTGTGAAAAAGGTCTATAGACTGAACAGTTTTCTGTCAGTCATCATTGATGATCAGTCTTTATTATCTGACAGAATCAATATAGCAGATACTCGTTTGCTGGCCTTGCTGAATGATCTACTTTGAACAGGTTTAATTTATATAATGGATTCATTTATAATGAAGTAAATAATAGCAAGTTAATATAGACAATAATATATTTTATATGTAATATATGTATAACACTATATTAATATTTTACTCAAGCGATTTAATAGTGTGTATTTGCTTAATTTTCTAATAACTTTTTAATAATGATTTCCTACATGAAATACTGTAGTAATTTATAGTAAGCAATATATTGTTTTTAAACCAAAATTAAGCAATAGAAACAAAATAACTATTAAATATTAATTAAAAATAATGATATATATATAAATAACTAACAGCTGTGACAGTTTATTAAAGATAGTAGTTTATAATCAGATAATCAGTTAACATAATCAGTTTATAACTATATTATACATTGTTTAAATGATTAACTATAGTAATTCATTTTAATGTGACACATTATTGTTTGCTTTTATATTTTACAACAAACTTATTTTAACCAAGTATGATAATATAAAGATCCAGAATTAGTTTATCACACTTAATCCTACAATTAGACGGTCGTTTATGTTTCCTTTGTGTATGTGGACACGTGAATAAAGTCATAAGTGTCTTTATCTAATTAATTGTATTTACATAATTTGAGTTCAGAAACTGCAGAGATGTTAAAATGATCGTTACGATATAATAATAATGCCTGAAATGGGAAATCATATTTGTGAACTTTAATAGGTGGCGATAATGCTAAGGAGTTAGTTAGTTACCATATAAGGTTTGCCTAAATCGTGTGTGCTAGATTGTGTGTGCCTGAAACGTGTTCTGCGGTTCTGCAGCCTGGGCCGTAGATCTGCCTGAATCCAAGTCTGCAGACTCCTGTTCCACACTCCAGTCCAGCAGGTGGCGATAGAGCACATTTAAGTTTGACAGCCGCCAAAATACTGAAGAGGAAGCTGACAAACCGAAAGCGTCAAAAGAGCTCAAGTTGAGTTCCTGCTGCACAAGAGCGTCTGTACTTCTGCAGGTAAGTTTAATACTTCTACATTACGCTTATTTGTGGAGATGATGAAGGGGTTTATATGTGTATAAGCGTGTTTATAAGCGTGATTTATAGGGCTCCCCTTACAAAAATAGCCTACAGGAATCCTGCAGGATTTTCATTTTTTCTGCAGGAACCTGCTGGTATCCTGTAGGAATGATGAAATCCTGCAGGACAAAATGACAATATGTGCAGGCAATTCCTACAGGTTTTAGAATCCTGCAGTACTTTTTACAGGAATCCTGAAGGATTTAAATTTTTCCCCTGCAGGATAGCTGCTGTCCTGCAGGAATTACAAAATCCTGTAGGACACACTGAGGATATGTGCAGAATTTCCTACAGGTTTTACAATGAATCCAAGCAAGTGGACAATTTTTTTTAATTTTTTAATAAGATTTTATAATTCCTGCAGGACTTGCAGGAGTTATTTGTTGTAATTGGAATGAAAGAAAGAAATTCTGTCACTTGCTGTTGGTAGCAATTTAATATGAGTTCTAACAGATAAACAATACAACAAACAAACAAAAAATGAATAAATACATCAATAAAAGTATACGAATTGATTATAGGCAATTATAAAAATCAACCATTACTCTAAACCATTCAAATTATGCATATATGCAAACAAATAAGCTCTACACTTTACGTTTTATTTCCATACTTTTTTATTTCATTTATTAAAATGTCAATCCAGCTATTTGAATTCAACTAACATCTGTTTGGTTGGATGCAAAAAATAAAAATAAAAAACTGCAAGACTGGTCCTTGAGCTAGACACATGTTGAACGTATGTCTGTGCTTTTATGAGATCAACAGAGTCTATCCCTCTTTCTTTTAAAATGTTTGTTGCTGTTATCCCTGATTCTCTGTCTTTTTGACCTGAGCAACCTATGTTATTCTGTGTCCATTGCCTGTTTGTGGCAGCTGGAACTGGTGGCTCTTCGTTTAAGTACACTTTTTATTCCATTTGTATCCTTTAAAAAGAAGCAGGTTAGGGTTATTGTTAGTTGGATTGGTAAACATAATGTGTTTTCTGCAGTGTTAGAGTAAATTTAATTAGTAAATTATTATAAACATTTTAAATAAAATAAGATATAAATGCAAAATTGAAATTAGGTAATACATTGCTGCCAATAATGTATAGGTCTATATTATAAACGTATAATAATTACAATATTTTAAGTTAATAATGACTACTACTAATATGTGTGTGTATTATTTGGCAAATGGACTTGGTTAAACAAATTAAAACAAACATTCTTTATAAAAATACTTTTTTCTTTAAGAAAATAAATTTTAAAGTTTTAATTAATCTGCTTTACAGGTTCATACAGATAATCTTTCACGCTCGTTTTCGCCCCCTACTGGCGTAGCAATGTAGTTTACATTATAAACTCCGGTAAAATGAATCATTCAGAGAATAGATTCGATACATTGAGATGACTCGCTTCACGTCGCCGATTCGAATGCACGTCAGTCAACTGTCACCAACCGTCCTTCAAGTACAAGGTAAAGTACTTTTCTTAAGTTATTTTATCGTTAAAGTGCTATAATTACTGATATATTTTAACGTTGAATCAGTAAATTGCTTTGTAACACCAAAACAAATGCTTTTTTTCTTTTTAAAGCCGAGATCACATTAACAGTACTAGTACCAGGCCTACTACCGCCGGCGCCTGTATCAAAACTTAATTTAAAAAATGGCTATATTAATTATATTTTTATCATTTACTGCTTATAATTGATGCTAATGTCGTTTTTTATTACCTCAGAAATCATTTTGATCGCCGGTCGGACAGCAAACTACCTGTTGGCAGGTTGACATAAGGTAAAACTGTTGTCATGGATACAGTCAGCTGAAGCCATCAGATAAATGAATGATATATATTTGTGTGTATATATGTTTGTGTGTGTGGGGGGTTCGTCTGTTTGTCTGTCTATATATCTATCTTTCTGTCTTAGAAAATGGGCAAAACATGGGTCCTAGTGGAATGAAGGGAGGAGCCACCGATCTGACATTGTTCCTAAAAAGAACCTACTGAAAAACAACTTTGAACCTGGAGTTGTTTTGGATGTTGCCGATGAGGATGAAAGTCCACCAGCCACAGTTTTAGACCGTTTCTAAGGTATTTGTAAAGGTTTTATGTGTTGTAAAGAATCTGTGTTTTTGAAACTAATGAAGACAGCAGAAGTCAATGATTTATTGTAATTATTAAGCCTGACATGTTTACTGTTACAAAATATTTTAAATCTTTCCTAAAATATTTTTTTACTCTGATATTTAAAAATAACTTATTTTAGAGCAGTAATCACAATATCGTGATATTATTATCCAAAGTTATCATACCACAAGAAACTTATACCGGCCCATGCCTAATCATGATTGAATATATGTATTTTCAACTTTAAGTATTTTTTAAGTATTTATTTCTCTTAGACAACAAAGAAACTCTCAGGAGGAGGATGTTCAGGAGAGGGGAATTTACAGACACAGCACAATAGACATTTCCAGATGTACCAATAAAAGTTATCAGGGCAGCACTCTGAAAAATTAAATTATGAGCACAAGTTACAAGTAAGGTAATAATTTGTACACACACACACACACACACTTATTTTTATTATCACATTTGTGAATTGGAGAGTACAACAATTTTTTTTTACAATTCTATCTGCTGAATATTAAAAAGAAAAACTCCAGGATGGTGTTATCAGACTTACAGAAAAAGGAAAATAAAATAGTGAGGACTGATAATGGCAGCCTGAAGAGGGAATTATGTCAGATCTACGATCCTGTCCCCATAGACACTTCATTAAATACTCCTCGCATAAGCGATCATTTGTTTTTTGTAATTTGACACAAAGATTATATTATACATAAATACATATAAATGTACATACATTAAGAAATCTAAATATTAAAAACTTTAAGGTATTTAGGATGCTGATGACCGTTAAACACATTTTTACAGTTTTGTGAAAGGGTCCATTGGTTGTTTATGGGGATTCATAGCTGTAATGCTTTTATACTGTACAGACTGCATTCTGCCATACACCAACTATACCACTTACTTTCTTTACTTTTTTAGGGAAATGGAGTAAATGCAGCCTGCTGTGAATTGGATTCTGCTTTGGTCTACTTTTTTCTTTTATTCTCTTTTTTTTTTTTTTTTTTTTTTTTTTTTTTTTTTTTTTACAATTTTAATAAAAAAATTGTGAAAATACATAGTTTCATTGTGAAATTTTTCTAAATTCATATCTGTCCTGCACGATAATCCTGCTGGAACTGTTGTTTAATAGACCTGTAGGATTGTAATTCCTGCAGGAATAATCCCTGCATAAATTTCCTGCAGGTATTCCTACAGGAAAATGAGCTGAAAATCCTGTAGGAAATCTGCATAATATTCCTGCAGGATTCCTGCGGGTTTTTTTTTGTAAGGGACAGTGTAAGAAGTGGTTCCTAGCATGCCAGCCAATCAAATGACCTATCACTAGAAAGCCCAGGATGTCATCTGAACAGTACAACAGGACTTGACAGAGTAGCTCAAATAATTCAAAGAAAATACACAAAGTAATGTCCACTACAGAGGATACAAGTTAATGGACGGGGACTCAGGAGGATATTTGTATCATCTCCTTGTGATGATTTCTGTGCACATGTGACCAGCAGTGTGGTAAGTGGGGGGGGGAAGGGTGGGGGCTATGCGGTATAGGTGAATCGGATGAACTAAACTGGCCATAGTGTAGTTGTATGGATGACAATTATGGGTGTTTTCCAGTACTGGATTGCAGCTGGAAGGGCATTGTGTAAAACATACGCTGGATAAGTAGGCGGTTCAATCCACTGTGGTAACTCCTGGTGAATAAAGAGAGTAACTACAAATTGTGGGTGAATAAATAAATGTCTAGCTATTCTGTGCCATGGATCGTTCATAACTTAAAATGAAAAAAACTGTTTATTATACACAAAGACAGTTAAGCACCAATAAATGGATGCATGATGTGTACAGCATGGTTCTCAATGCAATACAGTGTGTTAAAACAAGCCATGTGAGCATGAATTTAGAATGCAAATAAATATTTAAATTAAATTTAATAATAATTCAAAACATAATATATTATTTTCTAAATGTAAGTGGTGTATGATGAGTGATGTATAAGGAAAAACTGAACCTGGTGTGACATCATCAGGTCACATGAGATCAGAAAGAATCATGGATTAAATATGTAAAAAATGTTTTACAAATATACAAAATATTCTTTTAAAAAGCAAGTGTTGTATGACGTGTGTCAGGTGTGTGAGAAGATATTAAAGCTGGTGTGACATCATCAGGTCACATGACTAGGAAGTTATATATAGATTTGAAGATATTATTATAATAAAAAAATGATTAAAAATAAACATTATGATTTACCCAAAAGTGAAGTGGTGTACGATATATTAAAAGTGTTACTGCGTTTAGCACAGGTCCCATAACACCAGCAACTTCTATCAGTTACAAGAAAATGTTGAAGTACAATGTAATAGCAATGTTATTAAAAAGAGAATAACATATTACAATATTAAAATATGTATAAAAAATACATATTATTTTTAAAAAGCAAATGTATGACGTGTCAGGTGTGTGAGAAGATATTAAAGATGGTGTGACATCATCAGGTCACATGACTAGGAAGATTAATGGATGTAAATATTACTGAAGATGAAATATTCTTTTTAAAAAGCAAGTGTTGTTATGACGTGTGTCAGGTGTGTGAGAAGATATTAAAGCTGGTGTGACATCATCAGGTCACATGACTAGGGAGTTATATAGATTTAAATATTACAAAAATCATAAAAAATAGATGAAATATTCTTTTTAAAAAGCAAGTGTTGTATGGCGTGTGTCAGGTGTATGGGAAGATATTAAAGCTGGTGTGACATCATCAGGTCACATGACTAGGAAGATTAATGGATTTAAATATTACTGAAATTCATAAAAAATAGATGAAATATTCTTTTTAAAAGCAAGTGTTGTATGACGTGTGTCAGGTGTATGGGAAGATATTAAAAGCTGGTGTGACATCATCAGGTCACATGACTAGGAAGATTAATGGATTTAAATATTACTGAAATTCATAAAAAATAGATGAAATATTCTTTTTAAAAAGCAAGTGTTGTATGACGTGTGTCCAGGTGTGTGTGAAGATATTAAAGCTGGTGTGACATCATCAGGTCACATGACTAGGAAGTTATATAGATTTGAAGATATTATAATAATAAAAAATTGATTAAAAATAAACATTATGATTTACCCAAAAGTGAAGTGGTGTACGATATATTAAAAGTGTTACTGCGTGTAGCACAGGTCCCATAACACCAGCAACTTCTATCAGTTACAGGAAAATGTGAAGTACAAAGTAATAACATGTTATTAAAAACTTAAAATTTTGTAATAATGGTTTACCACTTAGTCCACATCCATATATTCTATTTGTATGATTCTTTTAATGTTTTCAGGTTTTGCAATACATATATTTTTTCAGTTTTTATGTACTTTTGAGACAGTCCCTTAATTCGCTCTACGATTGTCAAACCGAATGTCCAACATAAAAACAACTTTACCGCACCCTTGAAAACACATTACTATTTATTTGACTGTGAACAATGTTGTATTTTGAGAAGATGATTTCCCTT
>NC_079438.1:25913252-25970699 GCF_903798145.1 Danio aesculapii
TCAATTAGGCAGCAGTTCCTGTTATGAAGTAAAACGAACCGAACAAACTGAAGGAAACATAATTGATAATCATGTTTTGGCGAGCCATGGCACAACCAAGAAAAAGAAAAATCACCAGTGAGTGCAGGAAATTTCAGTCACGTTGGGGCAAAGAATATTTCTTTACAGAGGTCAGCGGAATATGTGTCTGTTTAATTTGCCAGGAATCAGTTGCAGTAATGACGGAATATAATATTAAAAGACATTATGAAACAAAACATCAGGCCTTCAGCTCTTACTCTGGTGCTGAACGATGTCAAAAAGTGAAATAATTAGCAGCTGCTCTATTAGCTCAACAACAGCAGTTTTTTTTGTGTGCTAATAAAGTGCAAGAAAATTCTACGCTGGCTAGTTATGAGGTATGAGACCATTCTGCTTACAACCTCAAAACAACAACAATTATACTCCTATATAACATCTTTAAGTGTAACGGTGGCCAGCTAGTGAAGTGCTGTGCAGGTAAACCTCACTCCTCTGACCTCTAAAGGTGCTCTGGTGACAGATGCTAGGAGCCATGGTTTTTAGCATTTTTGTTAGAGCAACTGCCATGCGAAACGTCGCCGGTTCGATCCAAGCTTAGAGCAGGTTGGGTGGTGTAGGGCCTGCAGGGTGACACAGGCCTGGGTAACCTCACTGTTCAAAAAACCATCACCCAACACCTCATTGGATGAAAAATATAGACCAGTCTCTCCTTCTATTTATTGCCAAAACACTTCAAAGGGCTGTTTTCAACTAAATTATTTCCAAATTTTTAACTCACATCAAACTGCCTGAAGGATATCGGCTTGGAAAAAACATCACCAACTGCTCACTCATCTACTTACATCACCTACCCTGCAACTCCACACATTCAACACAATTTCTCAATCCAGCTGGGATCATCCACCATTACCCCATGTAGTTCGGTAAGAAATTTTAGGGTGATTCTGGATGATCAGTTGTCCTTCAAAGAGGACATTGCTAACACAACTCCATCCTGCTGATCTGCACTTTTCAACATCAGAAAAATCTCTCTTCTTAACAGATCATGCTGCACAACTTTTACTGCAAATTCTTGTCATTTCAAGGCTGGACCCCGACAGTGCCCTTCTAGCTGGACTCCCATCCTGCACCCTTAATCCTCTACAGATGCTCCAGAACGCTGCAGCTCATCTGGTCTTCAATGAGAGCCCATGTAACTCCTCTCTTTATCTCTGTGCATTGGTTACCGCTCGAGGCTCGTATCAAGTTCGTATCACTGGCACTGCACCCTCTTACCTCCACCTACTGCTGAAGGTCTACATCCCCTCCAGAAGACTCTAATCTGGGAGTGAGCGCAGGCTATAAATCACTTTCCAAAACAAAAATTGGATTTGTGAATTTAAGAATTATGTGCTACTTCAAAAAAATTCCACAGACCAAAGGAGATCACTAAATTTGTCCCTCTGGGGCAGTGGCTTTCTTTGAATACTACATGTGTTTATTGCAACCAAGTTAATCAATAGTTTTTAACCCTCATAGCAGATGAATCCTTCTGTATGTGTCTGAAATGTATGATGTCTGGTACTAAACAAAAGCTAGTGATATTTGCAATACATTGGTGTAAATGAAAATCTAGTATCAGAAACAGTATTTGTCTTGTAACATTTGATGCAAGATAGTAACAAACTTACAATATTTTTGACCACATGAAATTACCAAGCAGTCTGTTAATGACTTACCCTGAGCATAATGGTATGGGGCGTGGGCCCGCCCTCCATGGCAACTGCTCATTGGAAGACAGTGCCATTGGGATGGACCAAACCAGATCACTTAAAAATCTACTGCAACAGTAAAACTTGGCTATTTGCATTAGCTCGCTCATACTCACTGCTGCTCCCTGCCTCCTCTTGCCTCCTCTGTCCCTTAATGGACAGCCTTCACAAATCAGCCCAGTAAAATACGGGGTGCCTCAAGGATCAGTTTTAGGCCCTTTGCTGTTTACAATATACATGCTACCCCTGGGAGACATTATTAGAAGACATGGGATCAGCTTTCACTGCTATGCAGATGATACTCAATTATATATTTCAACTAAACCTGACGAGACGTCTAATCTGTCCAAGCTAACTGAGTGTATTAAAGATGTTAAAGACTGGATGACCAACAATTATCTTCTCTTAAACTCAGACAAAACAGAATTATTACTTATTGGGCCTAAATCCTGTACACAGCAGATCTCACAACTCGACCTACAATTAGAGGGATACAAAGTTAGCGTTAGCTCTACTATAAAAGATCTGGGTGTCATATTAGACAGTAATTTAACTTTTAAAAATCATATATCCCATGTCACAAAAACTGCTTTCTTTCATCTGAGAAATATCGCTAAGTTACGAAGTATGCTATCCATCTCAGATGCAGAAAAGCTAGTCCATGCTTTTATGACTTCTAGGCTGGACTACTGTAATGCACTGTTTGCTGGCTGCCCAGCATCCTCTATTAACAAACTTCAGCTAGTACAAAATGCAGCTGCCAGAGTTCTTACCAGGTCTTGAAAATTTGATCACATCACCCCAATTTTATCCTCCTTACACTGGCTGCCTGTTAAGTTTCGTATTGAATTTAAAATATTGCTTCTTACATATAAAGCTTTAAATAATCTAGCTCCTGTTTATCTAACCAATCTTCTGTCTCGCTACAATCCAACTCGCTCTTTAAGGTCTCAAAACTCAGGGCTTCTGGTAGTACCTAGAATAGCAAAGTCGAGTAAAGGAGGTCGAGCCTTCTCATTTATAGAGATTTATTTGAGAACCACTGCTCTGAGGTACTCAAAATAACAAACTATTAAGGGTGTCAAATTTACTTGTTTCTTCGGTGCACCGCGATGCAGACGCTGACAATTCGGTAACAGTTCAGTAATAATCATAACCAGTTATTGTGTACTGACGTCATTTATCTCATATGTGCTATGGCGAGGGAGGCAAGCGCGAGTATTTACAACGCTCCAACTACTTAAAACTCAGAAACGGTGCGCAATTTCACTGCGTGTGTGTTTGCTGGATCAGTCTTTCACTGACACAGCAGAAGCCCCTATTTCACTGCGTTTGAGATAATAAAATACTCCATTTCTTTCTTTCTCTCTCTATCTCTCTGTGGCCCATTTGACCTGCTGGCGTGACTTTTTCTCTCCTCTCAGCTGTTTTACAGCGATACTTCTGGATTCAGACACAAGCACATGCCTGCAGAGTTTTCTCCACCGTATCTATGATGGATCAGCTGTGATCGCCGCTGCCGCCTGCCACTTATCAGTGTTACTCATCTGTAAAGAGCGCAGCGCACAAGAGCCAATCGCGGGTGTGACCAATCAAAGGGGTGTAAGAGAACTAGACAAAGATCAGAAAGCGAGCAGGATATTTATATTTGTTTAAATTAATTGCTAGAAATGCTCGTGTTATTTAAAGGTACAGTTTATATATCTGACTGTTTGTATTAAATGACAAAATTGTATTACAAATAGTATATAAATATATGCATACATTTTAATACAGAATTGCTGCTATGAAGAAAATATAAAACTGTGTATGGAAAGCATCGTCAATGCACAGAGATATCGAATTGAACCTTATCGTTTGCATGATAATTGTAACCGAACTGAACCATGAGACCAGTGTAGGTTCACAGCTCTACAAACTATCATAGTCAAAATGAATGTCCTTCCTAAAGTTACTTCTCTACTTCAGTATATCCCTGTAAATTTTTATTTACAATATTTAAAACAGTTTGATAATTTGCATGAGGTTGCATAGGAGTACATTGCAACAGCCAGTTGATAAAAAAGGGTTGAGACTTCCTGTGCATTTATTTCATTATTACGCCTTAGTCTGAGACATCTCGTGCACTGGTCCATCCCTCCTGAGAGAGCTCCATCTTGGTTTATAGTTGAACAAGCCATCCTACTTCCCCTTCCACCACTACAATGCCTATCCATCCATCTATTTATTCATTTCATTTTGTAAATGTGTTTCTTTTAAGGCTGATCTCAAAAATATAATAATTTTTACTGAAAGAATTTTAGGTGCAGGCTAGGACTGTCTCTCATTTTGTCATTTTGGCTTCACAGGACATGGATCTTCAGCATGCAGTGGGACAGTTTGCTACTGAGTGTGATATGGCAGGGAAAGAAACAGCACCTCTAAGTCAGAAAGCATGGAGCTTGACTGTAAAAAGGTAGCCATCTCCAGTTTGGCGTTGAGTTCTTACCCTAAATAGAGTATCTGCGATTTTTTCTTTTTCATGAGGAATGGAATGTGAGATTAAAAGATGGATCAGTGCAGAGGCAGCAGTAATGCAGTTGATGTGATTGTCTGTTGTGTGGAAGGAGCTGAGGCAAAAGGCAATGTTCTCAATTTACCGCTCAGTCTAGGTTCCTACACTCACCTATGATCATGACTGAAAGGACAAGATCTCGGATACAACCGGACACATTTTACAAAGTGTTATGACCCGCTTGTTTGAGTTGCAACATAAAAGAAAGATGAGCCAACAAAATAGCCTGAAATGCAAATTATTTATTCTAAAATGTAACTCATAGAACAATCAATCAAAGCGACCAACAAATGTCTAGAGATAATAATGAAGATAAAGAACTCAAGATATAATCACAACAACACTTTAAGTACATGATACAAGTAATGCAAAATAAAACCATAAGGTTAAAGAGTCAATGAGAAGGCATGTCTTGACATGAGGTTTCCTGAGTAGCCACAGCGTCCTGGGGTAGCTAGCACAACAACTTTTATAAATCCATTGAGGAGTAATGCAGGCATCCAATCAGGATTTACCACATACTCCAATCTGGAGTCTTGGGATCATCACAGTGTATTAATATTGTAAAACTTAATACCTGTCGCTCTGCCTAAATCATAAAATATTCATCAAGTATTCTACTCAAAAAAGTAAATGTAGTAAACTAGAAAGAATCTTGAACCTAAAAGTAAAGAAACTTTACTAATAAAAGATGCAGCACAGGACAATTGAATGGGCTTTCTAAACTTGAGGCCCTGGTATACTGCAAACTAACTGTCCTGGAGATCCACCTTCTTCGATGTGCTGTGTTTTCCCAGTGATTTGTTTCTCATTCAGGGAGTCAGACAGAGAACATCATCCAAAACAACACTAGCTACACAAATACACTGGAGAGTGGAGTACAGATGTATCCACACTTGTACAATCACTTGCAAAGAGGTTTTAAGCCACAGAGGTGCTGTTTGCCAGATGTTTATGAAACTGTTCTTCTCTCAGCCGCCATCATTGTGTTTACGGTAAACGCAAGGAGCGCAACACATTTACAACCCCACCTACTGCAGTGTAGGAGTGTTGGAAAACAGTATACCATCACTTAGCCTTTTCAAGCATTATTCAGACATGATACATCCTGTGCACATAAGAATGTTTTGCTGTATTTTTGCGTCATGTATGCAACTTTTTGTCCACGTGTTTCTTAAGCTGCGCCAAATGAGCGAAACTAGACACTGATCAGAGCTGTACAGTTTCTCTCCAGTGTGAATCCTCTTTTGTGTTTTCAGATGTGTTAACTGATTAAACCTCTTGTCATAGTGAGAACACTTGTACAGTCTCTCCAGTGTGAAACGTCTTGTGCAGTTTCAATTTTGGAGGTGTAATAAAAGTCTTCTCACACTCAAGCACATATACTCTTTCACACCAGTGTGGATCTTCATGTGTTCATTAAGGTTTGCTAATCGGTTGAAACTCTTCCCACACTGAGTGCATGTGAATGGTTTCTCTCCAGTGTGGATCTTCATGTGTTTATTAAGGTCTGAGGAGTTGCTGAAACTCATCCCACACCGAAGCTGCGGTCACACTAGAGTATGAGCATGCAAAATTCTGTTGTACCGCACTGCGAATAGTGTAGGGCTGTGCAATTAATCGAAAATCTGGTTTCGATTTCGGCTTCTAACAATTATGAAAAACAATTAATCGAGATAAACAATTATTGCATCATATACCGCCCCCTTTCCAGTTGTACATATTGTTGCTCTGCAAAGCTTAGTTCCACGTGAAAATGACTAAAAGCATGTAATGTATCGTTTGCAGCACGGGATGCACATCATTCATTGATGTACGTTCAAATCATTCATGTTTTAAAAGCGCGAAAGTGCGCGTGCTGTTGTGTGTGTGCGCACTTAGCCTCAGAGACGATCCGAGCACACACATCTAATGCCATATTAATGCGAGCGCTTTAATGGTCAAATGTTTGCACATTTGTGTCAGAGCGCGGTGTTTAGTGATTATTCATATTAAACCTCATTTGTGTAATAAACAAACAAGTTGAGAATCAAAAGACATGTGAAAGAGAAACCATATCAGAGCCACACTATTCTTAAAGTGACAGCGTGCAATATTCCTGCTGCTGACTGTTTTTATCATTAATCAAACAACAAGAGGAGAAAATCCCTCACTGCTTTTGACTGAAGGACTTTTGTAACTAAAGTATTTTTCTTACAGTTAAGATTCTTAAAGCACTGTTTGTTTCATATTTTTATTCTATTGTATTTATTTCCCTTTCTTTTTTTACAGTGAGGAAAATAACTGTGCATATATACAGTTAAAGTCTTTAAATTTAAAAAGATTTAATGACTCATATCTAATAACTGATTTCTTTTATCTTTGCTGTGACAGCACATTATATTTTACTAGATTTTTTCAAGATACTAGTATTCAGCTTAAAGTGACATTCAAAGGCTTAATTAGTGTAATTAGGCAAGTCATTGTATAACAGTAGTTTCTTCTCAGACAATCAAAATATATATTGCTTAAGGGAGCTAGAAATACTAAGCTATTAAAATAGGTTTCAAAATACTTAAACCTTCTTTCATTCTAGCCGAAATAAAACAAATAAGTCTTTCTCCAGAAGAAAAAATATTATAGGAAATATTGTGAAAAATTCCTCTGTTAAACATAATTTGAGAAATATTTATATATACAAAAAAAAAAATTCACAGAAGGGCGAATAATTTTGACTTAACTGATAATTGTTTTGAATAATCGTGATATAAAATTATGACCAAAATGATCATGCTTTTGATTTTACCCATAATCGAGCAGCCCTAGAAAAGGGGCGGGATTAAACAAGATGATTAGACATTAAAAAAAAGTGAGCGATTGGTCGATATTTTAAATTTCTGTCCAGAGAGGTCATGTTTTGATCTACGATTGGTCTTACACAGTCAAGTGATGTGATTTCACAGGTCAGAGTTCACCAAGCTTGAACTTTGCAATGCAGTGAACTGCAAAACTTGACACACGGACTTGCGTTTTAGGTCTGAGGCATTCGCATGCGTATGAATGGAAGTCTATGGGAAGAGAATTCCAGTGTGACCGCGGCTTAAGTGCAATTGAATGGTTTCTCTCCAGTGTGGATCCTCATGTGCTGATTAAGAGATGATGATTGGCTGAAACTTTTCCCACATTGAGAGCATGTAAATGGTTTCTCTCCAGTGTGGATCCTCATGTGTTGATTAAGGGATGATGATTGGCTGAAACTCATCCCACACTGAGTGCACGTAAATGGTTTCTCTCCAGTGTGGATCCTCATGTGTTTATTAAGGTGTGATGAGCAGTTAAAACTTATCCCACACTGATTGCATGTGAATGGTTTCTCTCCAGTGTGGATCCTCATGTGTTGTTTAAGGTGTGATGAGCAGCTGAAACTCTTCCCACACTGAGTGCATATAAATGGTTTCTCTCCAGTGTGGATCATCATGTGTTGATTAAGGTGTGATGATTGGCTGAAACTCTTCCCACACTGAGTGCATGTGAATGGTTTCTCTCCAGTGTGGTTCATCAGGTGTAGATTAAGGGATGATGATTGGCTGAAACTCTTCCCACATAGAATGCATGTAAATGGTTTCTCTCCAGTGTGGATCATCATGTGAATCTTAAGTTTGCTTTTGCTTGCCAATGTCTTTCCACACTGAGTGCAGGTGAAACGATTCTTGTCTCTCCTTTTCAAAACACCATCAGTCTGTAAATTAGTTTTTTCCTCAATTTTGACATGATGTTCCTCCTCTTTACTTCCCTCATTCTCTTCAATTAGGTCTGAAATAAATAAATAAAACATTAGTTTTCATTAAATCTTACAATTTCTAATTAAAAGCTGAAAAGTAAAAAGACACTGGAAACATCGGCTACACACACTGTAATTTTGATGCACATTAAATGTAAAATAAATCAGATCATATTATGTTTGGTCCATTAACGTGTACACATTTAAGCAGATTCAATTCAATTCCTCTTTATTTATCTAGTGCTTTTACAACATAACTGTGTCAAAGCCGCTTAACATAGAAGTTATAGTAAATTGAAACTGTGTCAGTCCAGTTTTCAGAGTTTCTCATAAAAGTCATTTTGGTCATATTGATCAGACACAGATTTGAAAGCTGTAAATGGCTTAATTTTATTCATATATATTCATAATTACAACAAATTATTTTTCTAAAATTTGTAAAGCAGACAGGGAATACTTGTTCATTCTGTGCCTGACTGGTAAACGCATCAGAAAAAAAGTTCTGGGGTAACAGCTGAACAAACAGCTGAATATTTGCCTCGCAGACATAAGACATGCCTGTACAGCATCTGCATAGAGCCTGGAATGTGCACCTTTCCCCTTGTGTGCTGTTGGGTCATTTTCATCCATTTTGGGGTGATTTTAATGCTTAATTTGGCCAAAACTTTCTCTGTTTCACCAAACGGACTGATATTTGGGGACATCTTATTTTGACATATTGTGGGAAAATGTTTTGAAAAAAACAAAACTTAACACTCTGGGCAAATTTACTCCCTTTTTGTTATATTCATGGCCATTTTTTCTCCGTCAACATTGTTTAACTGGTATCCACCCATGGGACGACAAAAAGGAAATGGGTAAGAGTATAAAGAAAGAGGAGGAGAGTTAAAGAGAGGGCAGCATTATGTGGTGTGCGGAAGAAAGAGAAGTTGACTGAACTGTTGCAGTGCGGGGAAATGAGTAGAGAAACCGTGTCGAGACGAGCAGTCTAAACTTAACGACTGGCTGTGAGAAACAAAAAGCAAAAGTACGTATCGAAGCAATAGAGCAAAGACTGCTGTCTTGTTACTGAAGTGCTCGTGACGTCTGTGAACGAGTGTGTCACCAAAGAACAAAATCAATTCACAGATTTATCTCACTGACTTGGAGTCAGCTGCCAACTCACCGGCTGGGCTCATTTGCATTTTTTCCTTTCACTTTCATTTGAGTTAAGTGCTGAGGGTTTTGTGTTTCATTGTGATTATTGTTATATTGTTTGTTTTGTTGTTGATACTGCTGTTTGTGTGTGAAAAGTACAACGTCAAAAGACAGTCACCCCTTGAGTGAAAATTGGTCTATGCGAGAAGGCGTGAACTATCATTACTAATTGCAGTGATTCACACCTGAGAAGACAAAGACCTGCATGATGAGCCATTAGACAGGTATGTGACTCAAGGCTGATTTATACTTCTGCGTCAAGCGACGGCGTAGCCTACGTGTGGACGCATTGCCCCTTGCTGTGGCCGTCGGCGTCGCCGATATATTTTCTTTTAATAAACTTTGAAAGCAGTATTTTGGAGCAGTAAACATGTTAGGCTGAATAATACAAATGAATCCTTCCGCTGTCTTTTTTAGTTTCAAAAATACAGATTTATTTACAATTTAAAACGGCATCTTTGGATATCTTTTCTGCTGGAGATACTGTTGTTCTAAAAAAACTTAAAAATGTAAAAAAATAAATAAATAAAAATTTACATATACAGTAGGAATGGTACAGCAGAAAATATTGGCGGTTTTAAAACCTTGAAAGTTTTATTAGATGGATTGTTGGTGATTGTATGGGTTTTGGCCAGATTGGGTAGCAAAACATGAACAAAGGAAAATGAAGACCTGTTTAAAAAAAGATTTAAGACCTACAACACAATATTTCAGTAAATTTAATACTTTTTAAGGCCTAAAATTTGGATTTTGGAATTTACAACATCTTAAGACCCCGCGGAAACCCTGTTTAAACACAATAGTATAATAATGATGTACTTCTGACTCAGATACTATCTGTGAGAACTAATAACAACTACTAGAAACAAGTTTAAACCCATAAAGAATTTGATGAAAAAAAGAAATTGTGATCAACGTGACATATGCAAATGGAAAGTACTAAGCCAACACTATCTCAGTAATAGCAGATATCTTCTATGAGAATACTGTAGGTCAAATATCCTCAGCTTAGTTAAAAAAAAAATTATTTATTGTTTTTATTTATTTTATATAGCGCCAGTGCTCAAGGACGCTTTACAAACAGTAGGAGAACAAGAAAGCAATAACCTTAAAAAGGTAGAGAAAATGGGAGACTAATAATACATAAAAAAAAAAAAGAAAAAAGACACGAGAACAAGTAACAAGAAAGAAACTCATTCCTGTCTTTCAATGAGTGCTTATGTGCATTTAGGAGAACTAGGCAGCACACTCAGGGCTGCAAGACGGATTTAATTTAGTATTCTTATTATTAAAATATATCTGAATGTGGATTTTATAACTGAGACTTCTGAGGGGGTGAGTGTGATAGGTGAGAATGAAAACTAACCTGTTTGTTCCTGCAGATCTTCCTGTTTGACTCTGAATGTTTCTTCAATCTTCACATCTTCACTCTCCTCTTTAATAAACGCCATCTTTATAACAGTGTGGAGATCAGTCGCTTCAGCAGGAGTTTTTCTCTGTGTTTGGACACTTTATCCTGTTTAAAATGAACAAAACAATAAAAATGTTCTGTTTAAATAAATAAAACAATGAACAGAAACAAAATAACTTCTCTTCAACATTTTCTTTATATGAGAATAATTAACAAAAAGAAATCAGGTAAAAGGTTTCATTAAAACACGTATTACACACATTTCTGTAACTTATTCAAACAATAGCCCTCATTACGGTGAGTAAAATAATTCTACGTTGTATAAATGGTTTAAATAATATTTCCAACAGCAGGAACACATTTTAGCGTCGGATAAAAAACCTTAAACTTTAATTAAATCGGTTTATATCAATAAACGTTTTAAAACACAAACCTTTCTCCAGTTGAATCACAGCGCTGAAATGGCGCCGCCTGATGACGTCACACACCGCGCCAAAATAAAAGTCTTTTTTTGTTTAGCTTTTTTGCCACTTACTGTTGCAGTCATGACTTATTGATACATTTCTCCCATGTTTTTCACTTTACACTGTGTCTGCGCTCTCTCTCTCTCTCTCTCTCTCTCTCTCTCTCTCTCTCTCTCTCTACAAAGACACACCACTATTTAAAATTGATCAAAACCTTTAATCTAAACGTTTTAAGACAATTTTGAGAAACTTTTCAATCTTGTTCATGACTTGCATGGCTACAACTCATTACTTCCTATTAATATCTGAGTTCAAATCTCATCCTCTTAATTATGACCTATTCTTTTCTATTTCTACAACTTCATAGGCCTAAATAGGGTTTCTTTTTTTCATATGAATCTTATTATCTATGTTCCACGTTTCCTGCCATTCTTTAGCAATATTCATTTATTTTATTTTCGGCTTAGTCCTTTTATTAATACGGGGTCGGCACAGCGGAATGAACCGACAACTTATCTAGCACATTTGCGTTCTGAAGATGAGCATGACGATCGTGCTACTCACTGCACCACCGTGTCCCCTTATATATATATCTATCTATATATATCTATATATATATATATATATATATATATATATATATATATATATATATATATATATATATATATAGGGGTGTAGTGGACATTTTAAAAGTGGGGGGGACAGCTGTATGAAATCCAAAGGTTTACATTTTTAATCACCTGTTTCTAAATGGTCAGTCTCTAAAAGTGCGGGGGACGTATCCCCCCGGTTGCTACGCCCCATATATATATCCCAGACAGCACACATACGTTGGGCCGACGTCGGCCAAAGATCAAATCGTCGGCCCCTTTAATTCTAACATCTATTATAAATGGTCGGCCAAACATACGCATGATAATTTGGTCGTGTGTTTGACGTCCCACAAGATAATTAGATAATCAGTCCTATATGGACATAATGCGAAATAACATTCTGATGTTTTGCAATAATTATTAGAGTTCACATATCAAAATCTCTGGATGCCAAATGTAGAAAGGAAAAGCTATAAATTAATACATTTATAGTAAGAAGGCTTTCAAAGAGTAACTAAAAATACAATTTTAGAGGATACAAAAGTTTGGATAAAAGCATTTTTAGGAGAACTGGAAAAGTCAACGCAAAACACTAGATATTAAGTACACTCCCAAAGCAAATTACTTTATCTTCAGTCTGAATACAAAATTTGGGGAAATTATTATATTGAGCATGTTTGGGATTTAGTGGAGAGCAGTTATGAGTAGAGACTTCACCAACTTTATTATATAAGAGGAATTAATGTACTTAAATATAAATAATTCTGTCACTTAAATATATTATTCCAAAAACTCACTCAAACAGGTAAAGAAATCTGAGATCTATTAGTAATTGAGTGAATGTCTTTGTTTGACATGTACTGAGAAGATTTGTGCAGTCAAATATAAAATAATGTAAAAAAAAATCTGTAGGGCCAGACTTGACGTTATTATACAATCAGGGTTTGCACAGAAACAATGTTATATTCCTCTGAAGAGTCTGAAATGAAGACAAATTAATCCTTTGTCCACAAATGTTTCCCTCTGTTGTCAAGAAACCGATTGAGAAACAGGTAGCCAATCAGCTTTTTCTGAGCCACATGCAGGCAGCCAATCAGCTTTCGCTGATCAGCGTGCAGGCAAATATCCCGCCCATGGCGCTCAGTCTGAGGCAGAGAGTGGAGAGTAAAGAGTGCAGAGCTTTGCTGTTTGCTGTTTGCTGTTTAATTCCTTTAACTCCACTTATGTTACGGGTGTTGTGCGTCTATTCAAAGTAAGTGTATTATATCTGACCTTTATAGCGTTTGCAGATTTGCTGCAATTATCTTGCGGGTGGAACCGCTTTAACATGTGTGCTCAGTGCTAATATACTCTCTTGTTTTTAGCTCGATGCTACGCTGTAATCACTTCTGTAATGCGTTTCTCGCATAGAGGTAAAATTGGTTTTATATTCGCACACTCGTTCATTTAGAAGTCTCTCTATTGTTTACCATGTTACTTTGAATATTCGATCGGAATTAGCATGCAAGTGTTCTTGAAAACAACATTAACACAGTTTATTTGACTGTGAACAATTTTGTACTGTGATAGTTATTGGCTGCTAATATGATTTCTCTATTTAGAGTTTGCAAATAATACTTTTATGAAACTAAATTATTAGGAAGAATGTCTGAATATCCCAATATAAAACCAACTTTACCTCTAATGTAGAATCAGCTACTCAAGACTATTTTAAGGCAAATGTTTAAAAATGGGTTTTCTGGAGGATTTTTTTATCATTGATCAGACTAAAAGAGCTTATAAGACTTTATCAGTGTTGTTGTTGTTGTTATTTGTGTGTTTTAAAAGAAACAATTAATGATGTTTCAGAAAGAGTTATGATTGTCAATTATATATTGAAAATTTAATACAAGTGTTGCCATTAATATAGCCAGTGCTGCTGATATAACATTAAAATATAAATATGCAAACAGCATGAAATTACAATAATTGTCTCCTCCTCCTCCAGTGAAGCTCATCCTCCGCTGAAGCTATAAACACTGGAATATTCCCATCAGGCTCCAGTGAAGAGTTTATTGAAGGACAGCGAGAACATGAGTGATCCAGAACCCTGCAAAATTAAAATGAAGACTCTGAACAACAAATAGGTTGGTGTTTATTCCTGATCAAGGGGGGCGCAGGAGTTGTTGAGCTTTTGGGGCTTCAGCCCCTAATGTTTGTTCCAAAGCCATGAATCTTTTTGATTTAAGTTTTGTCAAAACGTAGTTTTCCAACACATTATGCAGAAATATTTAAACCGATTCATTATTGCTTTTCCACAGGATCAATAAAGCAATATAAGCTGGGCTTTCTCTATCTCTTTTCTTTAAGGTTTTTTTTTTTTTTCATAATTTTTTTTTTATCAGAGGCAGCCCCACAGCAGTAAGCGGTTTCTGTCTACTTTCTGAAAGCGAGTTTACACACAGACACACACATGCAAACCATGGTCCTGCATAGCCATGCCAATTTTGTCATTTCTCTTCTGCAAATTTTATTGATTTATTTATTTTTTAAATCTGCTTTATTCTTTTAAACCTGTTGATTTGGTGGTTTTCCTTAAGATACACCTTTGTGAATGTTATATTTTGTGTGTAGTCTTCAATGTGCGCGATCAATTCCTGATCCTTTGCATACATTTTTAAATCAAAAGACAAAATATTTTAATTACTTTTGATGTGCTAAAATATTTGTTAAACGAATGGCTAACCTAGGTGCCCTTTAAAAAAAGCATATATACCTATTAAAACTGAGTAAAGTGCATGGTCTAATAATTTCTAACGGAAATAAAGGAAATTAGTTATCTATTTCATTATTTAATGCATAAAACAGGCTAGTCTTTTTTTATGAATTGAGTTAATTGATCTGAAACTTTTAATTGCATTCTCTTTTCTTGTAAATAATAAAAGTTGCATCAAATTGATGAAAACTAACCTGAATACCCGCATGAACAGGGCCACAATGAATTTTATTTTACATTTAAACAATTGGATAGTGTCTTCTGTCTACATGACTGGCAAACGCGTCAGAAAAAAAAAAAAACTGCTGAATCTCTGTGAATATTTGGTTAACTTCTAAAACAAATGTTGTCTTTAGTGATGTTAGTAATGCATAGAAAAATGCAAAGCAGAATTCTCCTGAGCTCATTAATCCACTTATGACAGCCACTTTGATGGCTTTTAAAGTGGTTAATGAGGTTGCAATATAGATGCAGTCACCTCATGCTTGTGTTGCGGTACAATCCGTAAACTCCACTCATTAAAACAACAGCTTGGTGTTTATACTTTAATATCGTGACTATATTTAATTGTTGATCATGGGCCAACAATATCGTTATCATGATAATACGAATAATGGTGCAACCCAGTGTTGCCAACTATTTCCAATAAAAAGTAGCTAAAGCCTGCCCGAAAAGTATCTAGTTGTTGCCAAATGACGTCACGCATCAATTTGCAAATCAGTGACATCATCATGTAGTATCTGACAAGCGTAAGCCCATCATGTCTCTACTCTGTGTATTGTATTATATTAAAACATTATATGCAGATGCACAATAAATAGGTTCTTATTAACATACATCTTTATGTAGTATACAAAAACATTTGTTTTCTCAAATTGACAGGCCATCTCTGCAAAAACATTATTTGAAATATGTTCACTTAGATTTGTATGAAAAATATAGTTGACTATTTGTAAAAGTAATACAAACACTTTTTGATAAGAATTGTTACTTACTTTTTAACAATCACAGCTTGTTACTTTTTTAAACTTGTGAAATTAACACATTTGTGAAAGTGACAACAATTATAGCACTATTGGAATGTATTGCTACCTAAATTACCAACAATTATACATGTCAACGTATATTAGTAAATTAACAGTTATGAAAAACAATCTGAGCAATTTACTCTACTGGGTGAAGCCTGCAGACACTGCTCTTTTGAGTCACTTTTTAAAAATTGCTAAAAGTAGCCAGATGAATGTTAAAAATTGCTAAATTTATTGCTAGGTGCCTTTTGAAAAACAAAGTTGCTAAATCTAGCAACAAAATTGCTAAGTTGGCAACACTGGTGCAGCTCTATACCCTTTCATTATGTTCCTGGCAGTTTTTGACCCATTGACTTCCATTACAACCACATTTTTAACCGCAAAGCCATGACACCAAATAATCATGCATTCTAGATTGTTGGTGTTTTCCCTGTTGGGAAGAGGTCAGATGTGTCATTTGTACTGTTGATCATCAGTTGGCTGCATTAACCCTTTAGATAGGCCTGTTCAAAAAAGTTTCTGTCATTTATATGGAGTTCAGTGAAGTAAAACAGATTATAGTGTGCGTGCATAAATACACTTTATAGGGGGACCAACAGTTTTAACCCAAAAATGACCAGTCTATCAGATGAAGGAGAGCAGGAGTCAGAGATTCAATTAAAAGAAAGTTTACTGTAGATAGTTTGCAGTTTCATCAGCAGATGCCAGCTTTAATACTCACAAAAAGTTTGTAGACCGCTCTACATACAATCTCAGAACAACAACAATTAGACTCTTACGTCACACCATTAACTGCGTCATACATATAGGTGTTTAACCCCCAGGTGTCGAAGACCGCGTACATGCGTTTTGACAAATCTTCTCGTAATGATGAAATGAACTTAAATTACACTTTCAGTTTTGATCGTACAGATAAGATCAATACATCAATCGAATCTGTTAAGTGTCTAGTTTTTATTGTGTACACTCACAATGACAATAAATGTGTGTGCTTTTGCAATATAAGGATAATAAACAGTGTAGGCTTTCTCTCTCTCTCTCCGCGAACAGTTTTTAGAAATGTGTCAGTGAAGTGCACTGAAACTCCACGAAAACAAAACACACAGATAACTGGAAAGTAGACAATGTGACAATGAGGAAATTTCCCCACCGGATAATCGACATGTGACAACACCGGTAATACCAGTATCACTGTGGGGGTTTCCTCTTTTCCACTTTTTTTTTTTTTGCTTTTAAATAGCTTATAAATGCTTTTGCGGGAATTGCCAACATGCGCTGTAATAAGGGCGCTATACACACTACACAGCTTACACTGGCAAGATGACAATTGCTCCACGGGACCAGTTTTATTTGTTATTTGCGTGTTGTTCCTTTTTAAAATACCTTTTATTTGTAAAAATCTCTTAAGTAAATATTGGCTGGTAACATAACATAACAATATCTGGTAACATAATCTCCCTCAGAGATATTGGAGTTCAATAACGTGGAGCGCAGTATGACTATTGACCAACACCTCCCTGTAAGTTTACACACTGCATAGACTACAGATCCTGTGTGTTATGAATTGCATGTTTTAAATGACAGCGAGACATGCTCCATTTATAGCCGTTAAGCTTAAATAGGCAAAGCATTTTTTTTTAATAATATTAAAACACATTAATACAAACTAGCCACCCTTTGAGATAGATATAAATATATATATTTATATTTAAATATATATATATATATATATATATATATATATATATATATATATATATATATATATATATATATATATATATATATATATATATATATATAAAAAAATTTCTTCTACACATTAAACGCATAATCAAGTGCAAAAAAGAACAGCTGAACTTTGGACAAAGTGATCACTGCGGTTGCCGCGATGGTTGCTTTTTTTCTCTGCAGTTGGCTTATTAACGCGCAGCATTGCTAAATTACTCGTATGAAAAAAAAAGATTTATTATTAAGCATTGTTAGATGATGTTGCGTGATTTTTAATATGGGAGTATGCGTTGCGTATTTATGCCTATTGATCTGATCCCGCGACCCACCCATAGTTAAACATTAAGTAGGTGCGTTGAATGTGGGTGTATAAATTAGTTGTGTTTCCTCCGGTTGCTGCCACCTTTGTCAGGCAAAGTTTGCAGATTGCCTCTTTAAAAACAAAAAAAAATATTATTTTAAAAACATTGAACAATATTAATGATATGACGTAGTTCCGGAAACTTTCTACTTCGCTGTTTATTCGTCTGACTTAAAAGTGGGTTTCTTTTGTCGTTTTAAAAAATATCACAACGGTGAACACTGCAAGTATAAAAGCCTCGTCTGTATCGCGAGGTGCGCGCGCAGTCAGCAGAGGTGTGCGATGTGTTGCGCCAGGCAAAAGTATAAATCCAGCTTTTCTGTCTTACTCCCACACACACTATACTCCATAAAAAAGGCAGAAACTTTTTTGCACTGTAACTGATGATCAATAGTAAAAAGCATAAATCTCTTCCCAACAGGAAAATGTCACTGTTGTGTGGGAATGGTGATCCCCCAAAAAAATAAAAACAAACTTTACAAAAATATGTTTGTCACTTGTTTTTAAATTATTAATCTTGGGCGCCAGACAGAATATCTGTCAAAATACCTTTTAAAGAAAATATACTACGGCTAGCTCTCACCACCATTTACAAATATTAAACCAAAAATAAATAAACGCATAAATTAACAAACAAGGAGAACCAGAAAAACTCATACAATTGCTGTATTTGTCTAAATAAATTTTGTATTAGTCAGTAATATTAATTTAAAAACACTTTGTACTTTTCACACACAAACAGCAGTATCAACAACAAAACAAACAATATAACAATAATCACAATGAAACTCTCAGCACTTATAACTTAAATGAAAGTGAAAGGAAAAATGCTAATGATTTCAGGCCAGCCGATTTGTCAGATTTGAAAACAGGGAAAAATAATAATGATAATAATAGTACGGGGAGAAAACAAAACAAGAGAAACAAAATGAGAATTTGGGCAAAGAAAACAAAAACTTTTGCTTCTTACCCATGGAGCGGAGGGGCCAAGGGAAATGAGAGGGGAATGGCGAATGTGAAGGTTGAAGGCATCGACGAACCAAGCCGGTGAGTCGGCAGCTGACCTCATGCCAGCAAGATAAATCTGTAAGTTGATTTTGTTCAGGACACACTGCACTGAAGTCTTTGGTGTTCACAGACATCAGTAAGAAGACAGCGGTCTTTGCTCCGTTGCTTCGATACGTACTTACGCTTTTTGTTTCTCTCAGCATTTTTTTAAGCATTTAAGCATTTTCCTAGAATATGTCAAAATAAGATGTCCCCAAATATCAGTCCGTTTGCTGAAACACGGAGAAAGTTTTGGCCCAATTTAGCCTGAAAATCCCCCCCAGAATGGATGAAAATGACTCAACACCACACAAGGGTAATTGTGCACATTCCAGTCTTTTTATGCAGATGCTGTACAGGTATGTCTCAAGTCTGCGAGGCAAATATTCAGCTGTTTGTTCAGCTGTTACCCCAGAACTTTTTTTCTGATGTTTACCAGTCAGGCACAGAATGAACAAATTTTTAGAAAAAACATTTTGTTGTAATTATAAATAAATATACGAATATATATATATATATATATATATATATATATATATACGGCTCTCAGTCCCACCCACACTAGTCACCGATTTCAAGCCGACCAATCACAAAGCTTGCGCTATGCGTCATTGTGATGTGTAGTTACATTTTTTTGAGAGGTGCACGTCAACGATACTGACAGCCACGGTGAGGGCTATGCGTTCGCGCGTAGGCTGTGCCGTAGCATATGCGTGCACTTGACGCAGAAGTATAAATCAGCCTTTATGGACCAAACAAAATATGATTTGATTTATTTTACATTTAATGTGCATCAAAATTACAGTGTTTGTAGCCAATGTTTCCTGTGTCTTTTCATTTTTCAGCTTTTGATGAGAGTTTTTAAGACTTAATGAAAACTAATGTTTTATTCATTTCAGACCTAATTGAAGAGAATGAGGGGATTAAAGAGGAGAAACATCATGTCAAAATTGAGGAAAAAACTCATTTAGAGACTGATGGTATTTTGAAAAGGAGAGACAAGAATTGTTTCACCTGCACTCAGTGTGGAAAGAGTTTCAGCTGCTCATCACACCTTAACAATCACATAAGAATCCATACTGGAGAGAAACCATTCACATGCACTCAGTGTGGGAAAAAATTCAGCCAATCATCATCCCTTAATCAACACATGAGGATCCACACTGGAGAGAAACCATTCACATGCACTCAGTGTGGGAAGAGTTTCAGCATATCATCAAACTTGAATCTACACATGATGATCCACACTGGAGAGAAACCATTCACATGTACCCAGTGTGGGAAGAGTTTTAACTGCTCATCACACCTTAATCAACACATGATGATCCACACCGGAGAGAAACCATTCACATGCACTCAGTGTGGGAAGAGTTTCAGCTGCTCATCATCCCTTAATCAACACATGAGGATCCACACCGGAGAGAAACCATTCACATGCACTCAGTGTGGGAAGAGTTTCAGCTGCTCATCATCCCTTAATAAACACATGAGGATCCACACTGGAGAGAAACCATTCACATGTACCCAGTGTGGGAAGAGTTTTAACTGCTCATCACACCTTAATCAACACATGATGAGCCACACTGAAGAGAAACCATTCACATGCACTCAGTGTGGGAAGAGTTTCAGACAATCATCATCCCTTAATCAGCACATGAGGATCCACACTGGAGAGAAACCATTCACATGCACTCAGTGTGGAAAGAGTTTCAGCCGATCATCACACCTTAATCTACACATGATGATCCACACTGGAGAGTGTCCATTCACATGCACTCAGTGTGGGAAGAGTTTTAACTGCTCATCATCCCTTAATCGACACATGATGATCCACAGTGGAGAGAAACCATTCACATGCACCCAGTGTGGGAAGAGTTTTAACTGCTCATCACACCTTAATCGACACATGAGGATCCACACTGGAGAGAAACCATTCACATGCACTCAGTGTGGGAAGAGTTTTAACTGCTCATCACACCTTAATCGACACATGAGGATCCACACTGGAGAGAAACCATTCACTTGCACTTAAGCCGTGGTCACACTGGACTTTTCTCCACATAGACTTCCATTCATATGCACGCGAATGCATCAGACAGGAAACAAAGTTTGTGCGTCAAGTTTCGCAGTTCACTGCATTGCAAAGTTCAAGCTTGGTGAACTCCGACCTGCAAAATTGCATCATTTGACTGTGTGAGACCAATCGTAGATCAAAACATGACCTCCCTGGACAGAAATGTAAAATATGGACCAATCGCTCACTCTTTTAATGTCTATTCATCTTGTTTAATCCCACCCCTTTTCGCAGCGCCTTACAACAGAATTTTGCTTGCTCTAACTCCAGTGTGACCCCAGCTTCGGCGTGGGATGAGTTTCAGCAACTCATCAGACCTTAATAAACACATGAAGACCCTCATTGGAGCATTCACATACACTCAGTTTGGGAAGAGTTTCAACTGATCAGCAAACCTTAATGAACACATTCTTCATGTTCACTAGTGTGAGAGTATATGTGCTTTGAGTGTGAGAAGACTTTAATTACAGCTACAAAATTGAAACTGCACCAAACGATTCACTGGAGAGACTGTACAGGTGTTCACACTGTGACAAGAGGTTTAATCAGTGAACACATCTGAAAACACAAAAGAGGATTCACACTGGAAAGAAACTGTACAGATCTGATCAGTGTCTACTAGGGCTGGGTATCGTTCCAAAATTTTTTATACCGATACCCTGAATTCGATACCGGTTCTGAACGATACTTTTTTCGATACTTTTAAGAAATAGATTTTAACAAGATTATTTTATTTAGGATGTTTGTGACACTTTTCACAGCAGGTTTATGTCTAAGACCAATAAACAAAAGCACAAAATGAACAAAGTGTAGTTAACACAATATATTAGTGCAAACCGTTTTAATAAAGTTCAAGCAGTTTTAAGTCAATCAATTTTAAGTATTTGTGAGGCTTACTGCAGCTTAAAGGTTTAGTTCACCCAAAAATTGAAATTCTGTCATTAATTATTTACAAATGAAGATATTTTGGATTAAATCCAAGAGCTTTCTGATCCTTCCATGGATAAATCATTGAATAAAGTTATTTTTGTTTACTTTGCACACAGAAGTATTCTTGCAGCTTCATATAATTATGATTGAACCACTTATATCGCATGGACTTATTTTGACTGTTTTTGGTTCCTTTCTAGGCATTGAAAAATGCATATCCAGTAAATCTAATCTTTCTCCACAGTAGAAAAAGGCAGCAAACCTTTAACATAAAATTTGTAACGGCCCTGTGGCATTCATCTTTCCTTTCTTTGTTCATTTTTACTTTTTCTGCCAGTGTAAATGGATTATCACTTGATGGTCTCCTAATTCCAGGGTCAGCGGGAGCAGAGACCATAACATTAATGTGAAGAAAACATGAAAGCTAAACTGTTAATGCAGCCAAGAGTAAGGACATTTATATAAGATAAGTTTAATGTGAGGTAAACTTCATCATTTATTGTTAAACTTAAAGTATTTTAGTATCAACTTAGCTAGGTATTTAAAGCCATCGAGACAGTACATAATGTTACACAGCTTACGTTAGGTCAAAAAAGGATTAATAAATTTACCCCGCACAAACTTAAGTCCTGTTTACACTGTCAGGTCTTGATGCCCAATTCCGTATACATATGATACTACCTATATCAGATTTTTTTTGTCTGTCCGTTTACATGTTCTTTTAATTGTGACCCATATCCAATTCATGTCTTTACACTTGCCGTACAATTTACGATGCATGCATAAACGCGGGTTTTAGCATATGTGCCACACTAGCTACGATGGAAGAAACGGTCTTGTTTATAGCTCTGCGAAATATGCGAAGTGTAGTATAAGTATAGTATAAGGTTCAGTCCAGATTTACCCCCACGCAGTTTACGTAATGGTATGGCCCTGATGTGTGTGTAGTTGATGTAGCCTTTGCCTGTGTGCGCACTGGTGTTGTTGGAAAGAATAAAGTTGTTCTATGTGTAGCCTGAGTGAGTGTATTATTAGCGACAAAAAGCAAAAGTTACAACACGAAGTTCGCCCAACTTTAAAATGATTTTGAGGTGGAGGAGGTGGGAAAGGGCCGTCATCGCAGCTTGCGCTTATGGTTAATATGCTGTATGATGTCCTCCACCATTCAGAGGAATGTGTGGTTACGAGAGAGATCTCAAGTCTGGTGGGAGCAAATTGTGGCTACTGACCACTTTCCTCCATGTTTCCTCTGTTGTTGTTGTTGTTTACCGCGTCAGAATCTCTACACACGCTCTTCCTTCTACATCATTAAACCGCAGAGAAGCACCACATTGTCACAAGTTTAATGATGATCAGAACAATTCAATTCAATTCACCTTTATTTGTATAGCGCTTATACAATGTAGATAGTGTCAAAGCAGCTTCATGTAAAAGGTCATAGTAAATAGGAACAGTGTAGTTCAGTTTGTAGTGTTTAAGTTCAGTTCAGTTTAGCTCAGTTCAGTGTGGTTTAATAATCACTACTGAGAGTCCAAACACTGAAGAGCAAATCCAACGATGCGCAGCTCCATGCAGATCCCGAACCATGCAAGCCAGAGGCGACAGCGGAGAGGGAAAAAAAACTTCACTAAATGGCAGAAGGGAAGAAAAAAAACCTTGAGAGAAACCAGGCTCAGTTGGGCACGATCATTTTAATTTCTCCGCTGGCTAAATGTCTTGTGGAGAGCTGCAGTCTCAGTGGCGGAGGCTGGAAGCTGGCCTCAGCGAAGACTCATCTGTCTCTGGAGCATCACAGGAATCAGTCTCATGTTCTCCACTCTTCCATGACCACCACAGTAGCTGTTCAGGATACGGCCTGGTCCAGGATATGGAAACCTTGGGATCATCTCGTCGTTGGTCTTGGATCGAGTCAGTGACTCTGCATAGTCTGAGGGCCTCGGGAAGAGTATCCCCAGGAGGAAATGGAGAATAAAGAAAATAATTAGCGTAGCTGATGTTCATAGTGTATATCAACAAGATGCAGAACCTGTGTGGAAGCCCGCTAAGTAGTGCACTAAGTGTATGCTTTACTGAACAGATAGGTCTTTAATCTAGTTTTGAATTGGGAGAGTGTGTCTGAGCCTCGGACGTTATCAGGAAGGCTGTTCCAGAGTTTAGGAGCTATAAATGAGAAGGCTCGACCTCCTTTACTCGACTTAGCTATTCTGGGTACTACCAGAAGCCCTAAGTTTTGAGATCTTAAAGAGCGAGTTGGATTGTAGCGAGACAGAAGATTGGTTAGATAAACAGGAGCTAGATTATTTAAAGCTTTATATGTAAGAAGCAATATTTTAAATTCAATACGAAACTTAACAGGCAGCCAGTGTAAGGAGGATAAAATTGGGGTGATGTGATCAAATTTTCTAGACCTGGTAAGAACTCTGGCAGCTGCATTTTGTACTAATTGAAGTTTGTTAATAGATGATGCTGGGCAGCCAGCAAACAGTGCATTACAGTAGTCCAGCCTAGAAGTCATAAAAGCATGGACTAGCTTTTCTGCATCTGAGATGGATAGCATACTTCGTAACTTAGCGATATTTCTCAGATGAAAGAAAGCAGTTTTTTTGACATGGGATATATGATTTTTAAAAGTTAAATTGCTGTCTAATATGACACCCAGATCTTTTATAGTAGAGCTAACGCTAACTTTGTATCCCTCTAATTGTAGGTTGAGTTGTGAGATCTGCTGTGTACAGGATTTAGGCCCAATAAGTAATAATTCTGTTTTGTCTGAGTTTAAGAGAAGATAATTGTTGGTCATCCAGTCTTTAACATATTTAATACACTCAGTTAGCTTGGACAGTTTAGACGTCTCGTCAGGTTTAGTTGAAATATATAATTGAGTATCATCTGCATAGCAGTGAAAGCTGATCCCATGTCTTCTAATAATGTCTCCCAGGGGTAGCATGTATATTGTAAACAGCAAAGGGCCTAAAACTGATCCTTGAGGCACCCCGTATTTTACTGGGCTGATTTGTGAAGGCTGTCCATTAATATTCACAAACTGTTAACGGTCAGATAAGTATGACTTAAACTATTGTAGGGCCTGTCCCTGGACACCTGTAGACTTTAAGCGATTAATAAGGATACCATGGTCAATGGTGTCAAATGCTGCACTAGGATCGAGTAGAACTAATAGCGAGATGCACCCTTGGTCAGCAGCTAAGAGTAAATCGTTGGTTATTTTCACTAATGCAGTTTCTGTACTGTGATGAGCTCTGAAACCTGACTGAAACACTTCAAAAACATTGTTCGCCTGCAGAAAGAAGCATAATTGAGCAGAAACAACTTTTTCTAGTATTTTAGATATACAGTAGGTGAGAGTTCAAAGTGACTATTACCGTCGCGTCATATACCGCCGCCGTTTGAAATAGGAGCCGCTTTATTTTTAGTGTATGACCGCAGTTTGTGAATGAGCCGCCAGGGGGCGCAAAGGGACGGGATGTGAACGGACAGAAATAGCCCACACAGCAGCCTTAAATATGCTACTGTGCTTGTAAATGAGATTAAACAATAAGTCAAAGCATTATAATTCCTTTATTAATCATTTAAAATTTGTTAACACGCTTTATTGTTATTCTAAACTTTTTAAGTGCAAAGAGGATTCCTTTTGAAAAATAGAATTGAAGAAGTTAAAGACAACTGAAATGAAAGCACAAACATTCAGTACAAATATTCTAAGTATGCCTAAATAAAAAAATAAAGCAGTCTTTTAGCCTAAATGTAAAGAGATGTTCATGTGGTACTTGTGGTGAAACACTAAGAAACGGTCAGGCGCATGGTCTAAAGCAGTGGCGCAATTCCCGGGGGGGACAGGGGGGACATGTCCCACTCACTTTTTTTTAGATATAACGTTAGCACAGGCCCGGATTGGATAATCGGGAGGACCGGGAGAATTCCCGGTGGGCCGGTCTGTGTTTTGGCCGCGAGGGCTGGGTCCCTAGCTGCTCGCACTCTCAGCCGTCGCACTTTTTTCATTCATTAATTTATTATTTGACCATAGCCTCACTCTTTTTACTCGTTATTTTGCCGCAGATTCACTCTTATTTTTTTATTTTCTCGCAGCCCCGTGAGCAGAATGCAGCCTGAAGGTTAATGATGATGTACCATAATTCGACCCCAAACAGCGGCACCTTAGTGAAAATAAGAATTTGAATAATTAATATTAATGAATATTACACCTACTCAATGAAAATCAAATGACTCAAGTTTTTCCTCTATACGTAAAAGCGCTACATGTGGTCCAGTGGTCAGCACGTTGCATTAGAATTCAGACGACCCGTGTTCGACACTCACCGAAGTAAATATTATTATTATTATTTCTTCAGTTTTATTGTTAAGACATATAATACTGTTCGGGTTGTTGAACATTTGAAGTTCTAAAGCAGCTGTTTTCTTGAAAAAGACGTGATAGTGTCATTAGAAACCGAAATGGAATTGACGTTAATAGTCAGTTGTGAACTGATGTAATTCTTTTCAAGAAAACTTACATAAGTGAATATGAAATTTTGATGTAAAAAAACAAATAGGATTCTGACATTTAACAAATAAGATTTGTTAAAACAAATAGCCTAATTGGTGGCATTTGCAAATTCGGCCTGCAATGTCAGGTTTGCAGTGTTATAAATTTGTGCATGAGTGAATTTGCAGCAGATGTCTTATGGTTAAATGAGGTTAGGTTATATGCTGCTTTGCTAAACAAAATTTAGTTTAACCTCTGCCTATTACAAGACAGAAAAATAAAACACTTTAATGATAATATCAATATTGTTTTGCCTTTTAAAATGATAATAGAATTAGGGCTGTGACGGTAACGGATTTTCTGTTACGGCGGTGATGAAGCAAGAAATCATGCGGTATGTCGGTTAACCGCGCATATATATGTTTCCTCTTGGATTTTTTCCAGCTGTGGCAGCAGGCCTTTTTTACACAGATCTACAAACTACCTGTGGCGTTATATCAATGACAAATGTCGTGAGCGCAGTATTAAAAGCCGAGATCCCATTTATATAATAGCCTACAGCATGCTGATCTCTGCTTTTTTTTTCCGCTCGTGCACAAAACTTCTTGCCTCCCCTCAAATATAAGCCGCTTTAAGAGCGCGCAGATCTTCTTGTGCGCTCTCAAATAAACACTGCTGAAGTGCGATTTAGTGTGTTAATGTAACGAGTATGTCTCCAGCATTTATTAGATTTTCTAGGAATATTTATGAATTCCTCCGCTATTAATGCGTCCTGAAATAAAGTAAAACGGCGTCGTGTTTGCTGGCCTCACGCATCACGCACCTGTCACAGTCAGCTAGTCAGTCAGTTAGCACGTAACCTTAAAGGGTTAAACAAAGACGCACAGCATTACTGTTACAGAACTCACTTACCCTTTAATACACTTTGGTGCGATTATCACCCGCTATTAAAATAATAAAATGTTTTGAATGAGCAGCTGTAATGTAGCCGTGGCGGGATGAATCCTGGCCTGGCGCCCCGCCATGGAAGAATGAATGTAGCGGAAACCATATATATATATATAAAATCGCTCAACAGAAAATAAGCATTTTTAACGCACTGTTGTAATTTCTATATCCCAATCCTTTTATCAACATTTTGAATGCAAGTCAATATTTTAAAGATTATAACTTGAGATTGAGAATATGATTTTACCTCAGCGCTGCATTTTTCTCCTTCGCCCTCTCGCTGAGTTCAGGTGACGGAGTGTTGTGAAGTAGTTAAACTATCAAACTGGCACAGGAATATCAGTATATTAATATAGGATTTTTAATAAACTCTCTTATATCTGCTGGTGCTGATATTAATACGCAGATCTCGGTTATGCTGGTGCAGCCGTTAATACACGGTTCAGGTAATCAAAAACCCGGCTCGCCTACATGATGTTTAATTATGGGTGGGTCGCAGGTGGAGAAGTTCTATCATTGGTTATGTAGACCACTTTGCCTAAAATATCAAAAAGTTCAAACGCTTTGATTAAATATAGCGAAACTAACCGATCAATGGATGTTTGTCATAAAGAGTGATATTATAGGCTGCTCTTTTAATTTTGATCATACAGTTAACAAAGACTCAATATTCCAAACTGAATATTTCACTTTTATTTTATTTATATTACGATTGTATTTAACAGACCAGTTTGTGTTTTGGCCGCGGCATATAGCGGACCCTGAGGCACATCGCTTCACTTCAGTTTATTACTTATTCTTGTTTATTTTATAAATAACTGACCGACAAAAACTAAGATAAAAATTGTACAAAACAAAATTCGTTCAAAGAATATTTTTCTTCCGACGAAAATATATGAATTGTGTATTTTTGTGCGTCTCCATCCGCTACACAACTGTGCAATTAATGCTTTAATTAAATAAACTATTTAATTTAATAAACTGCTTTAATTAATGCTCCACTGTAATTGCTCCTACACAAACCCCTGTGATATATTAGCTACATGTTTTTATAAATGTCTTTACACAAAATTATTATATGCTATAGCCTATAGCCTACTTTAAATAAGTCAAAATATATGCGATTGTTGCCTCATCACCGTGGTCGCAGCTCGCACTTCTGTATAGCTTCTGTAAAAAAGACCTACATTTAACCAGCTTTTTAGCAAAGCCTATATTAATATACTGATATTCCTGGGCCAGTTTGACACTGTACATTGAACTGAGGAGAGTTTAACTACTTCACAACACTCCGTCACCTGAACTCAGCGAGAGGGAGAAGGAGAAAAGTGCAGCGCTGAGGTAAAATCATATTCTCAAGTAATAATCTTTAAAATAATGACTTGTATTAAAAATGTTGTTAAAGGGATTGGAATATAGAAATTACAGCGGTGCGTTAAAAATGTTTATTTTCTGTGGAGCGATTGATTTGAGTTAGGCCTGCTTTATTAAAATAAGCCTAAAATAAAAACAGCCTAAGCTGGTTATTAAAAAGGATTCAGTGTTTTCGTTTTGTAATCTAAATTTGTAGTTTAGGTGGAAAATACTTAGGTCAGGCCTTTTATTCCTTTTATTTAGTTTATTCTGTTTTTCTATACAATACTGAAAGATATTGTATAGAGTTGACATCTCATTGACATCTCATTATGGCGGTGATGCGGTTATCGTCACACCCCTAAATAGAATATAAACCCATCCTAAATGTTAACTGATTTCCACAGTTATAGCTTATTTAATTATTTAAACAAATCCTGACAATAAGTCTTGGCCTTTTTGTTTAAGAAGCAAGTCTTAAATAACTCACCTCAAATGTTTTGTTGTTCTTGTTGATACCTGAACAAAAAATACACTACATAGCCCTATAAAATGATACCAAACGAAATCTGTTTAAAAAATGATTTTTCCAACAAAAAAAAAAGAGTTTTTTTTAAAAGTTTGTCTAACTCGCTCCTTTTCTTCCATCATACGCCCGTACCTTATAACACATCCTTATAGATTTAAAAAATAGAACTCAAGCAGGCCTAATATTTAAATTACATAAAAAGTAGCCTTGACTACCTTTACGAGTACCTTTGAAAGGGAGGGAAGGCTACAATGCGAGTGGAAGAGGATCTCACTTTTCACTTATGTTTGCAAGTCTATATATATTTTATTTTTAGGCATTTAATATAAACATTTTAAGAAGAATTAATGATTTAGGGAGATACATTGTCCCAATAAAATAATATAAAAATAATTTAGCAAGCTGAGGTATAGTGTGAAATGCTGAAGACCCTGGATATATAGCCCGCTCCCACCACTGATAGTGATGGTGGCATTCTTTAAAGATCACCTTGCCCCGCGTCCCCCACCCGCCGCACACTCCAATATCTTATATCCAAATTCGTTCTCTTACTCTTAAAACAATTAAATAAACTTTTCACGTTATTTCCCAAAAATTATATTCTTTCATTTGTTCTCACTTTAAAAATACACTGTATATGTTATGATAAAATGTCAAATAAAATTGAAATGTAGGCTTTTCTGCACACAATTACCCAACATTGCTGCACATTCCTACAACTATCACCAACATTCCACTACTACAGTATTACCATCACTCAGATTTGGTCCCCCCCCCCACCTCTCAGACCAGAATTGCACCCTTGGTCTAAAGAGCTTAAGTTGAATGCTGCTTCATAGAATAATTTTGCCTCAGGACATATCTCGCAGGTTTATTTTTAATAGTTTTCAGTTAATTTTTTTGTTTCAAAACATCAATGTTCTCTTTAAAGTATAACTGTTGTTTTGTTTTTTTACCTAATGGCACAGTATGTTTTGTATTTTAATTTCAATTTCAGTCACCTTGCATATGCATTTGAAATATAATGCGCGCATAACCGCGGAAAGAAGAAAAAACTGTCAAAGGTTAGAGCTAATTCATCAAAATTAGCTATATTAAAATACAGCATGTAAGTTAATACAGGCAGAGTGTGAACAAACTCAAGGTAAGGCTTAGATATGCGCTTGCCTTTTAATGCATTTAAAAAGATTTGCGGCCTTTTTATAGGCTACAGGCTACTATGGTGTATAATGTTTCTTTTATTATTTTTTATTTTGTATGGTAAAGAACAATGCACTGTATGTTATTAATGTAAACTTAGGTTAAAATTTACCATTGATAAACGTGACCTATCTCAAGCAGATCACTTAAAGTATAATAAAATAATGTTAACGTCAATGTTCTTCTTTAAAGTAAAATTGTTGTTTTGTTTTTTTACTTAATGGATCAGTATGTTTTGTATTTTAATTTCAGTCACCTTACATATGCGTGTGAAATATAGGCTAATGCGCGCATAACCGTGAAAAAAAGAAGAAAAAGCTGTCAAAGGTTTGGCCAGTGTGTTTTTGTCTAATAAATGATAGTTTTTTTTACTTTAAAACTTTAAAACAGATTGCTATTTTTCTAATGACATATGATTTAATAAATTTGTATTTTAAAAATTTCTCTTGTTTGAATTTTTTTAACTGCACTTTTTAGGAAATATTTTAGTACATCAAAAAGTGTGGTTATAATGACATCTGACTGGCTAATCCAGCAAAAAAGTCACTAAAATGTAGTATTTAAATCTCATAGTTAAATAGAAACTGAGGCGTATAACTGCAAAAAAATCCACTTGAGAAAAAAAGATCCATCCCTTTCACCAGGCTGGCTACGGGCCTCATGTGTGCGCATGAGTCGATATGTTGCCTTTTTATAGTCTACATGCTACTATGATGTATAATAATGTTGTTATTGTTGTTTTGTCTGGTAAACTTAGGCTAAAACTTATAATTCATAAACGTGTTAGAAAAAAAAGCATGAAAAAAACACTTTTTCTTTTGCGTATAATCGGGAAAAAAACAGCCATACAGTTGATTAAGAGGATATATTTATTATGAGAAAAAAAGCAAATACAAATACAAAAATAACTGAATGTTTTTTTTTAAGTTGTCTCTAATACTGAAGACGTCGGTGGGCACTAACAGAGGTTCGTGGGGACCGTAGAAATTCGTTCACTCTGTCCTTTATGCGTTTGCTGTCAGCGCTGTGGGGGGTTAGGGAATCTCTTAATCACGCTGTCTCTAACAAACTGTTTTAGGTTCACGGGCAAAGCAACTTTGCCTCTCGAACCATCCCAGTTCGTTGTGGATGCCCACTCCGCGTAGCGCTGGTCTGGCACAACTGCACGAAACAAGAACAGTAAATCGGGATGGCAACTTGAATTTGGAGTCGGGCCAGCAGAGGTGACTTCGGACTGTTCCATATCCTCATTCAGGTTAACGGGTGTACGCATGGGGTCTTGTGTCCACTGAGCTTCCGTTGCTGCTGTTTGCGCTTCTTTCAGCTGAAGCACAGTGGTTGCATGAGTGCAATGAGGTCAAGCCAAAAAATAAAGACGAGCTTCTTAAAGCCATCGAAACATTCTGGCGGCATCGTTTGACAATAACTGTCTGCAACAGATACATCGACCACCTTCAGAAAGTTTTGCCAGCTGTGGTAGAGCGCAACGGAGGCTCCACTGGTATGTAGCAGATGTGTTAAAACTTGGTATTATTTATTAATGTGTTTTTGTGTTCTTCGTCTTGAACGTCGCAGTGTTATTGTGCGTCAACGTCACGTTTATCTGTCCTTAAGCGAGCATATAGTCGAACATTTCTGCTCGACATCGGTAGAAACAAACTTCACAAGTTAAACTCCGCGGACACTGATGAGCTGCAAGATCTTGGCTTGCTCCAGATGCCTACCCATCCTCCGACCCCCACCTCGCCCACAATGGAGGCGCTTCAAGCGGCGCGAGAGGAAGCAGAAGAGGGGTAAGCGCGGGGGTATCCGAACAAGGCTAGCGGCTAACCCCCACAAACCCGCTATCCCCTCCATCATTCTAGCGAACGTACGCTCGCTAGACAACAAACTGGACTACATCCGTCTACTTCGTTCATCACATAGGACTGTAAAGGACTGTTGTGCTTTTGTGTTTACGGAAACTGCACATTAGTGATCAGCAGACAGCCCACCCCGATGCTTTTCTCATCCTGGCAGGGGACTTTAACCATGCAGACCTAAAGAGTGTGTTTCCAAAAATACAACAACACATAGACTTTCCAACACGGGGCAATAACACAATGGACTTTGTTTACACCACACAGAGAGGAGCTTACAAAGCCTTGCCCCTCCTCCACCTTGGTGGACCACTTAACTGTCATGCTAATGCCTGCTTAGACCGATCGTTAAAGTCACCAAACCGGTTTGCAAGGAGATACAAGTGTGGCCAGAAGGTTCTTCAGAGGCTTTACAAGACTGCTTCAATACCACAGACTGGGATATGTTCAAACAGGCTGCCACTCAAAAGAGCAAGAGGCTAGCCCCAATCATGTACACCTTCTACAGAGGCACTATTAAGAGCATCCTGACCAGCTGCATCACTGTGTGGTTTGGAACCTGCAATGCATCCTGCAGGAAAACACTTCAACGCATAGTGAGAACAGCTGAGAAGATCGTTGGTGTCTCTCTCACCTCCCTTCAGGACATTTACAGCACACCCGTAAAGCCCTCTGCATAACAGCAGATGCCACCCACCCAATGCACAACGTCTTCAGTCTGCTGCCATCAGAGAGGAGACTGTGCAGCCTCCAGGCCAGGACCAACCGACTGAAAGACAGCTTCATCCATCAGGCTGTCAGGAAGCTGAACTCTCTCCCAGCTCTGCTCCCCGCTCCCTCCCCACGCACCTCCTCCCCTCGCACCTCTGGACTCTGACACACATACATACACTCACACTCACACATTCACACACACACATTCACACACACACACACACACACACATTCACACACGCACACACACACACACACACACACACACATACTCATACTGTCACTTTATCACAATTATCATGTTTACAAGTTCTTTTTGCACTCTACTGTTCTTTATCTGCACAACTCTGGTTTACTGGCTATATGACATTTAGATGTTGCATATTATTCTGTGGTCTTAAGGAAAGTGTTAAGTATTTCAGCACATAAAAGCAAATATAGCTTATAGCCCATTTCGTTGCGCTCGGCAGCTTTTCACTAATAAAGCTTTTCATGTAAATTTCATTTTTCAATTTTAGCACGTCATATAAAAATATCGCCCTTGCGCCCTCATTTATGATATCCTGCCGCCGGGCCTGCTATAGCGAAACTTTATTGTTTGAGAAGAAACAAAAAACCTGGCTGGGAAGATGGCGATAACATGAATTTTCTGTTCTTCAACGAGAAAAAAAAAAAAACGCAGACACGACACAATGACGGCGTTAATTATACAACGCAGTGTTTACGATCATATTAATAACTAACATTAATATCAATAACTCCTCTCGCTTTAGACTTTACCTTTTAGAGCTTGTTCTTGTCGGCGCAATATAAGTTTATTGCATGTATAGCTTCGAATCAGATTATGAAGAATGATTAAGAGCATGCTTTTCCTTTATTTCATCCTTTCCGTAAGGTGTTTTATTTATTTATTTATTTATTTATTTATAATTTTTTAAATAATGATGACAATATTCACTGTCTAAGCATTCCTCGGTATACTACCAACAAATTACGCCCCTGTACCCAAGTAGCCTACCTAAGTTAATTTACATTTCATGTAAAAATTAAGAAATCAAAAAAGACCAAAGTATTATGCTAAATATCCGTACAAACGAACATGTTTGTTGTTTAACTTTCGTTGATAAAACAACACAATACAGCCTATAATAATGTAGGCTAGTTAAATAGAAATAACGTTAACTGCTTGAAACCGTAAACGTTACATTTTAGAAACTTCACAAATACTAATCAATAATAATATAAATAGTAACAAAGAACAAAAATATTAGCCTAGGCTTGTAACAACATAAGTCAGATGTTGAAAAAAAAAACTGCGTCTCTCCGCCTTTTGTTTTCTATTCATATTTTAAATTCTTTGCCAGAAAAACTAACATGTTGACTTTGTTCGGTTTAAACGGAGACTTATTTGAGATTACAATGTTTCCAGCAGCACTGAGACGGTGTGCCTGTAGCGCATGCAGATACTTTTTCGCAACCGTGGCAAAGAGGGTATCTTGCTCCGCCACCTGCATTTCTCGGAAACCAGCTCTACATAGCGGAGCGGCGCGTTCTCAACTACCAAATATGCTGCTCCATTTCTCATCAACGTCTACTATTTATCAGTTTCTCTTTTGTATTTGGCCATTTTTGAAAAGGCCTCTCTGCCATACCTGGCTGGACTAGCTGGGCATTTGCGTTCAGTAGATGACACCGGAGCTGGCTCCGCATTTCATGGGCTGGGTGACATGACCGCAGCTCTGGAGGTTCGACGTGTTTGTCCATTTAACACTTATTTTTCTAAACAAGCCCAACAAATAGCTTCATCCTAATTATTGATTCGCCTTTCTCGTTCGCCACGAATACAAAATGTTTCCTACTTGGCAACAAAACAGAAAACGTGTGTTTTAGAGTGATTGTCATCACGGTGACCGTCACAGCCCTTACATATGACATTGCATACATGTTTTATAAGCTATAAAATGAAAGCCTCAGTTTGGTGCGGAGTTATCATTATACCAAAATCAAGAAAATCTTTGGATTTGTTTGATTCGTAGATTGTAGGCTATTTTAAAAGCTGATATTATATAAGAACTATTAATAACTGTAATTTTCAAAAAAATTAAATAAATAAAATAAAAAAGGGGTTTGTTGGTTGTAGCCCACCCTAAATCATCAACAGCCTGCTTTTTTAAGTTTATAAAGCGGCTCCAGACAGCACAGAGGTAATCTGCATTAGCGCTGGTTAATGTCAACTCTGTGTGAAACTGTGACCAGAAATATCCTTCTTTCAATTTGCTTCTTTGGCAAAATGCGTCTGTAGAAACATGTGTTTGCATGTGTTACCATCCAAAGAGTTAAGAAATATTTGTTGTACATTTAGGGGCCGATCGCAAAGCGCACGCCTTTACGTTCCACCGGTGCACCGCGCTGCCTTTTATGGTTGACAAAAAAAAAGAAGCCCTGCACTGTTTTGTATGTCACTAGAAAACGACTGAATCAGCTGGTGTGCGCGAGTCGAGTTGCTGTCGATGTTATAATTGTAATTTTAATAATATTGTGATATTCAAGATCTATAAATACAACTCTGGATAACTTGAAACAGCGACCACAAGTACTCTACTCCATCTTTAAAAGTTTGCCATACTCACATTGACAACCCAAACCCCGCTGTCACCTCAACAGAAACCCTGCAGTGCTTTCATTTGACTGAACAATGAAACAGAAGTAACACGCTTTTCCGCTCGAGCACACAGCACACAACGGCAAAACTTGAAGCGCGCTGACCGAGCATAAGATCATGTTTATTACTAAGAAAACTAAATCAAAATTATATTTTAATTGAACACATCTGATCACATAAGGTACGCACAGAAAAGTCTGTTTAGTGTTGTGGAAAGGCAAAGCTGAATATCTGTGGTTAAACTGCCACCCAGCGGTCAAAGGCTGCTGGCGCACCAAGTACCGCTGTTGCCGCGGTATGAATATCGCCAAAAGGAACACATTGAAGTAGTAACATCTGTAACACTGCAAGACAGGAAATACTTTTTAAACTGTTTTATTTATTAATATTTTAATGAACAAACTAATAACAATAACTTTCTGTAGCATCTTTAAAAGTTGCATCTCAAAGCCTTTTACAGAATAAAGTGAAACAGATGGGTATATAACAGAAATAAAGAAATTAAATAATGAAAACACGGAGAGAACATATAAACTCTACACAGAAATGTCAACTTGGCCAGGTAAGTACTTGAACCAGTGATATTCTTGTTATGAGGCCACGGTGCTAACCACTGGGCCTCTGTGCCACCCTGTCAAGGAAAGAGGAGGAGTAGGGGTGGAAGGGGGGATCAGAGTTTTAAGCTGCTCTTTGGTGTCTGACCACAAGATCTGCTCAATAGTTCCAGAGTGCATAAGCTCTTTCATGCTGATGATTTCTAGGAGCAGTCTCTTTTCAGTAACAGATTTTGTAGATTTGAGAGCATCGAGAAGAGAATGATTGTCTGTTATACATACAATGGGCAAGTTGTTGCATGAGCAGTCACCAGTGGTGACCTCTGAGTAGCGTGTTGCAAGGAAAACTGCATTGTCAATCCCGTCTGCAAGTGCCAAAGCCTCTCCTGCTAAGGTACTTTGTACATCTCTCCTGATGCGTTTTGACTGCCAGGATATTGGTTAGAATTTTCCATTTTCTCTCATAAGCATGATGAAATGTCTACATTGTGTGCCACCATCTGGTAGGTTTCCCATTGAGGAATCACTGAACAATACTAGCTTAACAGAGCTGTTGTTTCCCAAGTACTGAAACCTCAAGTTAACCTCTTCTGATTTGAGTTTTGTGATAAGTTTATTTGCACAATGCAGGGTCTGAACAGAAGCATGCTTTGTGTTAGATGCCAAGAAGGATATGTCACACATTATGTCAGGTCTGCTTTGTCTGGCAGCCCACAATATTTGTCCAACCTTTCTTAGTCTAGCCTGATGCACTCGTACATACTGTAGGTTCCGCCATGCCCGACAAATACAACTACACCATCTTGGCCTAGGACCACACCTGGACCTTTCCACTCACTGCAGTCTATTCTCCTATAATATACTTTGTCCCCTGTCTCATATCTATCATGAGCAGGTCACAGTTGCTTACGAAGGGCTCTTCTGATTCTTTCTGAGCATTCGGCTTCTGTGAATGCTTTTCTCATTGCATGCAGTGTTTCAATTTGTTTAGCAACCCAGGTACTTGTACTTGTTTCCAGAGCTGGTGGCTTATCAGTGAGCACTGAAAGCAGATTCGGGTTTTGGCCAAACACTAGCTGGTAAGGGCTGAAACCGTGTACATTATGCATTGCGTTCTTAGCCATTAATGTCCAGTCAAGGGCTGTTTTCTAGTCACAGTTGTTGTCTTTTTTCACCTTCAGCAAAATTTCAGTGAGGGTCTGATTATGCCTTTCTAAAAAGCCATTGCTCCATGGGCTTTAGGCCGCAGTTGTTTTAACTTCAATGTTAACATTTTCAGCCATATCCCTCATTTCGTCGTTATTAAATTCACCTCCGTTGTCACTAAATAGTCTGCATGGAGGACCATGAACACTTATCCAACAGTGAATAAAGTGATTCACTATCTCTCTTGGGTTCTTTGTGGTGACAATACTCCCTGCACTGAAGCGTGTGAAGTGGTCAATAGCATGCAAATACCATATTCCAGGCCCAAGCTCATGCAAGTCCACTGCCACAGTCTCATTATATGTTGATGCCATAGGCAAACCTACAAAAGGGTTATGTTTTGGCTTACTGTATCTACTACATGTATCACAGTTTTTGACAATGTTCACGAGAATAGTGTTGCTTTCATCATCATGATTACCTGAGCAGGCCAGTAATTTTTTTAGTCTATCGGCTGAAGCATGTCCAAATTGTCTGTGTAGTTTCAACAGTACTCTCTCCTTTTCTTTAGTTGTCATGTTTTCTGTCACAGACAGAATTTCTTCATTTGGTGTCTTGGTCTCACTTGTCTCGTTTTCATCTAGAATGCGGTCATCTCACAAGTTCACACAGAAATGTCCTGAAGATGTTAGCTCAAATTTAACAGGTTGTTGAAACATTGTTGCTTTGTCATGTGCAATGTCCAGAACTGCACTTGCTCTTTTGAGTGATGCTTTGCTTAAAAGCATTGGTATATCAGCAGGAACAACTTCTGCCTATATTTTTCCGTTGGTGTGTCCTATTCTTGCTGCAATAGTAACTTTCTTTGTGGAGTGAACAACTTTGCCATCACCAAATCTAAAAAGTCTTGCACTTTGTTTCTCACTTATTTTTCGTACTGTTGATCTTTTTCTTCTTTTAAAAACACAGAGTCCAATTTTTCTATTAATGTTTGCATTTCATTGTCAGCATTCAAATCATCCGCGGGTATTTCCAGTGGGCTGTTTCTTGTTCAGCCCATTAGTGACAAGGTAACTGCCAAGGCTTGTTTCTTTTTGTCCAGGTCTGTGACGCGTCTCCAGATTTCAATCTCATTTTAGTGGATTTTTGTAATTCCCAGCAGCAGCCATCCTCTGCTACCAATGTTAAATCAAATCACTACAGCGGTTCTTCGTATTTGTAACACACTTTATTCTCTCCAACACATAACTCCCACAAAAACAGACAGGCATCCTTTTTTATATCCCCCCCCCAAAAAAAAAAACTGTAGTGCACACACTTTTCTTATGCATGCGCAGCTCATAAAACATAACTTAACAGTGCTCACCTCCCTCACCATAGTCATCTACAATGACAAAGCACATATGAGATAAACTACATCAGTATGTTACAACCAGTTATGATCCATTACTGAACAGATGCCAAACTGTTTTGACACCCTTATGGTGTACATCAGGAAAAGAGTTACTTCAATTCTGAAAATGCAGCTTTATGCAGTTTATTCAGTAATACATTTAAATAGATTTGTCTTTTTTATTCTGAGTCAACACATAGACAATCATATAATCATTATCAATGTGTAGATATGAATAAACTCACATCCCTGCAAATGTCTGTGTGATATTGCTGAGTGGAGAATCATTTACCTCAGTGTCTCCAGTTTACAGTGTTGACTCTTCAGTCCATCAGAGAGCTTCTTCACTCCTGAATCCTGCAGGTCATTGTTACTCAGCTCCAGCTCTCTCAGGACACAGTTTGAGGATTGAAGAGCTGAAGACAAACTCTCACAGGACTGAACAGTGAGTTTACATGTCACCAATCTGAGAAAGAGCACACATTACTAAAAACCACACTATTAATGTGATCTGTCTGATGTAACAAAACAAAAAACCAATCAATCAAGCAATCAATCAATTAATCAATCAATCAGGTGTTTAAACTCAGACCTCAGTGTCTCCAGTTTACAGTGTTGACTCTTCAGTCCATCAGAGAGCTTCTTCACTCCTGAATCCTGCAGGTCATTGTTACTCAGGTCCAGCTCTCTCAGGACACAGTTTGAGGATTGTAGAGCTGAAGACAAACTCTCACAGGACCGAACAGTGAGTTTACAGCACTGTAGCCTGTGTAGAGAACAAACACAATATGTATGTGTTGATCTGGTGTGTTTAATAGTATGAAGCACATCTGACTGTAGTGACTGGTTTAACTTCACCAATTAGTGAGCACATCTGGTGATTTTAGCTTTTAATAGGATTTAGGTTTATGCAACAAAAGTAAATGGCTTCCTTCAGATGTCTGAATAGATGAAGAAATATTTTTATCAAAAGACGAGAAGATCATACACAAAGGTCCACAGATGACAGACAATAAAACACATGAACAAACTAAATAAGAATAATTTCCTTTAGCACATTTAAAAGCTGCATATCAACAGACAAATAAAAGCAAACAGAGATACAGAAATATAGAAAATAAATGCATCTATTTAGAAGTGCCAGTGATAAGGACTGCCTCACCTATGAATGCAAAATTTAAGGACACATTATATCTCTGTGCTCCAGCTGTTTATCCTGATCCACAGGATCTGCCCTGGTTTACTGTCCAGTAGTCCCTGCCTTGGCTTTGTCCTCCTTCCTGTTCACCTGTCTGTCAGTTTCCCCCTCACCATCTGTCCTGTACCCTGTCATGGTTTCATTTATCTGCCTCTCCCCTATCACCCTTATCCACTGTAGCACCTCCAGCTTGCTGAACTCACTCTTGTTTTGTGTTTTCCTCTGAGGATCATCTGGAATCTTCTCCTAGAAGGGAGCTATGTCAGGGTCCTGGTTGGCCTGTCCTTGTACTGTTGTCTTTTCCTTGTGTTCTCTGTGTTCACTTCAGTTTTCCCCATGTTACTCTTGTTAGTTGCCCAGTTACTCTTAACCTCCTTGTTAACCTGTTTTGAACATTTTTGATCTGACTCAGCATGTTCAAGGACCCACACACAATCGTGGACACACTCTTGATCTACTTATAACTAAGGGTTTACACATTTCATCGACCGTTGTAAAGGATGTTGCACTATCTGATCATTTCTGTATTTTCTTTGACATATTGATCACTTCAGCTATTAAAAACAGATCTGTCTCTGTCAGAAAGAGATGCATAAATGAAAACACCAATGAGCAGTTTATGAAGGCCATATCATTAGCTCCAAGCATAACTGCAGACTCTGTTGATTCTCTCCTTGATTTGTTTAACTCTAAAGTTAAGAATGTCATAGATGACATTGCTCCTGTTAAAGCCAAGAAGATGATTAGCAGGCAAAAGGGGTTCTTGGACAAGGTCACCAAGAGTACAAATGATGAAAAAACAGTGCAGAAAAGCTGAGCGTATGTGGAGAAAGATGAAACTAGTAGTCCATTATAATATCTATAAAGACAGTCTTCGTGCTTTTAATATGGAACTAAAAACTGCTAGGCAGACTTTCTTTTCAAGCCTTATAAACAGCAACGTAAACAATGCTCGTAAACTCTTTGCAATGACAGAGAAACTCACAACCCCCCCCCCCCCTAGTCGGATTCCCAGTGAGCTACTCTCTGAAAGCAAATGTAATGAGTTTGCTCATTTCTTTACTGACAAGATCAATAATATCAGAAAGGCAATCAGCTCATCCAATCAGCCAAATTGTGTCGAAGTCAGACTAGCTCAACCACAACTTAAGAAATCAGACATTATGTCCGATTTCATGGCAATTAATGGCAAAATCTTAGAAGAGATCGTGCAAATTATGAAAACATCAACCTGCAGTCTTGACACGCTCCCCACATCATTCTTTAAAATGGTGTTTACCTGTTTAGAAATGGATCTTCTAAAAGTGGTAAATGCTTCACTTCTCTCAGGGATTTTTCCTAACTCACTTAAAACTGCAGTTGGTAATCCCCTCTTGAAGAAGAGCAACCTGGATAACACCATATTGAGCAATTACAGGCCCATCTCAAATCTCCCTTTCATTGGCAAAATCATTGAAAAAGTTGTTTTTAACCAGGTTGACAAGTTCTTAAACTTCAAGGGGTGTTTGGACAATTTTCAATCTGGTTTCAGACCACATCACAGTACAGAGAGCGCTCTTATAAAGATAATCAATGATATATGTCTAATGGCTTGTTTCCACTGACTGGTACGGTACGGTACGGTTCAGTTTGGTACGGGTCACCTTTATCAGGCTTGCGTTTACACTAACAAGGGTACCCTTTTGGTGGGCGTGGTGTATGACAGAAAATTTCAGTCGACGTCATTCGCGCTCGAGGAAATGTCTACAATAAAGCTGTACAGGTCACTCACATATCATATGAGAAGCTCTTCTCACAAAACAGATGCTTTACACACATAAATACTTGTGTAGAAATGTTTATTACTAACTTTTCAATGAACATCAGTTGAATAGAACTGCAGATCAAAGACAGTGCGAAACAGCCTACTGTAACTGTCATGGTCTGTCACCTGCATGTTGTCGTCACATTCACTTGTTTTGATTTCTCGACGCACATGGCGTTATTTTGACAGCTTGCTATGTGCTCCGCTTTCTCACCCCACCCACTTGTCTTTCTACTCATTAGATCATTAGTTCATTCACACCTGCCTGTAGTTTACCTTCATTAGTCTTCCTATTTATTCCTCTCATTCTCACTGTCCTGTACCTTATCGTTCGCGTGCCTTACCTTACTATCCTGTTTTAGAAATTTTGTCCAGTCCTGTCTCGTCCTGTTTCTGTTTAGGCTCCAGTGCCAGTCTTTAATGTTGTTCGTGGATTTCCGCCTTTTTCTCTGTAGTCAGATCGTTCCTGCTGCTGATCAGCCGTGGCTTCCTCACCTCTCCGCACTTCCTGCTCTAGTTCCCCTCTACCGCCCACCAGCGATCTTCCTCTCCAGCCGGCATTCACTCCACCTGCTCTCTCTCGTCCTGGCCGCCGGCACATCGGCATTAACCCCTTGCTGACTGACAGTTTGGATTGCCGTGCGCCTCCCGCTGGAACATTTTTGCTTTCACTTTTCTTTTGCATTGACTTTATTTACTGACGGCTTGGACTGCCGTGCACCTCCTGTTGGGACAGTTGGAATTGCATTTAGTTTTCTTTTGCTTTGCACTATTTTTTGGCATCTTAGACTGCCGTCTGCCCTTTATAGGCCATCCTTGGTTTTTTACATTTTATTTTTTGCCTGGATATTTTTTATCCCTCTGTGGGAGTTCCAGCCCCCTCTGCTGGAGGTTTTGTTATTGCCCAGTCAGCAAGAGAAATAAAATTATATTTTGACCTGCACCTGAATCCTCTTGCCTTCTTCCCTGACAGTAACGTGAGTAATTATTTTAAATAAATAAATAAATGAACATATTTAAACGCATACAGCCCCTTATAGTCTCCGATATGTTCCCAACTACAGAAGAACTACATATAGCAGACATTTCGCTGGTATTTAGGTTCAAAACAACACAAATTATAGCCTACAGTCAGTGAAAACCTCTTATCTGTGTCTGTAATCTTCAGCAGCACATGTAGCCTCTGTTAGAGAGTAATTCCGTTATTCCCGGTTCATATTAGTCCAAAATGTGAAGATAATAAGTTAGTTATACATGGCATTTTGTTCGCATTTGCTGAAAAATAATGTGCTCCTTTTTTTCCGGCTTCTCATTTGTTTTTCCGCGCTTCACTCTCGCGTTTGTCAGTGTCTGACAGGATCAGGTTTCAAAAGCACGTCAATAATCAAGCGCAGGTTATTATCCTCAGCATAAAAGGTTTGTTATTTCAGATATAATGTTAGACGCGCACGAGCGCAAGGAAGAAAGCGAAACCGCTCGCGCCTCAGACTGGCTCGTAAAAAACTACGGGGCACAGGGTAAATCTGCTCTTCTTCTTGGATTTGTGGCTGTTCATCAAGACGACGACAAGGTTTGTTTGAGCCCAGATCGACCATGGCTCGTTATTATATGTATTATTAATTCTGCTAAAATCTCTCGCTGTGTATTTAAAACATGGCGGTTTTTTGTTTTCATTCTGGCTTGTTGCGCAAGCGAATGACGCATCTCTGTAAGCCAATAGCGTTCAGCTGCGCGTGTGGCTCCGCCTTTTGGTACCCTTTCTCGTGTTTGGTACCCTTTCGAAAGGGTGCTGAAAAAGTGGTACGGTTCGGTTCGGTATGCTTTTTGACAGTGGAAACGGTCATAAAAGCGTACAAAACCTAACCGTACCGTACCAGTGAAAACAGGCCATAAATACAGATTTAGGCAAACTAACAGTGCTGGTACTGCTCGATCTCAGTGCCGCATTTGACACTGTCGATCACAGCATACTTCTGGATAGGCTGGAAAACTGGATTGGGCTGTCTGGGACGGTCCTCAAATGGTTCAGATCTTACCTTGAAGGGAGAGGTTACTATGTCAGTATAGGTGACCATAGTTCGAGGTGGACACCCATGACATGTGGAGTCCCACAAGGCTCGATTCTGGCACCTCTCCTGTTCAACCTCTATATGCTCCCTCTGAGCCAAATAGTGAGAAAGAACCAAATCTCCTACCACAGCTATGCTAATGAGACTCAGATCAACCTAGCCTACTGCCTAATGACTACAGCCCCATTGACTCCCCCTGCCAATGCATTGATGAAATTAACAATTGGATGTGCCAAAACTTTCTTCAGTTAAACAAAGAGAAAACTGAAGTGATTGTGTTTGGGAACAGAGATGAGGTTCTCAAGGTAAATGCGTACCTTGGCTCTAAGGGTCAAACAACAAAAAATAAGGTCAAGAATCTTGGTGTGACTCTGGATATGATCTGAGTTTCAGTAGTCATGTCAAAGCACTTAGTAAATCAGCATACTATCATCTCAAAAATATTGCAGAAATTAGATGCTTGTTTCCAGTGAAGACTTAGAGAAACTTGTTCATGCTTTTATCAGCAGCAGGGTGGATTACTGTAACGGCCTCCTCACTGGCCTTCCCAAAAAGACAGTCAGACAGTTGCAGCTCATCCAGAACGCTGCGGCCAGAATTTTGACCAGAACCAGGAAATCAGAGCACATCACACCTGTCCTCAAGGTTTTCACACTGGCTCCCAGTTACATTCAGAATAGATTTTAAAGTATTATTACTGCTCTATAAATCACTAAATGGCCTAGGACCTCAATACATTACAGATATGCTCACTGAATACAAACCTAACAGATCACTCTGATCTTTAGGATCATATAAACTAGAAATTCCAAGAGTTCAAAGCAGGTTGAATCGTCTTTCAGCTACTACGCCCCTCGCTGCTGGAACCAGCTTCCAGAAATGATCAGATGTGCTCCATCTGTTTAGCTGTGCCTTTACTGAATGAGCACTGTGCTACGTCCGACAGATCGAACTATTATGTTTTTCTCTTCTTTTTCATTCTTTTATAACACATTTTATCTGTTTTTATGCTTATTTATTCATTTATTTATGTATTTTTACCATTCTTATTATTTGTTTTTATTTTTCCTATACTTGTTTCTTTTATTCCGGTTTATGTAAAGCACTTTGAATTGCCACTGTGTATGAAATGTGCTATATAAATAAACTTGCCTTGCCTTAATATTAAGAGACTCACATTACCTTTAGTAGATGACCAATATTGTCCCTCATTGACAGTAAAAAAAGCAGCAAAGGCTGATCTGTCTGTGTCAGTCTGATGCAGGATACACTGATCTGAGGCCAGTTTTACTTATTAAAATAGTCTGAACTCACTGTGAGTGAGATGGAGAAAATGAAAGCACACAAGCACTGAGGTAAAATCAGATGCTCAAGACATCACCCCTATAATAATGACTTGTGTTTAAATGGAGCAGTAACGTCTATGAAGAGTGGGGGTGTAAAATTAGTGGCAAGTCATTCAATATGAATAATGTAAAGGGAGGTGTACATTTTTTCTGTTTTTAATTTTGATAAATCACTTCATTTTGCAAAAGACCTCTTCAGTTTGGCTGAAAACTAAAACTAAATAAAAAAAAAATAAAAAAATCTAACAGCATTTCATTTCATAGCCTCCGTCTAGCCTCATGTAAAGCCAAAACAGATTATTACTAAAGTGAAACTTCTCTCATTTAAAAAAAAAATAAAATAGGATCAACTCAGATCCTGCTCCACTGACAGAAGCTGCCTTTTTTAATTTACAAAGGTTTATAATGAATGCGCAGCAGTAAAACACGGCTTTCACCACACAATAGGACTAGAGACAGTGAATGCTGCAAATCCAGGATGTTTATTGAAGATGGAGGATGACGTGCAGATCAGAGGAGTATTGCACAAGTAGAATTAAGAAAGCCAGGATTTCAGGAAAATAGCAGCTTGAGTTTCGGAACTTCTGGTCACTGGTCACACACCTTGGGAAGCACTGGTCAAGTAAACACTACAAAGAACATCAAAAGGTGGCACAATACCTGCTTAAAAGCCTTACACACATTGCTGACCTGATATTGTACAGTTTTTTCAGCAGAAATGTAAGGAAGAAGTTTCACTGCTGAAATGCTCAAACTGTACAGTGTTAATATGAGATATAATATCACGGTTAATGTGAGAACTGCCCCAGTGCACTGAAATATTTTAACAGGTTTGGATTCATATCTGGAGACTAGAAGAGGAGTGAAGTAGGCTACAGAGTTTCTGTTTTCAAAATAAATCTTCAAAACTATTACAAAAAATGGTTCAGAATAAGTAGGTTCAGTGTAATAATAATAACCTGTTTATAATTACTTTACTCAAGGCTTGATGTAGTCTATGTTGTATAAAACAAATGGCCATTATAGCTTTTGTTTTATAGTTGGCCAAATTGACGAGTTCTTTTACAAATATAATAATAATTAAAGCTGCAAGCAGCGATGATAGGGACCTCGCACCCGGGCTCACCGCCGCCCGGTGGCCGTAGGACGACAGAGAACCACGAACAATAATAATTTATGCCAATATATATAAAAAACCTGAGAAAATCAAGGATTTATGCCAAACTTGCTCCCGTCAGCAGGTGGCGATATGACTGTGACTCGATATTTTCATGTAGATGTGTTCAGGAGAGGATTTTAATCAACCATGTGAATTTTCAGGCAGATCGGACATTGTTTGGCTGAGTTACAGGCAATTTTAGTGTTGCCACCAGGTGGCGCTATAACTGTATCAGGATATTGGCTCATAAACATGTTCTGGTCATGACTCTTATCAAATGTGTGAACTTTGAGGCAGATCGGATCATGCATGCCTGAGTTATAGTCAATTTTAAGTTTGCCAGCAGGTGGCGCTATAACTGTATCGGAATATTGGCATGTAAACATGTTCAGGTCAGGACACTTATCAATTGTGTGAGTTTTGAGGCAGATCGAATCATGCCTGCCTGAGTTATAAGAACTTGATGTTTCGTGGCGAATCATCAAAGTTTGCGAGTCCACCACGGACACGCCCATCGACGAAAACTCTAGACCTTCACAATATATCATCGATACTGCTTTCAGATGACACCACTCAAATTTGGTGCTGATATGATAAAATTTGTGGGAGGAGTTTGTTTCACTGTAAATCATGTCATTTCCTGTAGCCAGCAGGTGGCGCTATAACTATATCGAGATATTGGCATGTAAACGTGTTCAGGTCAGGACGGTTATCAAACTTGTGAATTTTGAGGCAGATCGGATTATGCATGCCTGAGTTATAAGAACTTCCTGTTTCGTGGCGAGTCGTCAAAGTTTGCGAGGCCGCCACGGACACGCCCATCGACGAAAACTCTAAAGCTTCGCAATTTAACATCGCCAAGGTCTTTAGATGACATAACCCAAATTTGGTGTCGATCGGATGAAATCCCTAGGAGGAGTTCGTTAAAGTACAACGCCTGGAAATGGCAAAATCGCCACTTTTTCGCCGCAGGAAGCCATAAATATCCGACTTCCTGTTGGGTTTGAGATCTATCAATTTTCTAGGTGGCGCTGTCGAGTCATTTTGCCACGCCCACTTCCGAAGCCTATAACAAACGTAAATTTTCGCCACTTCTGGGGCGTGTGCAAATTTTCGTGAGTTTTCGGGCATGTTTAGACCCTCAAAATCGCGATTCATTCGGGAGAAGAATAAGAATAATAATAATAATTAAAGCTGCAAGCAGCGATGATAGGGACCTCGCACACGGGCTCACCGCCGTCCGGTGGCCGTAGGACCACAGAGAACCGCGAACAATAATAATTTAGGCCGACACATAAAAAAATCTGAGAAAATCACAGATTTATGCCAAACTTGCTCCCGTCAGCAGGTGGCGCTATGACTGTGACTCAAGATTGGCATATAGATGTCTTCAGGAGAGGATTTTAATCAACCATGTGAATTTTCAGGCAGATCGGACATTGTTTGGCTGAGTTATAAGCCAAACTACCTACTGTCAGCAGGTGGCGCTATGACTGTGACTCAATATTGGCATGTAGATGTCTTCAGGAGATGAGTCTTAACAACCATGTGAAGTTTCAGGCAGATCGGACATTGTTTGGCTGAGTTATAAGCCAAACTACCTACTGTCAGCAGGTGGCGCTATGACTGTGACTCAATATTGGCATGTAGATGTCTTCAGGAGAGCAATCTTATCAACCATGTGAAGTTTTAGGCAGATCGGATATTGTTTGGCTGAGTTATAGGCAATTTTATGTTTGCCAGCAGGTGGCGCTATAACTGTATTGGGATATTGGCATGTAAACGTGTTCAGGTCAGGACGGTTATCAAACGTGTGAATTCTGAGGCAGATCGGATCGTGCATGCCTGAGTTATGGGCAATTTTAAGTTTGCCAGCAGGTGGCGCTATAACTGTATCAAGTTATTGGCATGTAAACATGTTCAGGTCAGGACACTTATGAAATGTGTGCGTTTTGAGGCAGATCGGATCATGCATGCCTGAGTTATAACGACTTGATGTTTCATGGCGAATCATCAAAGTTTGCGAGTCCGCCACGGACACGCCCATCGACGAAAACTCTAGACCTTCACAATATATCATCGATACTGCTTTCAGATGACACCACTCAAATTTGGTGCTGATATGAAAAAATTTGTGGGAGGAGTTTGTTTCACTGTAAATCATGTCATTTCCTGTAGCCAGCAGGTGGCGCTATAACTGTATCGGGATATTGGCATGTAAACGTGTTCAGGTCAGGACGGTTATCAAACGTGTGAATTTTGAGGCAGATCAAATAATGCATGCCTGAGTTATAACAACTTGATGTTTCGTGGCGAATCATCAAAGTTTGCGAGGCCGCCACAGACACGCCCATCGACGAAAACTCTAAAGCTTCGCAATTTAACATCGCCAAGGCCTTTAGATGATAAAACCCAATTTTGGTGTCGATCGGATGAAATCCCTAGGAGGAGTTCGTTAAAGTACAACGCCTGGAAATGGCAAAATCGCCACTTTTTCGCCGCAGGAAGCCATAAATATCCGACTTCCTGTTGGGTTTGAGATATCGCTCCTTGAGACTTTTTTGTAGGTCTTGGCATGTTTGAGGTGTGTGCCAATTTTCGTGCATGTGCGTGATTCGTGGCTCGGGGGCTTGTCCGTATCAATTTTCTAGGTGGCGCTGTCGAGTCATTTTTCCACACCCACTTCCGAAACCTATAAAAAACGTAAATTTTCGCCACTTCTGGGGCGTGTGCAAATTTTCGTGAGTTTTCGGGCATGTTTAGACCCTCAAAATCGCGATTGATTCGGGAGAAGAATAATAATAATTAAAGCTGCAAGCAGCGATGATAGGGACCTCGCACACGGGCTCACCGCCGCCCGGTGGCCGTAGGACGACAGAGAACCGCGAACAATAATAGTTTAGGCCGATATATAAAAAAATCTGAGAAAATCACAGATTTATGCCAAACTTGCTCCCGTCAGCAGATGGCGCTATGACTGTGACTCAATATTTTCATGTAGATGTCTTCAGGAGTGGAATTTTATCAACCATGTGAATTTTCAGGCAGATCGGACTTTGTTTGGCTGAGTTATAGGCAATTTTACTGTTGCCACCAGGTGGCGCTATGACTGTGACTCAATATTTTCATGTAGATGTCTTCAGGAGAGCAATCTTATCAACCATGTGAAGTTTTAGGTAGATCGGATATTGTTTGGCTGAGTTATAGGCAATTTTAAGTTTGCCAACAGGTGGCGCTATAACTTTATCGAGTTATTGGCATGTAAACATGTTCAGGTCAGGACACTTATCAAATGTGTGAGGTTTGAGGCAGATCGGATCATGCATGCCTGAGTTATAACAACTTGATGTTTCATGGCGAATCATCAAAGTTTGCGAGTCCGCCACGGACACGCCCATCGACGAAAACTCTAGACCTTCACAATATATCATCGATACTGCTTTCAGATGACACCACTCAAATTTGGTGCTGATATGATGAAATTTGTGCGAGGAGTTTGTTTTACTGTAAATCATGTCATTTCCTGTAGCCAGCAGGTGGCGCTATAACTGTATCGGGATATTGGCATGTAAACGTGTTCAGGTCAGGACGGTTATCAAACGTGTGAATTTTGAGGCAGATCGGATAATGCATGCCTGAGTTATAACAACTTGATGTTTCATGGCGAGTCGTCAAAATTTACGAGGCCGCCACGGACACGCCCATCGACGAAAACTCTAAAGCTTCGCAATTTAACATCGCCAAGGCCTTTAGATGACATGACCCGATTTTGGTGTCGATCGGATGAAATCCCTAGGAGGAGTTCGTTAAAGTACAACGCCTGGAAATGGCAAAATCGCCACTTTTTCGCCGCAGGAAGCCATAAATATCCGACTTCCTGTTGGGTTTGAGATATCGCTCCTTGAGACTTTTTTGTAGGTCTTGGCATGTTTGAGGTGTGTGCCAATTTTCGTACATGTGCGTGATTCGTGGCTCGGGGGCTTGTCCGTATCAATTTTCTAGGTGGCGCTGTCGAGTCATTTTGCCACGCCCACTTCCGAAACCTATAGTAAACGTAAATTTTCGCCACTTCTGGGGCGTGTGCAAATTTTCGTGAGTTTTCGGGCATGTTTAGACCCTCAAAATCGCGATTCATTCGGGAGAAGAATAAGAATAATAATAATAATAATAATAATAATAAACGGAGCAATTCCAATAGGGCCTTGCACCGTTCGGTGCTCGGTCCCTAATAATTAAAGCTGCAAGCAGCGATGATAGGGACCTCGCACCCGGGCTCACCGCCGCCCGGTGGCCGTAGGACGACAGAGAACCACGAACAATAATAATTTATGCCAATATATATAAAAAACCTGAGAAAATCAAGGATTTATGCCAAACTTGCTCCCGTCAGCAGGTGGCGCTATGACTGTGACTCGATATTTTCATGTAGATGTGTTCAGGAGAGGATTTTAATCAACCATGTGAATTTTCAGGCAGATCGGACATTGTTTGGCTGAGTTACAGGCAATTTTACTGTTGCCACAAGGTGGCGCTATAACTGTATCAGGCAATTGGCTCATAAACATGTTCAGGTCATGACAATTATCAAATGTGTGAGTTTTGAGGCAGATCGGATCATGCATGCCTGAGTTATAGGCAATTTTAAGTTTGCCAGCAGGTGGCGCTATAACTGTATCGGAATATTGGCATGTAAACATGTTCAGGTCAGGACACTTATCAAATGTGTGAGTTTTGAGGCAGATCGGATCATGCATGCCTGAGTTATAAGAACTTGATGTTTCGTGGCGAATCATCAAAGTTTGCGAGTCCGCCACGGACACGCCCATCGACGAAAACTGTAGGCCTTCACAATATATCATCGATACTGCTTTCAGATGACACCACTAAAATTTGGTGCTGATATGATAAAATTTGTGGGAGGAGTTTGTTTCACTGTAAATCATGTCATTTCCTGTAGCCAGCAGGTGGCGCTATAACTGTATCGGGATATTGGCATGTAATCGTGTTCAGGTCAGGACGGTTATCAAACGTGTGAATTTTGAGGCAGATCGGATAATGCATGCCTGAGTTATAACAACTTGATGTTTGGTGGCGAATCATCAAAGTTTGCGAGTCCGCCACGGACACGCCCATCGACGAAAACTCTAAAGCTTCGCAATTTAACATCGCCAAGGCCTTTAGATGACATAACCCAATTTTGGTGTCGATCGGATGAAATCCCTAGGAGGAGTTCGTTAAAGTACAACGCCTGGAAATGGCAAAATCGCCACTTTTTCGCCGCAGGAAGCCGTAAATATCCGACTTCCTGTTGGGTTTGAGATATCGCTCCTTGAGACTTTTTTGTAGGTCTTGGCATGTTTGAGGTGTGTGCCAATTTTCGTGCATGTGCGTGATTCTTGGCTCGGGGGCTTGTCCGTATAAATTTTCTAGGTGGCGCTGTCGAGTCATTTTGCCACGCCCACTTCCGAAACCTATAATAAACGTAAATTTTCGCCACTTCTGGGGCGTGTGCAAATTTTCGTGAGTTTTCGGGCATGTTTAGACCCTCAAAATCGCGATTCATTCGGGAGAAGAATAAGAATAATAATAATAATTAAAGCTGCAAGCAGCGATGATAGGGACCTCGCACACGGGCTCACCGCCGCCCGGTGGCCGTAGGACGACAGAGAACCGCGAACAATAATAGTTTAGGCCAATATATAAAAAAATCTGAGAAAATCACAGATTTATGCCAAACTTGCTCCCGTCAGCAGGTGGCGCTATGACTGTGGCTCAATATTTTCATGTAGATGTCTTCAGGAGTGGAATTTTATCCACCATGTGAATTTTCAGGCAGATCGGACTTTGTTTGGCTGAGTTATAGGCAATTTTACTGTTGCCACCAGGTGGCGCTATGACTGTGACTCAATATTGGCATGTAGATGTCTTCAGGAGAGCAATCTTATGAACCATGTGAAGTTTTAGGTAGATCGGATATTGTTTGGCTGAGTTATAGGCAATTTTAAGTTTGCCAGCAGGTGGCGCTATAACTTTATCGAGTTATTGGCATGTAAACATGTTCAGGTCAGGACACTTATCAAATGTGTGAGTTTTGAGGCAGATCGGATCATGCATGCCTGAGTTATAACAACTTGATGTTTCATGGCGAATCATCAAAGTTTGCGAGTCCGCCACGGACACGCCCATCGACGAAAACTCTAGACCTTCACAATATATCATCGATACTGCTTTCAGATGACACCACTCAAATTTGGTGCTGATATGATAAAATTTGTGGGAGGAGTTTGTTTTACTGTAAATCATGTCATTTCCTGTAGCCAGCAGGTGGCGCTATAACTGTATCGGGATATTGGCATGTAATCGTGTTCAGGTCAGGACGGTTATCAAGCGTGTGAATTTTGAGGCAGATCGGATAATGCATGCCTGAGTTATAACAACTTGATGTTTTATGGCGAGTCGTCAAAATTTACGAGGCCGCCACGGACACGCCCATCGACGAAAACTCTAAAGCTTCGCAATTTAACATCGCCAAGGCCTTTAGATGACATAACCCAATTTTGGTGTCGATCGGATGAAATCCCTAGGAGGAGTTCGTTAAAGTACAACGCCTGGAAATGGCAAAATCGCCACTTTTTCGGCGCAGGAAGCTATAAATATCCGACTTCCTGTTGGGTTTGAGATATCGCTCCTTGAGACTTTTTTGTAGGTCTTGGCATGTTTGAGGTGTGTGCCAATTTTGGTGCATATGCGTGATTCGTGGCTCGGGGGCTTGTCCGTATCAATTTTCTAGGTGGCGCTGTCGAGTCATTTTGCCACGCCCACTTCCGAAGCCTATAACAAACGTAAATTTTCGCCACTTCTGGGGCGTGTGCAAATTTTCGTGAGTTTTCGGGCATGTTTAGACCCTCAAAATCGCGATTCATTCGGGAGAAGAATAAGAATAATAATAATAATAATAATAATAATAATAATAATAATAATAAACGGAGCAATTCCAATAGGGCCTTGCACCGTTCGGTGCTCGGTCCCTAATAATAATAATTAAAGCTGCAAGCAGCGATGATAGGGACCTCGCACCCGGGCTCACCGCCGCCCGGCAGCTGTAGGATGACAGAGAAGCGCGAACAATAATAATTTAGGCCGATACATTAAAAAAATTTGAGAAAATCACAGATTTATGCCAAACTTGCTCCTGTCAGCAGGTGGCGCTATGACTGTGACTCAATATTTTCATGTAGATGTCTTCAGGAGAGGATTTTAAGCAACCATGTGAATTTTCAGGCAGATCGAACATTGTTTGGCTGAGTTATAGGCAATTTTACTGTTGCCACCAGGTGGCGCTATGACTGTGACTCAATATTGGCATGTAGATGTCTTCAGGAGAGCAATCTTATCAACCATGTGAAGTTTTAGGCAGATCGGATATTGTTTGGCTGAGTTATAGGCAATTTTAGTGTTGCCAGCAGGTGGCGCTATAACTGTATGGAGTTATTGGCATGTAAACATGTTCAGGTCAGGACACTTATGAAACGTGTGAGGTTTGAGGCAGATCGGATCATGCATGCCTGAGTTATAACAACTTGATGTTTCATGGCGAATCATCAAAGTTTGCGAGTCCGCCACGGACACGCTCATCAACGAAAACTCTAGACCTTCACAATATATCATCGATACTGCTTTCAGATGACACCAGTCAAATTTGGTGCTGATATCATGAAATTTGTGGGAGGAGTTTGTTTCACTGTAAATCATGTCATTTCCTGTAGCCAGCAGGTGGCGCTATAACTGTATCGGGATATTGGCATGTAAACGTGTTCAGGTCAGGACGGTTATCAAGCGTGTGAATTTTGAGGCAGATCGGATAATGCATGCCTGAGTTATAAAGACTTGATGTTTCATGGCGAGTCGTCAAAGTTTGCGAGGCCGCCACGGACACGCCCATCGACGAAAACTCTAAAGCTTCGCAATTTAACATCGCCAAGGCCTTTAGATGACATAACCCAATTTTGGTGTCGATCGGATCAAATCCCTAGGAGGAGTTCGTTAAAGTACAACGCCTGGAAATGGCAAAATCGCCACTTTTTCGCCGCAGGAAGCCATAAATATCCGACTTCCTGTTGGGTTTGAGATATCGCTCCTTGAGACTTTTTTGTAGGTCTTGGCATGTTTGAGGTGTGTGCCAATTTTCGTGCATGTGCGTGATTCGTGGCTCGGGGGCTTGTCCGTATCAATTTTCTAGGTGGCGCTGTCGAGTCATTTTGCCACGCCCACTTCCGAAACCTATAACAAACGTAAATTTTCGCCACTTCTGGGGCGTGTGCAAATTTTCGTGAGTTTTCGGGCATGTTTAGACCCTCAAAATCGCGATTGATTCGGGAGAAGAATAATAATAATAATAATTAAAGCTGCAAGCAGCGATGATAGGGACCTCGCACCCGGGCTCACCGCCGCCCGGCGGCCGTAGGACGAGAGAACCGCGAACAATAATAATTTAAGCCGACACATAAAAAAATCTGAGAAAATCACAGATTTATGCCATACTTGCTCCTGTCAGCAGGTGGCGCTATGACTGTGACTCAAGATTGGCATGTAGATGTCTTCAGTAGTGGAAACTCATCAAACATGTGAAGTTTCAGCCTGAGTGGACATTGTGTGGATGAGTTATAAGCCAAACTACCTACTGTCAGCAGGTGGCGCTATGACTGTGACTCAATATTGGCATGTAGTTGTGTTCAGGAAAGCAATGTTATCAACCATGTGAAGTTTTAGGCAGATCGGATATTGTTTGGCTGAGTTATAGGCAATTTTAAGTTTGCCAGCAGGTGGCGCTATAACTGTATCAAGTTATTGGCATGTAAACATGTTCAGGTCAGGACACTTATGAAATGTGTGAGTTTTGAGGCAGATCGGATCATGCATGCCTGAGTTATAACGACTTGATGTTTCATGGCGAATCATCAAAGTTTGCGAGTCCGCCACGGACACGCCCATCGACGAAAACTCTAGACCTTCACAATATATCATCGATACTGCTTTCAGATGACACCAGTCAAATTTGGTGCTGATATGATGAAATTTGTGCGAGGAGTTTGTTACAACGTAAAATCATGTCATTTCCTGTAGCCAGCAGGTGGCGCTATAACTGTATCGGGATATTGGCATGTAATCGTGTTCAGGTCAGGACGGTTATTAAGCGTGTGAATTTTGAGGCAGATCAGATAATGCATGCCTGAGTTATAACAACTTGATGTTTCGTGGCGAGTCGTCAAAGTTTGCGAGGCCGCCACGGACACGCCCATCGCCGAAAACTCTAAAGCTTCGCAATTTAACATCGCCAAGGCCTTTAGATGACATAACCCAATTTTGGTGTCGATCGGATGAAATCCCTAGGAGGAGTTCGTTAAAGTACAACGCCTGGAAATGGCAAAATTGGCACTTTTTCGCCGCAGGAAGCCATAAATATCCGACTTCCTGTTGGGTTTGAGATATCGCTCCTTGAGACTTTTTTGTAGGTCTTGGCATGTTTGAGGTGTGTGCCAATTTTCGTGCATGTGCGTGATTCGTGGCTCGGGGGCTTGTCCGTATCAATTTTCTAGGTGGCGCTGTCGAGTCATTTTGCCACGCCCACTTCCGAAACCTATATCAAACGTAAATTTTCGCCACTTCTGGGGCGTGTGCAGATTTTCGTGAGTTTTCGGGCATGTTTAGACCCTCAAAATCGCGATTCATTCGGGAGAAGAATAATAATAATAATAATAATAATAATAATAATAATAATAATAATAATAATAATAATAATAATAATAATAATAATAAACGGAGCAATTCCAATAGGGCCTTGCACCGTTTGGTGCTCGGTCCCTAATTAAAGCTGCAAGCAGCGATGATAGGGACCTCGCACCCGGGCTCACCGCCGCCCGGCGGCCGTAGGACGAGAGAACCGCGAACAATAATAATTTAAGCCGACACATAAAAAAATCTGAGAAAATCACAGATTTATGCCATACTTGCTCCTGTCAGCAGGTGGCGCTATGACTGTGACTCAAGATTGGCATGTAGATGTCTTCAGTAGTGGAAACTCATCAAACATGTGAAGTTTCAGCCTGAGTGGACATTGTGTGGATGAGTTATAAGCCAAACTACCTACTGTCAGCAGGTGGCGCTATGACTGTGACTCAATATTGGCATGTAGTTGTGTTCAGGAAAGCAATGTTATCAACCATGTGAAGTTTTAGGCAGATCGGATATTGTTTGGCTGAGTTATAGGCAATTTTAAGTTTGCCAGCAGGTGGCGCTATAACTGTATCAAGTTATTGGCATGTAAACATGTTCAGGTCAGGACACTTATGAAATGTGTGAGTTTTGAGGCAGATCGGATCATGCATGCCTGAGTTATAACGACTTGATGTTTCATGGCGAATCATCAAAGTTTGCGAGTCCGCCACGGACACGCCCATCGACGAAAACTCTAGACCTTCACAATATATCATCGATACTGCTTTCAGATGACACCAGTCAAATTTGGTGCTGATATGATGAAATTTGTGCGAGGAGTTTGTTACAACGTAAAATCATGTCATTTCCTGTAGCCAGCAGGTGGCGCTATAACTGTATCGGGATATTGGCATGTAATCGTGTTCAGGTCAGGACGGTTATTAAGCGTGTGAATTTTGAGGCAGATCAGATAATGCATGCCTGAGTTATAACAACTTGATGTTTCGTGGCGAGTCGTCAAAGTTTGCGAGGCCGCCACGGACACGCCCATCGCCGAAAACTCTAAAGCTTCGCAATTTAACATCGCCAAGGCCTTTAGATGACATAACCCAATTTTGGTGTCGATCGGATGAAATCCCTAGGAGGAGTTCGTTAAAGTACAACGCCTGGAAATGGCAAAATTGGCACTTTTTCGCCGCAGGAAGCCATAAATATCCGACTTCCTGTTGGGTTTGAGATATCGCTCCTTGAGACTTTTTTGTAGGTCTTGGCATGTTTGAGGTGTGTGCCAATTTTCGTGCATGTGCGTGATTCGTGGCTCGGGGGCTTGTCCGTATCAATTTTCTAGGTGGCGCTGTCGAGTCATTTTGCCACGCCCACTTCCGAAACCTATATCAAACGTAAATTTTCGCCACTTCTGGGGCGTGTGCAAATTTTCGTGAGTTTTCGGGCATGTTTAGACCCTCAAAATCGCGATTCATTCGGGAGAAGAATAATAATAATAATAATAATAATAATAATAATAATAATAATAATAATAATAATAATAATAATAATAATAATAATAAACGGAGCAATTCCAATAGGGCCTTGCACCGTTTGGTGCTCGGTCCCTAAT
>NC_079438.1:25970899-26005899 GCF_903798145.1 Danio aesculapii
CACGTGCTTATGATTGCTAGCGGCTGGATCCGCATTATCCAATTCTCAATGCACCAATCAGACGACTCCTAAGCTACTACAAATACCCTGGGTTACGTACCACTGCTATCTTCGTTTTGAAGAATCCCCCCATCCACCCCTACTCCTCCTTCTTCCTAGATGGGTGACACGGTGGCCCAGTGCTTAGCACTGTTGCCTCACAGCAAGAATGTCTCTGGTTCTAGGCTTTACCAAACCAGCAGACATTTCTGTGCAGAGTTTGCATTTTCTCCCCGTGCTCACGTGGGTTTCCCCCCATAAGTTAATTGACTAATACAAACCGGCACTATAGACATGCTCCTAGTAATGGTTAACTCTCAAGAGCAATCACTGGCTGTTCATTGGTTATTACAGCGGGGGAGTTCTCGAGATCTACCTGAGCTCAAACTCCCTTCTCGCCTTACAACGGGAGGGAGCCCCGGGCTCGAGGATCTTATGAGCTCAGGGCTCTCTCCCGGGACAGCATGCCAAACAAGCTTATAATTAATCATCAGCTAAGTGTGAATTCTTGAAATGGCCTTTCGCGTTAGGTATCTCGTTACCCTTTAAGTCATAACAGGTAATATGCATGGCAATGCAGGAAGTTAATGACATGCAAACACATCTCAAGAAGGTTTTCACAGCTACCGTGTTTCATCCACCAAACATTGCTCCCAAATTGAAGTGAGACCTTCAAAGACAACCCAGATGGGACTTGAACCAACAATCCCAAGCCCCGGAGGCTGATGCCCTATCCCTTAGGCCACTGGGCCATATCGCCAATCATTTGTCATGGATTTTTGGTATGCCTTTAACAAGATGCCAACACATGGAAAACTGCACTTTAGGATCTCGATGCCAGTTTGCATTCCGTCAATAAGATGTGTGCAACTAATGGTCAAACATTTTCTTTGTGCAATCATCCACATTCGTGTCTCATTGGTCCTCGCGTATGGTGTGACTGGTCTTGAGTTTCAAATTCCAGACAAGGCCACTCTCATTAACTTGAAATCACAACCTTTCTGCAGCTATTTTCTTCTTTGCATTTCATCATCATCCACCTAACAAGAGACCATTAGTTGAAAGCCATGAGGTACTTGAAGTCAAGATCTCCATTACCATAGCTTAGCGGAACCTTTTAGATTTGTAACATGACAGTGAGATTCAAGCAAGATTGGATGAATCTTTATTTGAAGTGTGCAGCAAGTCTGAGAATTCAAAGCTAACTACTGTGCTCAGATCATCACGCCTAAGTTTTGAGAAGACCAGTCGGAATTGTTTCACACAACTTAAATGTAACCCAACAAAGACAACCCAGATGAGACTTGAACCCACAATCCCCAGCTTCGAAGGCTGATGCCTTATCTATTAGGCCACTGGGTCAACACTAGCCTTTGTCAAATCTGATGTATGGGTCAGGAAGTTCTTGTAACTCAGAAAAACAGTACTTTAGGATCCCTATGCCATATTGCACTCAGACGATCTGGTGTGTACACCTAATGACAAAACAACTTCTCTGAGGAGTTTTCCATTGTCATGTCTTTTTGACCTAAGGGTATGAATCTAGCTTTTGAGGGTAACACTGGATTGTCTTGCACAGTCAACTTAAAAGGAACTGCATCAAAGACAACCCAGTTGGTACTTTAAACCCACAATCCCCAGCTTCGAAGGCTGGTGCCTTATCCATTAGGCCACTGGGTTGTTTTTACTGCCTATGAACTGTAATATGCCTCCAGGGAGTTGCTGACACACGTAATCTCGCTTGTTGGTTCGTTGGTCTAGGGGTATGATTCTCGCTTTGGGTGCGAGAGGTCCCGGGTTCAAATCCCGGACGAGCCCTATACCTGTCATCACAAAAAGGAGCGGCTATGATTCGGTTGTTAGATTTGTACATGGATCTTGAACAACCCACCAGCTTTATATGTAAGCACCATTTTTGTCTTTGTACACAGTCTCTTCTCTGTTGGCACCATGCAGGATTCAAAATGGCCTTTCACGTTAGGTATCTCGTTACCCTTTTAGTCATAACAGGTAATATGCATGGCAATGCAGGAAGTTAATGACATGCAAACACATCCCAAGTAGGTTTTCACAGCTACCGTGTTTCATCCACCAAACATTGCTCCCAAATTGAAGTGAGACTTTCAAAGACAACCCAGATTGGACTTGAACCAACAATTCCAAGCCCCGAAGGTTGATGCCTTATCCATTAGGCCACTGGGCCATTTCCCCAATCATTTGTCATGGATCATTTGTATGCCTTCAACAAGATGGCAACGCATGGAAAACTGCACTTTAGGATCCCGATGCCAGTTTGCATTCCGTCAAAAAAGTTGTGTGCAACTAATGGACCAACATTTTCTTTGTGCAATCATCCACATTCGTGTCTCATTGGTCATGGGGTATGGTTCTCGCGTATGGTGTGACTGGTCCTGAGTTTCAAATTCCAGACAAGGCCACTCTCATTAACTTGAAATCACAACCTTTCTGCAGCTATATCCTTGTTTGCAATTCATCATCATCCACCTAACATGAGACCATTAGTTAAAAGCCACGGGGTACTTGAAGTCAAGATCTCCATTACCAAAGCTTAGCGGAACCATTTAGGTTTGTATCGTGACAGTGAGATTCAAGCAAGATTGGATGAATCTTATTTGAAGTGTGCAGCAAGTCTGAGAATTTGAAGCTAACTACTGTGCTCAGATCATCACGCCTAAGTTTTGAGAAGACCAGTCGGACTTGTTTCACACAAATTAAATGTAACCCAACAATGACAACCCAGATGGGACTTGAACCCCCAATCCCCAGCTTCAAAGGCTGATGCCTTATCCATTAGGCCAACACTAGCCTTTGTCATATCTGATGTATGGCTCAGGAAGTTCTTGTTACTCAGAAAACAGCACTTTAGGATCCCTATGCCATATTGCATTCAAACGATCTGATGTGTACACCTAATGACAAAACAGCTTCTCTGAGGAGTTTTCCATTGTCATGTTTTTTTGACCTAAGGGTATGAACCTAGCTTTTGAGGGTAACACTGGATTGTCTTGCACAGTCAACTTAAAAGGAACTGCATCAAAGACAACCCAGTTGGTACTTTAAACCCACAATCCCCAGCTTCGAAGGCTGGTGCCTTATCCATTAGGCCACTGGACTGTTTTATACTTACTGTGAACTGTAATATGCCTCCAGAGAGTTGCTGACACACGTAACAAAAACAACATGAACAAAGAGTAGTTTGGATCGGTCTCACAGAATTTTTTGTGGCACTGCAGACTGCCTCTACAGGGCTCATTGGTCTAGGGGTATGATTCTCGCTTTGGGTGCGAGAGGTCCCGGGTTCAAATCCCGGACGAGCCCTACGACTGTCATAGAGAAAGAAGTGGTGGTGTGCTAACTAAGGTGTTTCTGTGTTAATTGTAGCAGCTTTTGCTGTGACTTTAGTGAATGAACATTTAGTGGACTTCTGATCTAAATCAGTCTAACATGTACAATTATACAGGCAAAAAAGGAGCGGCAATGATTCGGTTGTTAGATTTGTTTATGAATCTTGAACAACCCACCAGCTTTATATGTAAGCACCATTTTTTTGCTTTGTACACAGTCTCTTCTCTGTAGGCACCATGCAGGATTCAAAATGGCCTTTCGCGTTAGGTATCTCGTTACCCTTTTAGTCATAACAGGTAATATGCATGGCAATGCAGGAAGTTAATGACATGCAAACACATCTCAAGAAGGTTTTCACAGCTACCGTGTTTCATCCACCAAACATTGCTCCCAAATTGAAGTGAGACCTTCAAAGACAACCCAGATGGAACTTGAACCAACAATCCCAAGCCCCGGAGGCTGATGCCTTATCCATTAGGCCACTGGGCCATATCGCCAATCATTTGTCATGGATCATTTGTATGCCTTCAACAAGATGGCAACGCATGGAAAACTGCACTTTAGGATCTCGATGCCAGTTTGCATTCCGTCAAAAAAGTTGTGTGCAACTAATGGACAAACATTTTCTTTGTGCAATCATCCACATTCGTGTCTCATTGGTCATGGGGTATGGTTCTCGCGTATGGTGTGACTGGTCCTGAGTTTCAAATTCCAGACAAGGCCACTCTCATTAACTTGAAATCACAACCTTTCTGCAGCTATTTTCTTGTTTGCATTTCATCATCATCCACCTAACATGAGACCATTAGTTAAAAGCCACGGGGTACTTGAAGTCAAGATCTCCATTACCAAAGCTTAGCGGAACCATTTAGGTTTGTATCGTGACAGTGAGTATGGAGAGGTAAGCATGATCGAACACCCAATGAGGGGGGAGAGCAGGCTTGGAGCCCGGCGGCTAATCAGCAGGCCAATCAGAAATAATAAATAACACCTGTTTATTCTAGTGATTGAGCCGGAGAGACAATCTTCTTAAGGAGAACAGAAGGAGCAGCCGGGAGAAGAGGGAGAGAGCACACACACGCACACTACGGGTGTTGTGCAATCACTTAAAGAAAAATAAAAATCTATTGCTTACCTGAATCGCCGACCCTTTCTTCTTCTTCCCTTAACAACGAACTTTGCTACAGTGGTGCCGAAACCCGGGAAGAAGAAGAAACCCTGCTGCCAGAATGGTTACTCCGTCTACCAGTCCATGTGCGGAAGTCATCCAGGCGCTCGCGGCCCTCCACCAACAACAACACCATGCGCTGGGGGAGCTGAGAAAAAATCTGGAAAGACGCTTCCAAGTCCTCGTAGAGGCCCAGCGGGAGGACCGCGAGCTAATCCGGAGTCTGCTGGTCCAGGAGATCCGGCCCGCTCCAACATCTGCCGCCCACCCTCCCATCTCGCTACAGAAGATGGCACCGGAGGACGACCCGGAAGTGTTCCTGGACCTCTTCGAGAGGTTGGCGGAGGCGTGTGTCTGGCCGCGGGCCGAGTGGCCGGTAAGAGTTATCCCCCTGCTGTCAGGCGAAGCCCAAATTGCCGTGCAGCAGCTACCGGCCCAGAATCTCCTGGAGTACGCTCACCTGAAGCGAGCCGTTCTCCAGCGGGCCGGCCGCAATCCGGAAGAGCAGCGTCAGCTCTTCCGCTCCATGGAGCTGACTGCCAGTGGCCGGCCCTTCGTGTTCGCTCAGCAGCTCCGTGACGCCTGCCGCAGATGGCTGGTGAAGGATGGCCGGACCACCGACCAGCTGGTCGATGCCGTGGTGCTGGAGCAATTCATCACCCGCCTCCCCTCCCGAACATCGGAGTGGGTCCAGTGCCACCGGCCAGAGGATCTGGAGACGGCCATCCGGCTGGCGGAGGATCACCTGGTGGCGAGGTCCAGGGTCGGCGAAATAACCTCTCTCTCTTCTCCCCCTCTCCCTCTCTCTCCTCCTGTTCCCAGGCCCAGACTGCGGGGACCGCCCACACCAGCACCCAGATGGCGGTGCACAGAGGCGGACCTGCCGAACGTCCCAAGGGGGGCGGGTCCATATCCGGACGGCGGGGTGGAGCAACGACCCCTGGCTGTTCCCCAGACAGCGCCAGGTCTCTCTCCGGTTCAATCGGTTGGTCTTGCTGGCCCTGGGGGTATAGTGAGAAGGGCTGGGCCGATGCATTGGCGCCGCGGGGGCGAGAATAGCACACCAAAAATCTGCTCCATGAAGGAGGTGAGTGCGCTGATTCGGGTCCCCGCCACGCCAATCGTCGCCCCCGGTCGCGACGGGCTATACCGGATAACAGTGAGTATAAAAGGGGGTACATATCAAGCTTTGGTGGATTCGGGGTGCAACCAAACCTCCATCCACCAAAGTCGCTTCAAGACCCGGCATTGGATACGAGCCGCACAGTAAGGGTAAGGTGTGTGCACGGGGATGTAATTCACTACCCGCTAACGGCGATAGACATTCAATTCCGGGGTAAAAAGCATAGCGTTGAGGTAGCAGTTAACCCGCACCTCAAACACCCGCTAATTCTGGGAACCAATTGGCCTGGATTTAATAGATTATTAGGGGTCTTATGTGCGGGTGTGTCTTGGAAGAAGAGATCGCCGGGTAGGGGGTGTGTCGCTCAGCTGGGGGAATCCCAAGCGGTGACGTCACACGCTGTCGCAGGGGAAGGGCTGGGAATTTCCCGGTGTAAAGACTTTCCCCTGGAACAGTCGCGTGACGACACGCTAAGACATGCACTCGAAAGAGTGCAGGTGATAGATGGGGAAAACCTCCAGCCTGACCGGCCCCTCTCCTATCCATATTTTTCGATCATTAATGACAGGGTGTATCGAGTGACCCAAGACGCTCAGACAAAAGAAGATACTACCCAATTATTAGTACCAAAGAGCCGCCGGGAAATGATTTTCCAGGCGGCTCATGCTAATCCTATGGCTGGACATTTAGGTCAGGCGGCCACATTAAATCGCCTCATGACCCGATTCTTTTGGCCGGGCATTCACGGGGATGTCAGCAGATGGTGCGCTGCGTGCCGTGAATGTCAGCTGGTAAATCCACCGGCCACCCCAAAAGCTCCTTTGCGCCCGTTACCAATTATGGAGATGCCCTTCGAGAGAATTGGTATGGATCTCATCGGGCCATTAGAGCGATCCGCACGCGGGCACCGGTTTGCACTAGTCCTAGTGGATTATGCAACCCGCTACCCGGAAGCAGTAGCGCTCCATAACATCTCAGCAAAAAGTGTTGCGGAAGCTCTGTTTCGTATAATCTCCCGAGTGGGAATCCCCAAGGAGATTCTCACTGATCAAGGCACCGCGTTCATGTCACGCACCATGCGCGAACTTTATGGATTATTGAGCATTAAATCCATTCGCACCAGCGTCTATTACCCACAAACAGACGGGCTGGTGGAAAGGTTTAATCGCACGCTTAAATCAATGATCCGTAAATTTGTTCACGAGGACGCGAAAAATTGGGATAAGTGGTTAGAGCCCTTGTTATTTGCTGTGCGGGAGGTTCCCCAAGCCTCCATGGGGTTTTCCCCCTTCGAGCTTCTCTATGGCAGACAGCCCAGAGGGGTTTTGGATGTCATTAGAGAGGCTTGGGAGGACGAGCCTTCTAAGAGTAAAAATGAAATTCAGTATATTCTGGACCTTAGAGCAAAACTCCACACACTGGGGCGGCTCTCTACGGAGAATTTGCTTAAGGCTCAGGATGACCAACGCCGGCGATATGACAAGGGCACTAAACTACGTAAATTTGCACAGGGAGATAAAGTCCTTGTACTATTACCCACTTCCAGCTCTAAATTACTCGCCAAGTGGCAAGGGCTGTTTGTGGTCACACGACGAGTCGGTGATCTCGATTACGAGGTGGTTCGTTCGGACAGGGCTGATTCACGTCAGATTTATCACATTAATCTGCTGAAGCAGTGGAGGGAGCCGGAGGAAGTGGCGCTGGCTACGCTTGTTACTAACGAGGATGACCTGGGGCCAGAGAGCCCCGGCCGGGAACGGCCTGGCGCTCTGGTCACCGGAGGGGATCATCTCTCAGCGAGCCAGCTCCTCGATATCCGGCACCTCCAACGTGAATTCTCTGATGTGTTCTCACCCCTGCCCGGTCGTACTAACCTGATTCAGCACCATATCGAGACCGAACCGGGCGTGGTCGTTAGGACCCGGCCGTATCGCCTACCTGTACACAAGAAAAAAGTGATTCAGGAAGAATTGAGTAATATGTTGAAAATGGGAGTAGTAGAAGAGTCCCACAGCGACTGGGCCAGCCCGATTGTCTTGGTACCCAAGACTGACGGCTCGGTCCGGTTCTGTGTGGATTATCGCAAGGTAAATGCGGTGTCGAAATTCGACGCCTATCCAATGCCGCGTATTGACGAGTTGCTCGACCGGTTAGGTGCTGCTCGATTTTACTCGACTTTGGATTTAACGAAGGGCTATTGGCAGATCCCCTTGACTCCAATATCCCGCGAAAAAACGGCTTTCACAACGCCGTTTGGATTACACCAATTCGTGACACTTCCGTTCGGGCTGTTCGGGGCACCGGCGACGTTTCAGCGTCTGATGGATAAAATACTCGGCCCTCACGTGGCATATGCCGCTGCTTATTTAGATGACATCATCATTTACAGTAATGACTGGCAGCGGCATATTCTACACCTGAGGGCAGTATTGTCGGCGCTGAGACGGGCCGGGCTCACGGCTAACCCACGGAAATGCGCAATTGGGCGAGTGGAAGTAAGGTATCTGGGCTTCCACTTAGGCCACGGGCAGGTGCAGCCCCAAATTGATAAGACTGCAGCTATTGCCACCTGTCCGAGACCTAAGACCAAGAAGGAGGTGAGACAGTTTTTGGGGCTGGCGGGATACTATAGGCGTTTTGTCCCTAATTATTCGGCCCTCGTCAGCTCATTGTCTGATCTCACTAAAAAGGAGGGACCAGATACCGTCCAATGGTCGGAGCAGTGTCAACAGGCCTTCTCAAAGGTGAAATCTATACTTTGCGGGGGGCCACTATTGCACGCTCCTGATTTTGCTCTCCCCTTTCTGTTACAGACGGATGCATCCGATCGGGGTCTGGGGGCGGTTCTCTCCCAGGAGGTGGCAGGAGTGGAACGGTCGGTGCTGTACATTAGCCGAAAACTCAGTAAGAGTGAGGCTAAGTACAGCACCATAGAGAAGGAGTGCCTGGCGATCAGGTGGGCCGTTCTCACTCTTCGCTATTACCTCCTGGGCAGGGAATTCGTCCTCTGTTCAGATCATGCTCCTCTCCAGTGGCTTCACCGCATGAAGGATACCAACGCGCGGATCACCCGTTGGTATCTAGCATTACAGCCTTTTAAATTCAAGGTGGTCCACAGGCCGGGGGCGCAGATGGCTGTGGCCGACTTCCTCTCCAGGGTGGGGGGGGGGATTGGGGGGGGGAGGGCTACAGGCCGGACGGCTCCCCGGCCTGAGGCGGGCGGTGGGGGTATGTGGAGAGGCAAGCATGATCGAACACCCAATGAGGGGGGAGAGCAGGCTTGGAGCCCGGCGGCTAATCAGCAGGCCAATCAGAAATAATAAATAACACCTGTTTATTCTAGTGATTGGGCCGGAGAGACAACCTTCTTAAGGAGAACAGAAGGAACAGCCGGGGGAAGAGAGAGAGAGCACACACACACACACACACATACACTACGGGTGTTGTGCTCGCTGTAGAAAAAATAAAACTGTACTGCTTACCTGAATCGCCGACCCTGTCTTCTTCTTCCCTCACTAACGAACATTGCTACAGACAAAAACTACATCTACATATTGCTCTAAATCTACAAATCTGTTTTTTTTATTAGGGGAAACAGTTACATTATCTATCATTCTGAGCTCCGATCACTAAGTCCACACAACTGGCTCACTGGTGAGGTATGCTAAGCAAATATTACTGCAACACGATCATTAAGGTAGTATTTCATGTGAACACATGTCATGCTGACCTCCATTTAAGCCATTTAAATCACATGTATGTTTTAAAAATGTTTTGAAATGCTTTTACAGTTTCAGTTTTGTTGCCCAGTTAATGCAAATACTAGTTAATAATACATTTTCAGTTTGTCTGGTCACTTAATCGAAGAAAGTGACTAAACTTTACATCCCTGTCAAGTGGTATCATTCAGGCTGTATTTGGTGCTAATGGTTGGAGCTTGATCTGGTCCAGTTTCACCTTTGTGGATTTAATGGGTGGGATTATTTAGTGCTTGGGGTGTGTTTCCACTGTGGTTGTTAATTTCTGATATGCTTTGTCTAAATATTAAATAGGATTTTAGATCATCGATCTATCATGCATAATTACGTAAATGATCTAAATGTGGCCAAAGACATCTACATAATGAATTACTTCACAACTGCTGTGAACCTCTCCGGAGACAAAAAGGCTGTGAGAAGGCAAAACTTATCAAAGGTAAGGGTGAAATGTTTGAGTGTATACACTGATGAACCAAAAATTATATAGATTATACATGCTAATTGTTATTTGTACTTTTTTTTTTTATAGGTCAACTTTGATGACTGCAAGGCAGAGGTCTCAAACTCAATTTACCTGGGGGCCGCTGGAGGCACAGTCTGGGTGAGGCTAGGCCAAATCAGGTTTTCCACAAAAAACTTTGTAAAAAAAAAAAATTTCAATCTTCTTTATTTTGTAACAAAAAATCAGTGGAAAATAAATCAACCTGTAATAAATAGTAGGAATAATAATAATAATAAATATTATTAATAATAATAATAATAGTGAAAATAATAATAATAATTGGAATAATAATAATAATTAGATTTACTGTTATCGGTAATGTTCATTGTGTGAGGCAATGTAAATACAATGCAAGTAGTGTAATGCAAATGACCCACAAATAACAGTGCGACCCTATAATTGGTACTGGTTACCGGGGACTCTTATTGCCGATCAACAGGTGTCGATATGTGACTGCAGACGACTACACTAGGCTGCATTGAGTTCCTTACTTTTCTTTTATCCTGCTGTATTTGCATCACTTTGATTTCATTTGTCTGAAAGAGAGAGAGACCTCACATTAACTCTCTGAGTGTCATTTCAGTTCACTTCCAAGTGAAAAATAGTAATTAAATGACTCACTCTGTCTACTCTTCAAGAAGAGCCCACAGTTAGCTCTTCTGTCATGTTTTCTGGCTGACTTGAGATTGTAAATGTAGGAAAGATGATTGGTTGAAAATATTTTTCAGGACCAATAATCAAACGTGAATTTTTCTTTAACTTGCGCAAGTTTTCTTTAACTTATGCGTGCACACACAAAATCCACTGTCTTCACTTGCACTTATTCACACACATTCTTACACATGCAGGTATTCATTGCAACCAAAAATTAATGCAAAATCAATTAAAATAAACACTGACAATCAAAACACCAATATCTGACATTTTCTGAAACAGGGCAAAGCTGCTGTAAGTTTCACTCCATCAAACCCAGCCGATGTCCCGCCCCCAACAGCCATATACCCACCTTGATTGGTAGGTTCGTTCAGCTCGGCACACAACACTATAAAGTGCCATACATATCACTAACATTAAACTTTCAAATTAAGGCAGGGTCACAAACTATCGTCCCGCGGGCAGCGAGTTAGAGACCCCTGTTTTAAACAATAGCTATCTGAATAGTATTTTTTAGTATGCCGAAAAAACGCCAGCAAAACTAAAGCCAGTAGGAGTTCTTTACCCATCTCCCACTATGCAAATACATATTTTAAAACACTCAAAGCACACCTTTATTAATTCTCATACTTTCTCGCTTTGGCAATATATTGTAGTGTTTACTGTGTAATAATGAATTAAAATTATGCGAAAAAAAAAAGCGCCATTAATTCCCATTAACTCTCAATGCGTATTGTCATATACAGTCATATGGCTGCAGGCACGACTGATCTTCACTGTATTTGTTCAGCTGAGGGAACGGAGCGAATTAATCCAGCAACAAATGTTTATTTTAGATTTTATTAGACAGTTTTCACTAGGTGATAGAATAGATTTGATCTATTTATTCTGTGATCTATTTGGTTTGTTTTATAGCATTATAGTTAAATAAACTTAAAATATTCTGTGGCATTAATCTAAATAATATAAAATTCAGTAAATGACTAAATGCCTCTGATATATATATATATACAGAAACACACGCGTTTGTGTATTGTTTCAATACAATTGAATAGACATGGGACAATAACCGTTTTCAAGGTTTACCGCAATTTGGAAAAGTCAAGGAAAAGATATCCAAAGATGCCATTTTAAAATGTAAAGTCTTTTAAGCTTATAAAGATAGCAGAAGTCAATGATTCATTTCATTATTTGCTTAAAATTACCATATTTACTATAGCAAAATATTTTAAATATTTCTCAATATAAGGTCTATTTATCATGGTCGGGGGTTGAAGAAAAAAAAAAAAAAAAAAAAAGCAAGGCTCCAAGTGCAGGGTAAAGGGTTATTTATATATAATAAAATAAAATGGCAAAACGAACTACCCCGGGTGGGAAAACATTAACAAAACAAATAAACCAACAAAACAAATTAGACTGGGCAGGGATAAGGCCTGTACCACATCAGGACAAGGCAACATACGGCCCCAAACTGGCACAGAACAGCAGACATGAGGAGAATATAAGCAGAAGTAATTAACACAAACAGGTGAACATGATAAACTAATAATGGGTTAACAATGAGGGTAGGACTGGACAATCGACGGAAGAGCACATAACACACAAACAACACAAGCCATGTGCTCATTTAAAACGGTACAAGAACACGCAGCACATGAGAGAACTTATTAACCACCTGTTCACAATAAAGCACAATACTGAAGCCCACGGCCACAATGTAAACACAGAGCAACGTGCTTAGACAACACAAACATGAACAGACGCAAGACACGAGCAAACAATAAATGATAACACCTTACCGTGCGCGCTCACATATGCAACACGCATGTTTCATCTCAGCGCCAACCAAAACCAACCAGACTGAGACGCTGGGAATGAAACAGCGCGATGCCGACAGAACAAAACACAAACACAAGTACAACAGTGCGCACCCCAAGCATGCACAGACCCTGCGCACCTGTATCAAGTGGGAGAGTGCACAGACCCAAGAAAACTCAAGCCGAGCACAACATACAGGACAAGACAGAGCTAGTGTCTGGACTGCCACCAAATAAATTTACAAGACCAGAGTGGCAGAATGCTGACAATATTGTGCTCAAAAGTGAAAAGGTTTTGTTTTTTACCCAGACATTTAAAGAAAATATATTTTAGAGCAGTAATCACAATATTGAGAAACTGTTTTTTTTTTATCCAAGGTTATCATACAGTCAGAATCTTATACCGGCCTATGTCTACAATGGAATAAACAGGAGTAATTAGCCTAGGCCAACAGGTCAACAAAACAGAACAGTTTTTTATATATTTTTTTTTATAAAATTCTGGTGGAAATTTGGTAAAGCTTGCATTTGACTATTAACACCAACATTATGGTTTAGAACAATTACTTTCTAATAAGACCATTCATATATCCACAGCAAAACATAAGCAAATTAGACATGAACTCCAGCCATTAAGAGTTCAGATCAGTATTCATGTAAGAACAAGTTGCTAATGAGACTATTCATACCTTCATCACCCAGCAACATTAGCTAATTAGTCCACAGCAGGATGTTTTTCCTCTGCCCTGTGTGCAAAAAGGCTCCTCACTCTCTTCCTGGGCATCTTAGGAATGTGTGTATGAGGAACAGCACAGAGGCAGAGATCCAGGTTATCGTTGTTACAATATGTTATGTATATAGACAGCAGGATGGGAGGATGTGACAGACCATGTATGGTTTGTAGTGTATGACGTCATTGTTATGCGCATGCATGTGAAGTAAAGGAAGCATAGTGAAAACCTGCGTGTCTGAGATTCATTGATATATAGAGTGGTAGTTGAGAATTAGAGTGAACTAAGCATAAACATGGTGGCAGCGGTAAATTACCAAGAAGAAAAGTGAAAGACCGAGGTAAATCGCTACGGAGAAAGTAATTAAGAGAGACGTGCGCCGATCATGGAGGGTGCTTTCGGATTGAAGCCGCCAGCGAATTTTGACTGGAATGCGTCGAATATACCAAAAGCTTGGAAAGCATGGGAAGAAGAGTTTTCCCTGTACATTGATTTATCGCTTACAGATGCGGATGACAAGACGAAGGTAAAAGTTTTCCAGTATTTAATCGGAGAAACCGGGAGAGAACTGAGTAAGACGCTAGGCGCCGCCCTCCCGGCTGACGGTGAACTGACGCTCGAATGGCTGATAACCGCGTTCAGAAACCACTGCAATCCAGCACCAAACGAAACAGTAGAAAGATACAAATTTTTCTCCAGAAATCAAAACTCAGGCGAAATGATTGATAAGTATATTACTGATTTGAAAGTGCTAGCGGACACATGCAACTTTGGATCAGCTAAAGATTCTCTGATTAGAGACCGAATTGTCTGCGGCATACTGAACTCACATGTGAGAGAACGTCTATTAAGAGAGCCTGAACTGACGCTTGAGAAATGCGTAAGGATTTGTAGAGCATCAGAACTGTCAAAAGAGAATGTAATGACCATAGAAGGACAGAAAGCTGAAGAAGTGCACACAGTACAGAGAATTAAACAAAATCAGGGTGCAAAACAAACTCCTACAAAGTGTAAATTTTGTGGAAAACAGCATGAGTGGAAAAAACTGAGTTGCCCAGCTTATGGAAAGCAATGCAGAAAATGTGGCAAATTAAACCATTTTGCTGCCACGTGTAAAACAAAAGAAACTAAGAGAAAAGGAATACACAGTGTGGCAGAAATTGAAGAGGAACCATTTCAGGAAATCCTAAGCCTTAGTTCGCAAATGAGAGAGGACACACAGGAAAAACAACTGTTTGCAACCATGTTGATAGGAGAAAGACCAGTAAAATTTCAATTAGACTGTGGAGCCAGTTGTAACGTTATCCCCATTCAGCAGTTAAACCCTGACACTGTGATGGAAAAGACTGAACAAATCCTGGTCATGTATAATAAGAGCACCCTGAAACCAGTAGGAAAATGCAAAATAAAAATAAGAAACCCGAGAAATAGAAAACTGTACCGGCTGGAGTTTATTGTTGTGGAGGACACCTCTTCAGTGCCCCTGCTGGGAAACAAGGCAGTACAGGCAATGGATCTGGTAAGAATACAGCATGAAAATATTATGGCAATTGATGATATTGTTACCACAGAAAGATGCAGAGGAAAAGAACCATGGGACAAAAGTGACATACATAGGGAGTATGCTGACGTATTTGAAGGAGATGGATGCCTGGAAGGAGAATATAACCTAGAAGTGGATCCTGCAGTGAAATCAGTAAGGCTTCCAAAGCGAAGAGTTCCTGTGGCACTAATGAAACACCTAAAAGATGAGCTGGGAAGCCTGGTAGAGAGAGGCATTATAGCTCAGGTGGAAAAGAGCACAGAGTGGATTAGCAGCATGGTGGTGGTGAAAAAACCGTCTGGAAAACTCAGAATTTGTATTGACCCAAGACCATTAAACAAAGCATTGAGACGTCAACATTTTCCCTTACCCACCATAGATGATGTTCTCCCCGATCTGACCAAAGCGAGAGTCTTTACAGTGTGTGACGTGAAAGATGGGTTCTGGCACATAAGGCTTTCAGAAGAGTCAAGCTACCTCACTACCTTTGCAACGCCATGTGGCAGGTATAGATGGATTAGAATGCCTATGGGAATCAGCCCGGCTCCAGAAGTGTTCCAGCACAGGTTGACTCAGGCATTAGAGGGGCTTCCAGGAATACGGATAATAGCGGATGACATCCTTATCTGTGGTGAAGGTGACAATGATGAGGCAGCTGAGAAAGATCATGACACAAAGCTAAGACAACTCCTGGATCGTTGTAGAGACAGAAACATTAAACTAAATTTCAACAAACTCAAGCTAAGACAGAAAGAGGTGCCATATATTGGACACAGACTGACATCTGAGGGACTAAAGATTGACCCAGAGAAGGTGAGAGCTATATTGGAGATGCCCAGGCCATCTGATGTGAAGGGACTCCAGAGATTATTAGGTATGGTGAACTATTTGTCTAAATTTTGTGCACACTTATCAGACAGCTGTGACACATTGAGACAACTGACACACAAGGATGTGATTTGGGAGTGGACTGATGTACAGGAAGATGCATTCAACAAACTGAAACAAATGATTGCCTCAGCACCTGTTTTGAAGTACTACAATCCAGAGGACGACCTAGTTCTGCAATGTGACTCCTCTGAGACAGGACTGGGTGCAGCACTTTTGCAGGCAGGACAACCAGTCGCTTATAGCAGCAGAGCCCTCACAGCCACAGAAAAAGGGTATGCACAAATAGAAAAAGAATGCCTAGCAATTCTTTTTGGAATGGAGAAATTTCACCAGTACACATATGGCAGGAAAGTAGAAGTACACTCAGACCACAAACCCCTAGAAACCATTGTAAAAAAGCCATTGCTTAATGCGCCCAAAAGATTACAGAGAATGCTTTTGAGACTGCAACGATATGACATTAACGTTGTCTATGTGCCAGGTCGACTGATGCACTTAGCAGATACTCTCAGCAGAGCATACCTACCAGAATGTGCTGCAGAAGGATCAGTAGAGACAGAAATTGAGACAATCAACATGTTACAGTACCTGCCCATATCAGAAGGGATTCTACAAAAGATACAGACAGAAACAGCTAAGGATGAGAAATTTCAGATGTTGCAGCAAGTGATAGCTCAGGGATGGCCAGAGGAGAAAACTCAGCTGAAAGAAGAGGTGAGACAATTCTTTTCTATAAGAGAAGAGCTTAGTGAGCAAGGTGGAGTGATTTTTAGAGGAGAGAGAGCACTAATACCAGCAAAGCTGAGAACAGAGATCATGGAGAGAATTCATGCATCACATCTAGGCATAGAAAGCTGTTTACGAAGAGCAAGAGACTGTGTATACTGGCCTGGAATGAGTGCCGCTATGAGAGAATACATAGGGAAATGTGCTGTTTGCAGAACTGTAGATGTGCGACAGCAGAAAGAGACAATGTGCGCACATGACATTCCGATAAGGCCTTGGGCAAAAGTAGGCACAGATTTATTTTCATTCAACAACAGAGCGTATCTCATCACAGTTGACTATTTTTCTAACTTCTGGGAAATTGATTATCTCACTGATACCAGCTCAAGCACAGTAATACACAAACTAAAGGCCCATTTTGCACGACACGGGATCCCAGACACGGTTATCTCTGATAACGGGCCACAGTACAGCTCTCAGGAATTTAAAAAATTCAGCATAGCTTGGGAATTTAGGCATGTGACGTCATCTCCAGCATATCCGCAAAGCAACGGCAAAGCCGAGTCAGCAGTTAAAACGGCAAAACATCTCATGGAAAAAGCTAAGAGAGCAAAAGCTGATCCATACCTGGCTATACTAGAGCACAGGAACACTCCATCTCAAGGATTTAATGCCAGTCCTGCCCAAAGACTCATGAGCAGAAGAACTAAAACATTACTGCCAACACGGGACAGCCTCCTGCAGCCAGGCGTTGTAAACACAGAGCACGCTGTAGAAATCAACCAACGCAAACAAGCCTACTACTACAACAGAGGGGCGAAAGATCTTAGACCTCTGCAGGAGGGAGAACAAGTAAGAGTCCAGTTGGACACAAAACGTAAAGCACACTGGACACCGGCAAAGGTGGAAAGAATGACCAATAACCGATCATACACTGTCAAGCTGGAAAATGGAACTGTTGTACGGAGAAATCGGAAACATCTCAGGACTGTGCCTGGAGGACCACAGAGAGCAGACACAGGGAATACTGTCAAGCTTGCTCAGACAAATCATCCAGATGAGGGACATACAAAGGCAGTTCCAGAGACACGCATTACACGCACACACCATACAGACACCAGCAACAGTGTTGTGATAACTAGAAGTGGCAGAATAGTTAAAAGACCAACACACTTGAGAGATTTTGTTTAAACATCTGTCATTGTTCTTATGACACTGAAGTGAAATTAAGAGCATACAGTGTTATGCTGTTGTGCACACGTTGTAATGTTATGTTGTTTCTTGCATACAGTGCACATAATACTGTATATAAATTGTTTAAAAAAAAAAAAAAATAATAAATAAAAAAAAAAGGAAAGATGTTACAATATGTTATGTATATAGACAGCAGGATGGGAGGATGTGACAGACCATGTATGGTTTGTAGTGTATGACGTCATTGTTATGCGCATGCATGTGAAGTAAAGGAAGCATAGTGAAAACCTGCGTGTCTGAGATTCATTGATATATAGAGTGGTAGTTGAGAATTAGAGTGAACTAAGCATAAACAATCGTCATAAAGGCCAAGAAGGAATTGTCCGAATTCTGTCACAGAGGACGTTTCTGGGAGTTTGGAAAAATTGTGACATATTGGACTCCACTAATCCTCTGGCCAGGTTTGTCACTCAGTTATGCTTCTCTGATTTGATGAATCTGGCTTCAAATTAAACATCTACATATTTATATATAAATATAAATTTTTACTATTGTTTATTTGACCTTATTTTCTGTTCCTTGTTTTAGGATGATTGTGGAGATGCAGTCAAGGGGGTTGGTGATTAATAACTTACTTTCAGTCCTCCTGGAACCAACTCGGCCGTCTACAACTTTTGTGCCTCAAAGCTCTGGAGAAGGTGCAGAAAGTCCATTAGAGCCTCCAAATGAGCCCTTATCTGACGAGAGCTCTGGAGAGTACAATCAGAGGTACAGTTTCACATCGGCATTCCCAGAAAATAAATGTACACTGTAAACATGATCTCTCTTTAATACACATAGTCGTTTTAATCACCTGCTGTTTTTTTTTTTTTTATTTCAGCACTGGTGGAACGATGTGGACCTCTTCCGTGAGGGTGGAGATGGTCAAAAAAGGCTTATACAATAAGCACTCCACTGACCACCCCCTTTTAGAAGGATTTAATAAGGACCTGCACACTGACTCAGGACATAAAAACAGCAAACATGTTGTAAGTTAAATAAATTAGTGAAAATATACATACAAAAAAGTGTGTGTGGGTCTTGTTTTATGCAGTACAGTTTATTTTAATGTGAAATGTGTAATTTCAGGTGGAAACAGTGTCCAGGTTCTTGCATAACATGGACCCCACTGAGCCAAACCTGATGTTTGTTCAGCAGGTGGAGAAATTGCGAAAGTACTTTAACATCTTGTCAGATACAAAGCTCTCAAAATGGACAGTGTTCAACTACTGGACTCTCAAGAGGTCAGTAATGTGGAACAACCACAAGTTTGCCATGTACGTGTTAACTAATCATGTCAGCTGTGCTGTGTTCTGACTGTAACAACCTAATTTTGATCTCTTTTCAAGGTTCATGAAATACATTATTACCTCCACAGACATTCGCCACAACAGACCATCTCTGTTCCAGGACTGTGAGAGTTTTATGGATGTGCTGTATGGAATACAGATTGGCATGACCAAAAAAGTGAGCAGGGAGGTCACACAGAAAAAGTCAGAATTTGGTTATGGCAAACAAATTTTGCCAAAGGACTGCCTTGCTGTTTTGGAGGCTGCATTCAAATATTTCCAGGCTCTGATATGCTGTTTGACTAAAAATGAACGGCTGCTCGTTCTCTACTAACTTGAGGCTGTTATCATGCTGGAGCTACTTCAGCGGCCTGGAGTAGTGACAAACATGACTGTAAGTGTTTGTTTTTCCCTCCCTTCTCTTCTTTGTTCCTATGCTTCATCAATGGGCAAAACTGGTGTTTGCAGGTTGAGGATTGGGAGGGGAGAAGCCGGATAGAGAATGGTGTCTGTGTTGCAGTGAAGGAGCACAAAGTACCGTTGTCACATGAACAGGAACTTGTAAGTTTATATTGTACTTTAAATCATAACAGCAATAAATATATTGTGGTTAAGTCATACTTATTTTTGTCCCTTTCTCTAAATAGTAGTTCAACTTGTACTTCAAAGAGGTGCGGCCAGCAATGCTACAAGAAAACCACACCTGTGACGATGTGGCAGTTGATTCATTTTTTGTCAAGTAGTGGGAGATCGATTTATAACCCCTCCAATGACTTAAAAAGACTTCATGACAAGTAAGCAACATTAAACCTGTCTTTATCTCTACATGGTAAGCATTTAACAACTGAGATGATCCTTATTCTTAAATTTGCAACCCACAGCCTTGCCATTCCTTCCTTTAATATTTATTTTTTGTGATCTTATAGACAAAGGTCCAGTAGAGCTTCCAGCCAAGAGACAAGGGTGGACGAAGAGACAGCCTACAAAACTCTTGAGCAGTTCTGTCCAGTGACTCTGGAGGGGCCTCCTCCAAAAAGGGCACGCAGGAATGAGCTGTGTGGCTCAGAACATGAGAGGCACTGCTATGACCGCTGGTGTAGCGAGCAGCTCAAGCTGCGTGAACAGCATGCTCTTGGTGAGTATACAGATGATTAATGACACAAACAGTGAAATTGAGTGAGAATAGCCAAATACTGATGTGTTTTGTGTTTCTAGAACACTTTGCTGGACAGCAGCCATCAGAGTCCAAAATAAACCGCTGGATGGACAAACAAGGGTGGACGTCAAATGTCCCACAGGCTTCAGTGGTTCTGAAGCAGTGGAAGCCTGTTGCCAGGTTAAGCAGCTTTGTGCATAAAATGATTTTGTCTCAACGCTGGAAAGGACTGACTGTCAGGCCCGTCCCTGACAAGGGCGATGGTGTTTTCACCAAAAGACCCTTTCAGATCTGGGAGGTTGTCTGTAATTACCACGGCCAGCTAGTTAGCCATGAAGATGGGATAGCAATTGCTTCAAACAGCGGCATTAGAGCTGGAAATTTGTTTTTTTATAAAAACAAGCAACATAAAGCCATGTGCATTGACGCACATGAAGAAAGTTGCCAGTGCCATCCCATGAAGTTCAATTACGGACGCCTGATACGTCACTCCAGTAAAAGAGCCAATACCTGGCCCAGGCTGTATGTCCTTAATGATAGACACATTGTTATCTCTATCATTAATTCTCTTTATTGCCACAAAAGACATTTTGAGTGATGAGGAGTTACTCTATAATTATGGCTCAAAGAGGAGATCTTTTGCCGGGAAAGGGCTGGAATTGGACTGGATGTGAAACAACATCTTTCCATCCCCCATTCTCACTCACTAAGACTTGGTTGTAATAGGCTGAATGAGTGGGTCTTACAAACCATTCACCTTTACTTCCAGAGAACTGTATTTTCTCTTACTGACTTGTCTTTTTTCACTCTGTTTTTCTCATAAGTTTCCTTTATGCAATAGTGAGAGTGTGAGTAGGCTACTCCATATTCTCTCCTCTCTCTCTGGATTCTTTGCAACACATGTGGAATTACAGCCTGGTAAGTATGCTGAAGCTGCTCGTAACCCTACCTCCCACGAACCCTTAATTTCAAAAAAAGCCATGGACCTCACTGCCAAGAATTAACCAGGCATGTTAATTCTTTAAGCAAGCTATAGTATATTCATCCTAGGATTCACCACGATTCTTAATTTAAGACATTACCTATGTTGTCTCTATGTTGTTTGATTAATGTTCAGATTTTGTTCAGTTTTCTGTGGTATACACAGATACCAGAAAGAGGAACGTCTGGTTGCTGAATGGTCAAACTGTCAAGGCGACACCATATAAATCAAGAGGGTTGGGATTAGATATTGTGCGAAAGACAGTATAAAAGCATGAAGGAGAGCCTTAAAAAGAGCTGAACTGAGGTTACATCTCTTCTGCGCAGAACTTGTGCTCTCTAACTTCTTGCATTCAAAATAAAACTTCTTAATTTTCAACTCAGATCTACGTCAATTTTTGAACATGCAATGGACCATTAGAGTCCTACAGTATGTACTGGAAGTTGTTTATTTTCTTTAGTGTAGTTATTATTTGATATTACTATTATATATAGTCTTCCACTGTACTGTTATTTCACATTCATATTATGCTTTTTAAACTAAATAAAGGTGTAAACACAGACACAGTGTTTGGGATATATTTAACAATAATTCTAACTATTTCATTTAAAAACAAGTAATCCTTTAAAAAAACACTTTATTATTTAAAACATAAAAAGGTTTTTCAGATAAGTGCAACACTTTTCCTCTTCACCTGAAAAGTGTGTGATCGTTTAAATAAATAAGAAAAAAAGGAAAATGACAGGGAAAAACAATTCAATGATCAAATTCCAAATTTTCCATGTGATCAGCCGAGGACAAGAAAGAAGGAATCCACAAATATCCACAAATATCCTGGAAAAAACACTGAAATAACAGGCTCTGTATGAGAGCTGCTCTTTGAAGAGAATAAGGCAGCTAGCCTAATTCAAAAGAGATAATATACAGTCAAATACAATAAGAATTTATTTTAGCAAAAGAGAAAAAAAAGTCAATATATTTTGGACAAAATTCAGTGTAAAATGTAAGACATTATTTATAAAGACAGACAGGCCTACAGAATTATTTTTACAGTGTATAAACATGAATGGCAGCTGTTGTTTTTGATCTAACAGCAGCAAAACTGCATGCTGAGTTTGCGTCAGGATGATGATGATACATTTTTTTTTTCCTTTTTCAAAACAGTTTAGAACAAAACAGCAATAAAAACAAGCAAACATACAAACAGACATTTTTAAAGGAACATGGAAACAAAAAAGACATACAAGTGTCAAAGGTCACCGAATACAATCTTATTTACATTCATATTTATCGTTGATAAAATGTTGCAGAATTTTATAGTCTTGTTGTCTCAAGGTAAATGTCAGTACTTCCATGTCATACACCTCTTTAACAATATCATACCATTCGCCTACAGATGGAGGATCTTCCTTGAGCTAGTTCTTTGTAATGGCCTTTTTGCTAGTTGTTAGTAGTGTGTTAGGAAGACACACATCATTTTTTGGTATTTCTGCAGAGTAAATTCACAGGTACATAGTTTTAAAATTACATTCCAGATTCAATCCCATTATTACATTTATCTCTTTATTTAAATCTTGCCAATAGGTGTGTATAATATTACAGTGCCAAAATATGTGGAAATGATCTGCCAATACATTTCCACATTTTCTCCAGCATTGACCATTTTAATGACTTCTAATTTGAAAGTATTTTATTTCAGGTGTTATATAGAACCTGATTACATTTTTCCAAATAAATTCCCTTCATGAATCTGAATTAATTGTGACCATATGTGTTTCCCAAATAGTTAACCATTCCTCATTTGTTATTTTTATATTGGCTTCCCTTTCCCATTTCTGCTTTATATACATTGGTGAGTGTTGGGGAACAATAGTCTGTTACGAAGGGGGAAGAGAAGGAAGAAGGGGGAAGAGAGGGAGGAGAGGAAAAAAGAGAAGAAAATGAGGAAAAAAGAGAAAGAAGAGAAGAAAAAGGGGCGAAAGAGGAAAACATTTTTTCATTTAGTTTTTAATAATTTATTTACAGGTAAAAAAGTCACTCTGTACTATTAACATTTGATTAATACTACATATTTTATTAGCTTTTTTATTTTAAATATATTTGCTTTAAGTACATTTCTGCTAAGTATTTTGCTAAGTATAGAGAAACTACAAATTAGTTTCTTTATTGAAACATTATTTACTGGACTATTTCATTTTGTGCCTATTTAATTTTTTTAATTATACTATGGCAAAACACAACCAACTAAAAAAAAAACAAGCAGAGAAACAGTTAAAATGACCAAACATTTATTTAAAATTAGTCATAGCCAATTATTTACATTTACAATATAATAGCTCAACAGCAGTGCAAACAAGTGCAAAAGAAGAGAAAAAAATTACACACATAAATAAATAAAGCAATCTACATAAATAAATGTTTCTTGGAATAAATAAAAATAATACAAAATGTGCAAATAAATTAAACAAAATTAAATAACAACACAAAATGAAATAAGCAAAGATAACTTCAACTGTAAAATAAATGATAACTTTTTTTATTACAATTTACTTTAAATTTACAATTTACAATTACAATTTAAAGTAAAAAAAAAACTACAAGTAAAACAAAAGACCCCTGAAAATATTTAAATGTCAATATTAAAAATAAACACTTCAGGAAGTGCCGGTGGAAACAGCAGAGGAGGTGGCGGTCAGAGTGGTGGAGGGTGGATGGAGGAGGTCGCAGCCAGGTCGGTGAAGGCTGGAGGATGGATAGAGGAGGTAGTTGCCAGGGCGGTGGAGGATGGATGGAGGAGTTAGTTTCCAGGGCGGTGGAGGCAGCAGGGTGGATGGAAGAGACAGCAGCTTGGGTCGTGGCAATGGGCTGAGAGGAGGGCAGGAAGTGAGAGGAGATGGAGAAGTTTGGGTCATTGGAGAGACTTGGCACAGTTATATCATATACTTCGTCCTCCCCGAAGCCCTCATCTTCTTCCCCACCTTCATCCACATCCTCCAACATTTCCTCTGTCTCCTCTGAGTCTGGGTTCAATGCCATGGGCTGTCCAGTCAGACTCAGGAGGTAGTCAACACCAAGCAGCTCTCCTACAAATGGAGAACAAAAAGACACAGACATATATGACTTATCATATTTAAAGCATTCCATAATAATACTACAAAGACTTTCAATAATATCTAGACTTCTGTATTTGCCACTCACCGCATGGTTGGCTTTGGTGATGCAAATAATAAAAAAATACAAATAAATAATAATGAACACCCCCAAACCAAAAGTATTATGCACATAGTTAAGTGTAGGACATACAGGTGTATTGGGCAGGAGGCCTGAATGTTGGTATAAAAGCCCGACCAAACACCTTCAAGCTGTTGGTGTTGACAGAGTGGGCCATATCCCCGGAGTATGTGAGAAGGGATGCTGGCTTGCTGGTCACAGCCGCAGTCCCTCGATCCTGGTTCCACCTGTTCAGGCCTTCCAGGAGGGATAGTTGAAAATGTAGTGCATTGGTACTGGTTCTTAGCAGAAAAAAGCTAATAAAAAAAGGCACACTTTTCTACATTTAAAAATTATTTAAAAGTTCACACATGTGAGATACCAACCTGGAATGAACCTGTTCAGGTGGCAGTGAAAAGACTCCTGGGACCTTCTAGCACACCGATATTTTGTCAGGATGACCCCAGACTTTGTGGTGGTGCCTACCTCTGTATAGAGTGGCACTCCAGGCACATCCTGGATGCATCTGACAGGAGGGTTTTGAACACGCTAGACCTCATCCATTAGGGCACACCCATAAGGTTCCTCCCATTTGACGAGACGAGATGGCGGCGCGTTCGGTTCGCGAGGCTCAGTGTCTCTCCAGTTTCTGCAATTTTGCAGTATTATTCCTGCTCATTTCGGGTCTGTTCGTGCAGAACAGCAGTGCCTTTACATCGTACACCCAACAGGACATCTTGGATATTGGATTGTGCATTCCGGACAGTTTTGTTAACAATCTTCGACTCATCCCTGCCGGCCGGGCGGAAGTGCTCGGAGGCGGCGCAGAGAACGTAAACAAAGACGGGGGAAGCGCGGCGGGCTAAGAGCTAAGCTAAAGCTAACACCACACCGGCTCTCTTTACCCAGCATCTTTCTCGCCAATGTACGGTCACTGGTGAACGAAATGGATGAGATTCGACTGCGCATCAACCACAGCAAAAGATTATGGAACTGTAATGTCATGATTTTCACAGAAACATGGCTAAACAGCGGGATACCAGACAACGCTTTATCGCTAACGGAGCATCAAACATTCCGAGCAGACAGAACGGCGGATGACTCCGGTAAGACCAGAGGCGGAGGATTATGCATTTATATTAACAAAGCTTGGTGCACAAACTCTGTCGTCGTTGGGAGACATTGTTCTGTTAACCTGGAATTTCTAATGGTTAAATGTAGACCGTTTTATCTGCCACGGGAGTTCACCTCCACCATAATAACTGCCGCTTATATCCCTCCCGACGCTGATGCCAAGCTCGCTATGAATGAACTTCATGCAGCCATCAGCAAACAACAGACTGCTCACCCGGAGGCTGCTTTTATTGTTGCGGGGGATTTTAATCACTCAAACTTAAAGACAGTGCTCCCCAAATTCCATCAAAACATTTCTGCCACACAAGGGGAAACAAAACTTTAGACCAAGTTTACACAAACATGGCTGAAGCATATGCTGTGACCCCCCTCCCCCACTTGGGCCAATCAGACCACCTTTGTTTGTTTCTCACCCCCAAGTACTCACCCATCGTCAACCGCGTGAAGCCATCAGTAAGGACCATCAAAGTGTGACCAGCGGGGGTGGACTCCACACTCCAGGACAGGTTTGAACACACAGACTGGAGTATGTTTGCTTCCCAGGCCACATGTGGCTCTCACACAGACATTGACAGTTACACTTCCTCTGTTCTGGAATATATCAACACCACCATAGACAGTGTTACAACCCAGAAACATATCACCACATACCCAAATCAAAAGCCATGGATGAACAAGGAGGTGCGCCTCCTACTGAAGGCACGCAACACTGCCTTCAGATCAGGGGATGCACAGGCCTACAGCACTTCCAGGGCTAATCTGAAGAGGGGCATCAAAAAGGCCAAGCACTGCTACAAGCTAAAGCTAGAGGAGCACTTTTCTAACTCTGATTCTCGGCGCATGTGGCAGGGCATCCAGGCCATCAGCAACTACAAACCCAGCCAGTCCACCCCCACAGCCACTAATGTCTCCTTCCTGAAGGAGCTAAATGACTTTTATGCCCGCTTTGAAAGAGACAATACAGAACCCTACACCAGGAACACTACCTCAACCGACCACTCACCTATCACACTCACCTCCTCAGAAGTCTACACTGCACTGAGTCGGATCAATGTGCGTAAGGCTGCTGGACCAGACGGTATCCCTGGGCGCGTCCTCAAAATATGTGCAGAACAGCTCATTGGGGTATTCACAGACATTTTCAACCTGTCACTTAACCTAGCAACTGTGCCAACATGCTTTAAAACCACCTCTATTGTGCCAGTGCCGAAACACTCCAGCCCAACATGCCTGAATGACTACCGCCCTGTAGCACTCACACCCATCATCATGAAGTGCTTCGAGCGGTTGGTCCTGGCACATCTGAAAGACTCTCTGCCATCCACACTGGACCCACATCAGTTTGTCTACCGTGGCAACAGGAGCACAGAAGATGCCGTCTCCATAGCACTGCACTCTGTCCTCACACACCTGGACAATTAAAACACTTATGCACGAATGCTGTTTGTTGACTTCAGCTCAGCATTCAACACTGTCATACCCTCTAAGTTACTGATCAAACTCAGAGACCTGGATATCAACGCGTCTCTCTGCAACTGGGTTATGGACTTTCTGACTAACAGACCTCAGAATGTTAGATCAGGCCACATCTGCTCCACCACCGTCACACTCAACACTGGTGTACCACAGGGCTGCGTGCTGAGCCCCTTCCTCTACTCCCTTTTTACCATCAACTGTAGGCCTGTGAACAGATCCAACACCATCATCAAATTTGCAGATGACACCACAGTGATTGGTCAAATCAGCAATAATAATGAGACTGCCTACAGGGAGGAGATACAGCATCTGGCCACTTGGTGCACCGACAATAATCTGCTCCTTAACACCAGCAAGACCAAGGAGCTCATTGTGGACTTCAGGAAGGGACGAACAGGCTCGCATTATCCCATCCACATCAATGGGATGGCCGTGGAGCCTGTCTCATCCTTCAAGTTCCTGGGGACACACATCTCTAAGGACCTTTCCTGGACCACCAACACCTCCAGCCTGGTCAAGAAGGCTCACCAGCGCCTATTCTTCTTGAGGCAACTTAAGAAGAACCAGCTTTCATCAGCCGTCTTGGTAAACTTCTACCGATGCACAATAGAAAGCATCCTGACCAACTGCGTCACAGTCTGGGATGGAAGCTGCTCTGTTGCTGAGCGTAAGGCACTGCAGCGGGTGGTGAAAACTGCCCAACGCATCACAGGGACTACACTGCCAGCCATAGAGGACATCCAGAAGAAACACTGTCTGCGCCGAGCACGCAGTATTCTTAAGGACACCTCTCACCCTGCTCACAGACTGTTTTCTCTCCTGCCTTCCGGCAGGCGCTTCAGGATTCCCCGGACAAAAACCAGCAGACTGAGGAACAGCTTTTTCCCCAGAGCCGTCTTCCTTTTGAACTCTGCCCCTCACTGACTCTTTTGCCCCCCCAATACACCCCCCACTCTCCTCTAACTTATACTCCTCACAATCACTGCACTATTTAACATTTGCACATTTAAAGTTTGCACATATTCATTGCACTGATTCACTTATCTGAACTGGACATACCCACTGCACATGGACATTTGTAATTATGTTTATCTGCACACTTCTGCTATTAATAGTATCATGTACATATATTCATTTATTGTAAACCTGTTCTTAGCTGATACAACCTGTATATAATGTTCATAGTACATCCATCTGTAAATATCACTATAGTTTTTCTATAACTGCACTTTATAACTTATACCTATATCCTGCACTTGCTGCTATTGCACTGCTGGTTAGACCGAAACTGCATTTCGTTGCCTTGTATTTGTACACGTGTAATGACAATAAAGTTGAATCTAATCTAATCTAATCTAAATTTGCTTCCCTGAGTTCCTGCAGCAGCCTCTCAATCAGGCATATGGTGTCTTCCTCGCCACGTGTCCTCCTGCGGCAGTAACGGCTAAGATCCTTTTTGGTGATGCTTCTGTCCACCATGTCATCACTTATAGATGGCACACCCTCCTGCATTAGCTGTTTTTTTTTAGCCTTCCGCAACACGCTGAGATCTCCTGCATCTCACTCAAAGATCCAGGCGGACAAGCATCCGATAAAGGTGGGGTATAGGGAATGGGCATCAGTGGTGCAGCCCACAGCCAGCTGCCTCATAAAATGCCAGATCACCCACACCCTTATGTTATCACCCACCCACAGCCTTATGTAAAGATCTGGCCATTCTCCAAACCTATTCTGCAACTTAGTGGTCGCTCCCTCATTTATGCAGCAGCCACAGTCCACATAGAGCAGCATTGGGGGTGGAACAGCTGCCTGGGGGTACCGCTCCATGACACCAGCCACCATTCTGTCCAGCCCTGGCCTCTCTTGCACTGTCAGGACACAGAGTCAGTGATGCATTACCTGTTTGGTCGAATCCATCTTTAATATAGTCCCAAAGATGGATGTGATGCTGGCCTTAATGTGGTCTAGCCTGGAGAGGATGTCCCTGCCATACACTGAGAGTAGCCAACGACTGGTGGGGATGTCGATGGGCTCTGGAGGCACCTGGCAGGCCACAGGAAAAAGGCTGGGTCGATCAACAAAGTCAGCACACTCTCCAAGATAGTGTGCCAACCTCTTCAGCCATTCCTCCCCATGGTTTTCTCTCAGCTGCTTCACCAGTCGAGCCGGACTGTTGCCCAATGTCCTGTCCCAAAGCAACCTTATGACACGGATGTCACAGGCATACCTGAAATGCGCATTGTCGCTGTAATTAATTGCAGGTAATTATTGGAGGGTCAGTGGTTTGGGTCTACATAACTACCACATTTTCTACTCTGCTATACTTACTTGCGGGTCAGAATCAGCCTGAACATTTTCTGGTGTGGCAGGTCAAGCTGGTCGCGGACAATCTGACTTGTTGACAGATAGTTCAGAGAACACACAGTGCACCTGAGTGTCTCAGTCAACATCAGGTAGTATCTGTCAATGTCCAGGACCTTTCGAGCCCTCTTGTGGACACCATAACCTGTCAGATTCTTGCCACAAGTTGGGCAGGAGAACCTCACCTTCCACAGGTGGTAGGGCATCCACACCATTAACCTGCAGGACTATGCTAGAAACATTCTGAAGCTAGTGGTATGTACATCCTGTCAAAAACATACTAAAAGGTTTTAAGCAAGCATTAATTACACAGAAAATATTCACCATTGACAAACTTAGAGGGGGCCTTAGGAAAGACCATGGCACTGAAGCCTCAGACTGTGCACCAGTGGTGCCAGGAGCAGTGTTTGAAGCCTCAGACTGTGGGCCAATGACGCCATGAGCTGTGTCTGAAGCCTCAGACTGTGGGCCAGTGGCGCCAGAAGCTGTGTCTGAAGCCTCAGACTGTGGGCCAGTGGTGCCAGAAGCTGTGCCTGAAGCCTCAGACTGTGGTGGTGCAGCAGGAGACTGGGTGTAAGTGGCAGGCTGCAAAAAAAAAAAAAAAAAAGATGTAGTGAAAAAGCATAACAGCACTAATAAAAATATATATTTGTTGCATTATCATTAATGCCTTGTTTAGTATATCACCTTAGTGGTGTGAAATCCACAATTGCAGGTCCTGGATTCCCCAAAGAGGGTGGTCTGTCCGTGGGCATGCATGGGACATTTCTCAGTCTGAAAAGATAGGTTTGAAAGATCTGAGGATTCTTTCTAACCTCTGTGTTTTGCTTTGAATACTTTAATTAATCATATCATTATTTAGAAACATTCTTCATGTCATTTAATCACATATTTATTGCTTTTGACGTTGTGTACTTATTTTTCTATTCCATGGTTATTTATTTTCATGATTAGGAGATAAGAGTTTTTAACGTCAAAGCACTGATATTGTTTGCACCATTGCCAACCAATCTGCATACTACATATAATGTCATGAAGTATAAGTAACTTTGCCTTACCTTCTGATAAATGTCATACCACTTCCTCCGTCTTGGAGCTGGTCGATTGCCTGCTCCAGAAGGCCAAACACCAGAGCTGGCAAAGACTCTCAACCTGGCCATCCACTCCATATCACCCATGGCCTTGTGGCTTTTTGGCTTAGTGCTCATCTGAACATAAAATGTAAATAAAACTTAACAAGTGCATTAATTACAATACTGTAGCCTGTTGCCTGAAACAAGCGAAAGAAAGATCACATTTCCCAGGTAATTTCTCTGCTATGGTAAAGGGATAGTACTAAAAACATATTAATTCATAGAAACATGAAATAATTAATAGATTAATAGAAACACCCGTTTGCACTGGCTGCCAGTTGCTGCCCGCATCAAATTCAAAGCTCTGATGTTTGCTTACAAAGCGACCTCTGGCTTTGCTCCTTCGTATCTGCTCTCACTTCTGCAGATGTATGTGCCCTCCAGAAACTTGCGTTCTGTGAATGAACGTCGCCTCGTTGTTCCATCCCAAAGAGGGAAGAAATCACTTTCCCGAACTCTCACATTCAATCTGCCCAGTTGGTGGAATGAACTCCCTAACTACATCAGAACAGCAGAGTCACTTGCTGTCTTCAAGAAACCACTAAAAACTCAACTGTTTAGTCTCCACTTTCCTTCCTAATCTGCAACTGCCTCTCTGGCTATACCACTAACTGTGCCCTCTTTCTCTCAAAAAAAAAAAAATGTACAAATGCTTAGCTTTTTAGACTTTACACACCTGAAACTTGTCTATAGCACTTGTTCACTGCTGCTCTTATAGTTGTGTAAATTGCTTCCTTGTCCTCATTTGTAAGTCGCTTTGGATAAAAGCGTCTGCTAAATGACTAAATGTAAATATAAATGTAAATATATAATTAGTTATGGTGGCTTGAAAAGCCAGCATACTGTTATCTATCAAAACTTCTTCTTCTTCTTCTTCTTCTTCTTCTGAGACTAATTTCTAAGTGTATCTCCTCCTAGGCCTTTCAAGCTACATACTTCAAACTTTCGTCAAACCTTCAAACTGGTCTGACTCGGGTTGCTATATCTTTTCTAACTGATCCAACTTTGGGTTTTCCGAAAAACGACCCAGAAAAATCCCAAAAGTCCCATTGACTTAACATTGGGTCAAACTTTGTGAGCTCATAACTCTGCATCAGACTGTCCTACAGACTTCTAACTGGACTCATTTAACTCAGTCTAGCCAGCAGCCAATAACTGATGACTTTTTAACTTACTAGCCACTCCCTAGCAACCACTTACAGCACCCTAGCAACTGTCCCATAGACTTCCATTGTAAAAGACTGTCATTGACTTAACATTGGATCAACCTTTGTGAGCTCATAACTCTGCATCAGACTGTCCTACAGACTAGAGTCTGGCCTCATTCAACTCAGTCTAGCCAGCAGCCAATCACTGATTACCTTAAAACTTACTAGCAACTCCCTAGCAACCAATTTCAGCACCCTAGCAACTGTCCCAGAGACTGTGACTAGCTATTCTAACACACGCTAACAGTTTTAACATCCTACTGACATGCTAATCTTGCTAGAAAGGTGCTAGCAACACGATAGTGACATGCTAGTCATGCTTTTAACATGCTAATTCATGCTAACAACATGCTAATTCATGCTAGAAACAAGCTGATTCATGCTAGAATCATGCTAGTAACATACTAATATCATGCTAGTTACATGCTAATATCATGCTAGTTACATGCTAATTCAGGCTAGAATCATGCTAGTAACCTGCTAATTCATGCTAGTAACATGCTGGTAACATGCTAATTCATACTAGAATCATGCTAACAACATGCTAATTCATGCTAGAAACATGCTAGTAACATGCTAATTCATGCTAGTAACATGCTAATTCATGCTAGAATCATGCTAATTCATGCTAGAAACATGCTAATTCATGCTAGAACCATGCTAATAACATGCTAATTCATGCAAGAAACATGCTAGTAACATGCTAATTCATGCTAGAATCATGCTAATAACATGCTAATTCATGCTACAATCATGCTAGAAACATGCTAATTCATGCTAGAAACATGCTAGTAACATGCTAATTTATGCTAGAATCATGCTAGTAACATGCTAATTCATGCTAGAATCATGCTAATAACATGCTAATTCATGCTAGAAACATGCTAATTCATGCTAGAAACATGCTAGTACCATGCTAATTAATGCTAGAATCATGCTAGTAACATTCTAATTCATGCTAGAATCATGCTAATAACATGCTAATTCATGCTAGAATCATGCTAGTAACATGCTAATTCATGCTAGAAACATGCTAGTAACATGCTAATTCATGCTAGAATCATGCTAGTAACATGCTAATTCATGCTAGAATCATGCTAATAACATGCTAATTCATGCTAGAAACATGCTAATTCATGCTAGAATCATGGTAATAACATGCTAATTCATGCTAGAAACATGCTAGTAACATGCTAATTAATGCTAGAAACATGCTAGTAACATGCTAATTCATGCTAGAATCATGCTAGTCACATGCTAATTCATGCTAGAAACATGCTAGTCACATGCTAATTCATGCTAGAATCATGCTTGTAACATGCTAATTCATGCTAGAATCATGCTAATAACATGCTAATTCATGCTAGAAACATGCTAGTAACATGCTAATTCATGCTAGAAACATGCTAGTAACATGCTAATTCATGCTAGAATCATGCTAGTAACATGCTAATTCATGCTAGAATCATGCTAATAACATGCTAATTCATGCTAGAAACATGCTAATTCATGCTAGAATCATGCTAATAACATGCTAAATCATGCTAGAAACATGCTAGTAACATGCTAATTCATGCTAGAAACATGCTAGTAACATGCTAATTCATGCTAGAATCATGCTAGTAACATGCTAATTCATGCTAGAAACATGCTAGTAACATGCTAATTCATGCTAGAATCATGCTAGTTACATGCTAATTCATGCTAGAAACATGCTAGTAACATGCTAGAATCATGCTAGAAACATGCTAATTAATGCTAACATCATGCTAATTCATGCTAGAAACATGCTAGTAACATGCTAATTCATGCTAGAAACATGCTAGTAACATGCTAATTCATGCTAGAATCATGCTAATAACATGCTAATTCATGCTAGAATCATGCTATTTCATGCTAGAAACATGCTAACATTATGCTAATTCTTGCTAGAATCATGCTAGTAACATGCTGATTCATGCTAGAAACATGCTAGTAACATGCTATTTCATGCTAGAATCATGCTAGTAACAAGGTAATTCATGCTAGAATCATGCTAGTAACATGCTAATTCATGCTAGAATCATGCTAATTTATGCTAGCAACTGCCTAGCAACCACTCATAATACTTTAGCAACTGCCTAGCAACAACCTAGCAATGCCTTAGCAACCACTCAGAACACCCTAGCAACCACCTAGCAACACCTTAACAATGACCTAGAATACCATAGCAACCGCCTAGCAACAACTTAGCAACCACCTAGCAACACCTTAGCAACCACCTTGCAACACCTTAGCAACAACCTAGCAACACCTTAGCAAGCACTTAGAACAACCTAGCAACTGCCTACCAAGAAACATGCCAATCTATACTAGTAACATGCTAACATAAATGTACTTATCTATGCCGACTGTTTCAAACTTCATAAAAACTGCTTCAGTTATTTACACTTTAAAACAACTTCAAACTTTTAGACTCGGCTTTTCAAGCCACCATAAAGTTTGTCCTCAAACTTTAATATCTAGTTGATAATGTTATCAGATGGGTAATTATAACACGATAACACAATAGTAAACATTATAATAAACATTTAGGTTCAAAAGACAGACATTTTTATTATTCACAGTAGAATGACCGTAACACATTAGTTATAAATAACTATAATTCATATAGCTAATTATCATTTAGTAGCATTATCATTTATGGGTACACCATTGTAGTAACAGTTATAAATCATACAAACATAATAAACATTTAGCAACAAAAGGCAGGCAATTACAGCTTTTAATTTATTCTTACAATTCATTTAGCTAATGAATATTTAGCAGAAAAAGCCTATATTTTTGTGTAAACTTTATTTTGACGCGTCGAGAAACGTTTTGATAAACACATCCAAACAACTGTATATACAGTATATATGCATGTATATATAGATACAGTTAATAATTTAAAGACACGTTCGAACAAAATCAATGATTTCTGCAACTGTATCAAAAGTCTGTAATGTTAAACAGTTTGCGGGGTCATGACCTTTGACACCATGCACGTGAATTTAGGGTGACTTTTGTTAAAGTTCTTGTCATAAAATTATAAATCAGCATTAGGAGGCCAAGACTGACATAACAAAAGACTACAATCGACAAAACAACTTCTATCAGTAGATATAGACGTTGACAAAAATAACTTACCTTGATCGGTTATATGATGATGTGCATATAATCATTTGCACGCGACGCGATTGGCTCTCATCCATTCTCACAATGGAGAAGCGAGAGCAGCGATTGGCTCCCATCCATTCTCACAATGGAGAGCGAGCGCAACGATTGGACGAGGAGGGAGACCGAGACAGACGATCCTGATCCAGGTAGCGCCACAGAGACTCAGACTAATCAATCCAACTGTGGTAGAAATGCTGAACTTTGTCATGATAGGTATCCAGGTAAATCCAAATAAAAGCTGCCGAAAAGAGAGAGAGAGAAAGGTAACAGAAACATGCAGCTCAAACCCACAACCCTGAGAT
>NC_079438.1:26010899-26078399 GCF_903798145.1 Danio aesculapii
ACGTGGGGCTCGGACCCACGACCCTGAGATTAAGAGTCTCATGCTCTCCCGACTGAGCTAGCCAGGCTTCCGATACATTTATTCTAGTCACTGTTTTGATCAATACCTTCCCTACCTGTGTAAAGTTTGATGCTGATTTTAAGTCAACTGGAATAAGTAACTTGGCCGATCCAGGCACTGGACAACAAACTTCTGCTAAATCCTGATGTCATTTTGTAACGCCAGACAGCACGTGGCCCAGGATCATTGCCCGGTGCACGTGTTAGCAGTTGCAAGGCAGCAAAAGCCTTCGTTCGTCCCTGGATGGGCTCAAAGCAACAACCTTTTGGTTAACAGCTGAACGCACTAACCGATTGTGCCACAGAGACCCAGACTAAATATACCAACTGTGGTAGAAACGCTGAACTTTGTCTCACTTGGTCTGCTGGATGAACCCAAATGAAGGCTGCCGAAAAGAGAGAGAGAAAGGTAACAGAAACACCCAACGTGAGGCTTGAACTAACGTCACTGAGATTAAGTGTCTCATGCTCTCCCGACTGAGCTAGCCGGGCTAGTGAGAAACTCATTGTAGTCACTGTTTTGACCAATACCTTCCCTACCTGTGTAAAGTTTGATGCTGATTTTAAGTCAACTGGAATCAGTAACTTGGTCTATCTAGGCACTGGACAACAAACTTCTGCTAAATCCTGATGTCATCTTGTAACGCCAGACAGCACGTGGCCCAGGATCATTGCCCGGTGCACGTGTTAGCAGTTGCAAGGCAGAGAAAAGCTTAATTCGTCCCTGAGTGGGCTTGAACCACCAACCTTTCAGTTAACAGCCGAACACGCTAACCAATTGCGCCACAGAGACTTCGAGAGCAACACAACTGTAGTAGAAATGCTGAACTTTGTCTTAATAGGTATGCTCGAAGAATCCAATTGAAAGCTGCCGAAAAAAGAGAGAAAAACGCCCAATGTGGGGCTCGAACCCACGACCCTGAGATTAAGAGTCTCATGCTCTACCGACTGAGTTAGCCGGGCTTCTGATGCGTTCATTCTAGTCACTGTTTTGATCAATACCTTCCCTACCTGTGTAAAGTTTAATGTTTTTTTTATGTCAACTGGCATAAAAAAAAATTGGCCAATACAGCTCGAACCCACGACCCTGAGATTAAGAGTCTCATGCTCTACCAACTGAGCTAGCCGGGCTTCCGATACATTTATTCTAGTCACTGTTTTGATCAATACCTTCCCTACCTGTGTAAAGTTTGATGCTGATTTTAAGTCAACTGGAATAAGTAACTTGGCCGATCCAGGCACTGGACAACAAACTTCTGCTAAATCCTGATGTCATCTTGTAACGCCAGACAGCACGTGGCCCAGGATCATTGCCCGGTGCACGTGTTAGCAGTTGCAAGGCAGCAAAAGCCTTCGTTCGTCCCTGGATGGGCTCAAAGCAACAACCTTTTGGTTAACAGCCGAACGCACTAACCTATTGTGCCACAGAGACTCAGACTAAATATACCAACTGTGGTAGAAACGCTGAACTTTGTCTCACTTGGTCTGCTGGATGAACCCAAATGAAAGCTGCCGAAAAGAGAGAGAGAAAGGTAACAGAAACACCCAACGTGAGGCTTGAACTAACGTCACTGAGTTTAAGTGTCTCATGCTCTCCCGACTGAGCTAGCCGGGCTAGTGAGAAACTCATTCTAGTCACTGTTTTGATCAATACCTTCCCTACTTGTGTAAAGTTTGATGCTGATTTTAAGTCAACTGGAATCAGTAACTTGGTCTATCTAGGCACTGGACAACAAACTTCTGCTAAATCCTGATGTCATCTTGTAACGCCAGACAGCACGTGGCCCAGGATCCATGCCCGGTGCACGTGTTAGCAGTTGCAAGGCAGCAAAAGCATTCATCCTTCCCTGGGTGGGCTCGAACCACCAAGCTTTGGGCTAAGAGCCGAACATGCTAACCGATTGCCCCACTGAGACTCAGACACCAAACCGACTGTTGTAGAAAACCTGAACTTTGTCTCACTTGGTCTGCAGGATGAATCCAAATAAAAGCTGCCGAAAAGAGAGAGAAAGGTAACAGAAACAGCCAACGTAGGGCTCAAACCCACATCACTGAGATTAAGTGTCTCATGCTCTCCCGTCTGAGCTAGCCAGGCTTGTGAGACACTCATTCTAGTCACTGTTTTTATCAATACCTTCCCTACCTGTGTAAAGTTTGATGCTGATTTTAAGTCAACTGGAATAAGTAACTTGGCCAATAGAGGCACTGGACAAAAAACTTCTGCTAAATCCTGATGTCATCTTGTAACGCCAGACAGGGCTTGTGAGATGCTCATTCAAGAGAAAGTCACTGTTTTGATCAATACCTTCCCTACCTGTGTAAAGTTTAATGTTTTTAATGTTATCTTGTAACGCCAGACAGCACGTGGCCCAGGATCATTGCCCGGTGCACGTGTTAGCAGTTGCAAGGCAGCAAAAGCCTTCGTTCGTCCCTGGATGGGCTCAAAGCAACAACCTTTTGGTTAATAGCCGAACGCACTAACCGATTGTGCCACAGAGACTCAGACTAAATATACCAACTGTGGTAGAAACCAGAACTTTGTCTCACTTGGTCTGCTGGATGAACCCAAATGAAAGCTGCCGAAAAGAGAGAGAGAAAGGTAACAGAAACACCCAACGTGAGGCTTGAACTAACGTCACTGAGATTAAGTGTCTCATGCTCTCCCGACTGAGCTAGCCGGGCTAGTGAGAAACTCATTCTAGTCACTGTTTTGATCAATACCTTCCCTACCTGTGTAAAGTTTGATGCCAATTTTAAGTCAACTGGAATAAGTAACTTGGCCGATGCAGGCACTGGACAACAAACTTCTGCTAAATCCTGATGTCATCTTGTAACGCCAGACAGCACGTGCCCCAGGATCTATGCCCAGTGCAGGTGTTAGCAGTTGCTAGGCAGAGAAAGGCTTAAATCGTCGCTGGGTGGGCTCGGACCACCAACCTTTCGGTTAACAGCCGAACGCGCTAACCAATTGCGCCACAGAGACTTCGAGAGCAACCCAGCTGTAGTAGAAATGCTGAACTTTGTCTCAATAGGTGTGCTCGAAGAATCCAATTGAAAGCTGCCGAAAAGAGAGAGAGAAAGGTAACAGAAACGCCCAACGTGGGGCTCGAACCCACGACCCTGAGATTAAGAGTCTCATGCTCTACCGACTGAGCTAGCCGGGCTTCCAATACATTTATTCTAGTCACTGTTTTGATCAATACCTTCCCTACCTGTGTAAAGTTTGATGCTGATTTTAAGTCAACTGGAATAAGTAACTTGGCCGATCCAGGCACTGGAGAACAAACTTCTGCTAAATCCTGATGTCATCTTGTAACGCCAGACAGCACGTGGCCCAGGATCATTGCCCGGTGCACGTGTTAGCAGTTGCAAGGCAGAGAAAAGCTTAATTCATCCCTGGGTGGACTCGAACCACCTACCTTTCGGTTAACAGCCGAACGAGCTAACCAATTGCGCCACAGAGACTTCGAGAGCAACACAACTGTAGTAGAAATGCTGAACTTTGTCTCAATAGGTATGCTCGAAGAATCCAATTGAAAGCTGCCGAAAAGAGAGAGAAAAACGCCCAACGTGGGGCTCGAACCCACGACCCTGAGATTAAGAGTCTCATGCTCTACCGACTGAGCTAGCCAGGCTTCTGATGCGTTCATTCTAGTCACTGTTTTGATCAATACCTTCCCTACCTGTGTAAAGTTTGATGCTGATTTTAAGTCAACTGGAATAAGTAACTTGGCCGATCCAGGCACTGGACAACAAACTTCTGCTAAATCCTGATGTCATCTTGTAACGCCAGACAGCACGTGGCCCAGGATCATTGCCCGGTGCACGTGTTAGCAGTTGCAAGGCAGAGAAAAGCTTAATTCGTCCCTGGGTGGACTCGAACCACCATCCTTTCGGTTAACAGCCGAACGCGCTAACCAATTGCGCCACAGAGACTTCGAGAGCAACACAACTGTAGTAGAAATGCTGAACTTTGTCTCAATTGGTGTGCTCGAAGAATACAATTGAAAGCTGCCGAAAAGAGAGAGAAAAACGCCCAACGTGGGGCTCGAACCCACGACCCTGAGATTAAGAGTCTCATGCTCTACCGACTGAGCTAGCCGGGCTTCTGATGCATCCATTCTATTCACAGTTTTGATCAATACCTTCCCTACCTGTGTAAAGTTTGATGCTGATTTTAAGTCAACTGGAATAAGTAACTTGGCCGATCCAGGCACTGGACAACAAACTTCTGCTAAATCCTGATGTCATCTTGTAACGCCAGACAGCACGTGGCCCAGGATCATTGCCCGGTGCACGTGTTAGCAGTTGCAAGGCAGCAAAAGCCTTCGTTCGTCCCTGGATGGGCTCAAAGCAACAACCTTTTGGTTAACAGCCAAACGCACTAACCGATTGTGCCACAGAGACTCAGACTAAATATACCAACTGTGGTAGAAACGCTGAACTTTGTCTCACTTGGTCTGCTGGATGAACCCAAATGAAAGCTGCCGAAAAGAGAGAGAGAAAGGTAATAGAAACACCCAACGTGAGGCTTGAACTAACATCACTGAGATTAAGTGTCTCATGCTCTCCCGACTGAGCTAGCCGGGCTAGGGAGAAACTCATTCTAGTCACTGTTTTGATCAATACCTTCCCTACCTGTGTAACATTTGATGCTGATTTTAAGTCAACTGGAATAAGTAACTTGGTCAATCTAGGCACTGGACAACAAACTTCTGCTAAATCCTGATGTCATCTTGTAACGCCAGACAGCACGTGGCCCAGGATCATTGCCCGGTGCACGTGTTAGCAGTTGCAAGGCAGCAAAAGCATTCGTTCTTCCCTGGGAGGGCTCGAACCACCAACCTTTCGGTTAACAGTGTAGTGGAAAGTTGCACTGGATCTCGACAAACATCTTCTAGGTTTCAAAAAAGAGGCTGAGGTCTTCGAAGTTCTCAAGTTGAAGCAGTTTATTGTTACAGCAGAGATGGTCGATCGAGCTCTCTCCCCCTCAATGTCCAAAAACCCACAGTTTATATACAGTTTCTTATCCATAGGTATCATGAGATATGATTTAACATCACCCTATTCCCGGCTCCAATAGCATCCTAGCTTTTTAATTAATGGCTGTATGTTTTTCTGTTTTTATATATCTTAAAGGTCACATAGCATGTGCTTACAATCATGTGTTTGCATATGATCATGATGTTTCCATATTTTCTAAATGATTCTCCTTATGTATGCTATTTTGACGAGGGTTGTTTTTGTCTTGTTCAACATATACATTGTCTAAATGTATTGCATACGCTCTGTCATAATGTTCTCACTTTGGCGCATGACCTGCTGTGCTTCAATTGTAAGGCCCTCAATTATAAGGCCCTGCATGTTTGTATGTCTCTTCTGCATCACTTGAATATAGGTCTTTCAATACGTTTTAACAGTATATTTTAATAGTAATCTATATTTTAATAGTGGCAGATTATATAGTGATTACATATTAAAAGTTCCACTATAATGACTGTACGGTCGCGGCAAACCACTGTCGCTCACCCACAGCTGCCTGGTCACTAAGTGACAGGGGCTTGTTTGTGAGTTGCAGAGGAGGATTCCAATTACGTATAGGAGGCTTGAAAGAAAAGAGAACAACAACATAAGTGGACGTGCAAAACAACGTAGTCGGCAGGATTCGAACCTGCGCGGGGAAACCCCAATGGATTTCTAGTCCATCGCCTTAACCACTCGGCCACGACTACAGACGTCTGCTTTCTCTCTCCTGCTGAGGTGGCAACCAAGCACAGGGTCAACAGGGGTAAAGGAAGGTGCACTAGCTCTAGTGCAACTTTTCCGTACAATCTCTGGGAAGCAGGGACAGCATAGCTCTCTAATCTAACAAACTCAGCTAACTTCATGGGCACTCTTTCCACACAAGCTGATGATCTGAATTCAGAGCAACGTGCTCTCGCAGGCCACACCACAATGGACAGCCACCAAGTGATATGAAAAGAACAACGAGGTCTCTGACAAACAGACAGGCCTTCGCCCAAGCAGGGACTTGAACCCTGGACCCTCAGATTAAAAGTCTGATGCTCTACCGACTGAGCTATCCGGGCTCCTGTCTGCTGACGCACCTGTTTGCGGAGTTGGCCCTCTGCAAGCCCCTTGCCGGCTGACAACACTTTCTCATCACAGCACAGACCTGCGTCCTCTTAAAAAAAACAGATGCAGGCGTCCTCCAGGAAACGGCGTTTCAGAGCTGTGCCATGCCACTGCTGAGCTGCACCGTGAAAGACCTTGAAGTCATTAGGTGTTACCAAAGCCATGGTCCAAAAGCATGGCCAAAAGCACATTTCGCCTGGGCCTTTTGGAACTGTGCTAGCATCAGTCTTGAAAAGAGCTGTGCATAAAGCAACTCTCCAGAAGCAGATGGAGTGGGGAAAATGTGCCCCAAAGGGACAGCCAAAACGGACTGGGCGACTTGGAAAACAAACTATCAAATCCCAATCTTGATGAGCCGTACAAGATGTTGCTGTCGATTTATTGAACGTTTCTCTAGGCAACATCAGAGTGTAGGGACTACAAAAAAAGCTAAATTGCGACTAGTCGCTGGACTTGAATTATTCAATATGGGATTAAACAGGCAGGCCCGCAACCAAAGGTCGCAAAAGCCACAGTTCCTCTCACAGAGAGAAAAAGCAAAAGCAGCTAGCTGTTCCGTAGTCGGCAGGGTTCGAACCTGCGCGGGGAGACCCCAATGGATTTCAAGTCCATCGCCTTAACCTCTCGGCCACGACTACGCATGGTGGTAGCTCATTGACTTTTTCTGCTGAATGTGGGCAACATTGAACGCAGCACAGTTGGGGCATAAATGGCCTGAGGTTGTAAAAAGCAGCACAAGCATTGCTCGCAGTTAACAGGAACACGCTGCCGTGACCCAGATTCGATCCGGGGTTGCTGCGGCCACAACACAGAGTACTGTCCGCGATACGATCACGGCACACCGCTCACTCACCGATAAGCTCTGCAGCTGCCTGGACACTAAGGGACACTGGTTTGTGACCGTGATTCAAACTGGGATTTCTCTGGCCACAACACAGAGTACGGATGACTGTACGGTCGCGGCAAACCACTGTCACTCACCCACAGCTGCCTGGTCACTAAGTGACAGGGGCTTGTTTGTGAGATGCAGAGGAGGATTGCAATTACGTATAGGAGGCTTGAAAGAAAAGAGAACAACAACATAAGTGGACGTGCAAAACAACATAGTTGGAAGGATTCAAACCTGCACGGGGAAGCCCCAATGGATTTCTAGTCCATCGCCTTAACCGCTCAGCCACGACTACAGACATCTGCTTTCTGTCTCCTGCTGAGGTGGCAACCAAGCACAGGTTCAACAGGGGTCCAAAAGCATGGCCAAAAGCACATTTCGCCTGGGCCTTTTGGAACTGTGCTAGCATCAGTCTTGAAAAGAGCTGTGCATAAAGCAACTCTCCAGAAGCAGATGGAGTGGGGAAAATGTGCCACAAAGGGACAGCCAAAAAGGACTGGGCGACTTGGAAAAAAAACTATCAAATCCCAATCTTGATGAGCCGTACAAGATGTTGCTGTCGATTAATTGAACGTTTCTCTAGGCAACATCAGAGTGTAGGGACTACAAAAAAAGCTAAATTGTGACTAGTCGCTGGACTTGAATTATTCAATATGGGATTAAACACGCAGGCCCGCAACCAAACGTCGCAAAAGCCACAGTTCCTCTCACAGAGAAAAAAAGCAAAAGCAGCTGGCTGTTCCGTAGTCGGCAGGGTTCGAACCTGCGCGGGGAGACCCCAATGGATTTCAAGTCCATCGCCTTAACCTCTCGGCCACGACTACACATGGTGGCAGCTCGTTGACTTTTTCTGCTGAATGTGGGCAACATTGAACGCAGCACAGTTGGGGCATAAATGGCCTGAGGTTGTAAAAAGCGGCACAAGCATTGCTTGAAAGACACGGGGTACTTGAAGTCAAGATCTTCATTACCAAAGCTTAGCGGAACCATTTAGGTTTGTAACGTGACAGTGAGATTCAAGCAAGATTGGATGAATCTTATTTGAAGTGTGCAGCAAGTCTGAGAATTCGAAGCTAACTATTGTCCTCAGATCATCACGCCTAAGTTTTGAGAAGACCAGTCGGAATTGTTTCACACAACTTAAATGTAACCCAACAAAGAAAACCCAGATGGGACTTGAACCCACAATCCCCAGCTTCGAAGGCTGATGCCTTATCCATTAGGCCACTGGGTCAACACTAGCCTTTGTCATATCTGATGTATGGCTCAGGAAGCTCTTGTTACTCAGAAAACAGTTCTTTAGGATCCCTATGCCATATTGCATTCAGACGATCTGATGTTTACACCTAATGACAAAACAGCTTCTCTGAGGAGTTTTCCATTGTCATGTCTTTTTGACCTAAGGGTATGAACCTAGCTTTTTAAAGGTAATACTGGATTGTCTTGCTCAGTCAACTTAAAAGGAACTGCATCAAAGACAACCCAGTTGGTACTTTAAACCCACAATGCCCAGCTTCGAAGAATTTTTTGCGGCACTGCAGACTGCTTCTACAGGGCTCGTTGGTCTAGGAGTATGATTCTCGCTTAGGGTGCGAGAGGTCCCGGGTTCAAATCCCGGACGAGTCCTACGACAGTCATAGAACAAGCAGCGGTGCTGTGCTATCCATGATGTTTCTATGTTAATTGTAGCTGCTTTTGCTGTGACTTTACTTAATGAACATTTAGTGGACTTCTGATCTAAATCAGTCTAACATGTACAACTATACAGACAAAAAAAGGAGCGGCAATGATTCGGTTGATAGATTTGTTTACGGATCTTGAACAACCCACCAGCTTTATATGTAAGCACCATTTTGTCTTTTTACACCGTCTCCTCTCTGTAGGCACCATGCAGGATTCGAAATGGCCTTTCGCGTTAGGTATCTCGTTACCCTTTTAGTCATAAGAGGTAACATGCATGGCAATGCAGGAAGTTAATGACATGCAAACACATCTCAAGAAGGTTTTCACAGCTACCGTGTTTCATCCACCAAACATTGCTCCCAAATTGAAGTGAGACCTTCAAAGACAACCCAGATGGGATTTGAACCAACAATCCCAAGCCCCGGAGGTTGATGCCTTATCCCTTGGCCACTGGGCCATTTCGGCAATCATTTGTCATGGATTTTTTGTATGCCTTCAACAAGATGCCAACGAAAAGGAACCGGGTAACACTTTATTTTGATGGTCCCCCTTTAGATAGTCTGCTGACCGTAAGTTACTTTTCAAGTTCTTATCTGTTTACTTTCATCTGGATAGTATCTGTAGATTGTCTTTAAATGTTCTTAGGCAATCAATACAATGTCTACAGCATGTAAACATTTATTAAACTTTCGGTAAGATAAGTGTTACCTAATTAGGTTCTAGATGTTCAACAGTGTTTCAGTAGATATGCAACAAATCCTCAACATTTATTAAACTTGGTAAGTTACGTGTTACCAAATTAGGTTGTAGATGTTCAACAGTGTTTCAGTAGATATGCAACTAATCTTCTACAGATGTTCAACAATGTATTAGTAGATATGCAACAAATCCTCAACAAGTTTTCAGAACATTGACCACCAAGATGTTTGTTGTTATTGTCTGCATGTAGTTGTTATCCAGTTTATGAATAGACTTTGAGTAAACATTCAGATGCCTATAAGTAGCAACGCAAGATATTTTAACATGAACTTTAATCAAATATAAAATTAGGGTTAGGTACAATCTAAGAGTGTTCAATTAACTATTTGTTGCATTTAACCTAACTTTCAGTAGACAGTTATTTTACTTTAAAGGGAACATAGTTTACCTATTTTTTAAGATTTAATATTAATATTATGGTTCTTCTGAGTGTGCCAGTTTAGGTTCAGTTTAAAACACAATTCAGATTTTTTTATTATAATGTGTTAAAAAGTGTCATGTTGGGGGCGTGTCCACAGTTCGCTGATTTATGGATGTGTTGCTTTACATGTAAATTAGTTTCGGCTTCCCGCCAACGTAACAAGGGGCGGGGCCATGAGCTCACCCGCTCTGCATTTGCAACAGAGTCTGACAGGCAGACAGAGAAGGAGCAGGAGTGAAAGGTTCAGCAATCAGTCGTACATGTACGACTCGGACACAGACCAAGCAGAGAGTACAAAATCATATGTGTCTTTGTACAGTTTTAGAGCCAACTGTGTGCTAGTTTCAAGTGCTGAGCTTGTACACAGAAACTAATAACCACGCACACTGAATGAACTTTTACTGAGGCACCGGATGCGCCGCTCGAAGCCGCGACACGGCACACCAGACACTCTCTGTGGCAGGGCAGAAACATGAAGTGTTCCGAATCATCGCGCCACGCATTTTTTAATTCTAAACATAGGTTTCTATTAGGGTACACACAACGGCAATTCAAGTCTGCAGCGGTCCGAGGCGCCCAGCCGTCGACTTGAGTGAACCCTGATAGAAACCGATGTTTAGAATTCTAAAACGCATGCTAGTTAAGATCACAGGGAGCTTCTGGGATCAATATTGATGGGCGGGGGGACCGCACTCCTACGTAAAGTTGCGGTCGGTTTGAAAACCGCTCCAATTGCTCCATCGTTTTTATGTTGTTAAATTGAAAAAAAAGCACTGGGTGTGCTTATATCACCCCAATATGATGGTCTATACACCATACATGCACATATGTCTGTCCAAACAGCTTGAAAAGTAGATTTTTTACCATAGGTGCCTTTTAAGGTACATTTATCAGCTCATCTGTTGTCACACTGGGCCCATCAAAATGAAATGAAAACCTAAGAAATGCTGTTGAATGACTGTAAGGAACCAACATCACAGACAGCATGGCTACTAATCTGTAAATGTTCAGCAGATAGTCAACAGACAGGTAGTAGTGACACTGATGCAAGTATTTGAAGACAAAAACACAACAGCGCCACACGTACAAGAACATACAAATAAATACCAGAGTCATTAGTTCGTCCAACTGCTTTTAATTTATTGCTGTCAAAACAAAAATAAAATAAAAAAATTAACAGCCTAGGTAATTAAGCTGAAGAAAACATTTGGTTCAGGACAATTAAGAACAATTGTTGTTACATCCACAGTGGAATGAACCGCCAACTTATCCAGCATATGTTTTTATGCAACGGATGCCCTTACAGCTGCAACCCATCACTGGGAAACATCCATACACAGTCATTTACACACATGAACTAAGGACAATTTACCCAACCCAATTCACCTCTACCACATGTTTTTGGACTTGTGGGGGGAAGCGGAGCACCCAGAGGAAACCAACGCGAACACCGGAAGAACATGCAAACTCCACACAGAAACACCAACTGACCCAGCCGAGGCTCGAACCAGTGACCTTCTTCCTGTGAGGCGAACGTGCTACCCACTGAGAATGTTTTTTTTCATTGTCTTTAACATAGTAGGCTGAAAAATAACTAATTTTAGAAATACAATTTAGATGACGAGGTGACATGGTGGCACAGTGGGTAACACGTTTGCCTCACAGCAAAAGGTTGATGGTTTGAGCCTCGGCTGGGTCAGGTGGCATTTCTGTGGCATACCATGTGGGCTTCCTTCGAGTGCTCCAGTTTCCCCCACAAGTCCAAAGACATGTGGTACACTGTAAAAAGTGCTACACTCACAAAGTTGGTTTTATATACTTTAAATAATTGCAATCTAGTTAATTATATTTGTTTTATACCAAAAAATATCAATTTGCTTCTTCTTTACTTAAAATAGATCAGTTTTTATATAACAGTATATTTTGAATAAAACTAATGCAATTTATTTGAGTAGATTTTTGTATGTGGTTATTGTGTAGAATAAATGTTATAAAAGTGAGTTGACACAGACAATTTATTAGAGCAGCTGTCGATGTGTGCAGGTCTGTTCATCAAACGTGATTTTAATATTTCTGCGTGACCCCATTTTCACTGCCCGCCACTTTGCAGCCAGACAGCATCTTCAATGGTCGACATAAACTGCTCGCAGCAGCGGATCTGATTAACACAGTAAGTTGCAAATGTAGCCGAATGATAATGGCAAAGTCATGCTAAACTGCCGACTTCACTAGGCAGGTGAGGTTTTAGCTTGTAAATTGTACTGTAACGTCAGGTAACAGACTGCTCTCACATGGAAAGCTAAGTTGGCTAACGCTAACCAACGCTAGTTCATGCTAACGATTAAAAGTGATAGTCCTGAGAAAAAAAAAGTTAAAGTAGTTTTAAAACACTTAGTAGGTATAACTAACGTTACAGAACGGATTAACAAGGTCTCTGGTGGGCGGTCGGGGTGTGGGTGCAGTTTGCTAGCGCTAACCTGGCTAGCTCACCTAAATAGTTATCAGCACATTTAGGATGCATATTAAATGCAGAAACGTATGGAACAGAAGTTTGTGTTTAGCATAACATTAAGTAGCTTAAGGTTTGGGTTTTAGAGATTTAGTCCAGAAGTTTTTTGTTAATACTGCAAAGTTAATAAATTACAGATTTATAATTTATTTTAACTTAAATTACATTTATGTTTACAGAACCATTTAAAATGTGCGCACCTCATTCTAAAATGCATTTTCTTGGTCTTTAGATACCAAAGGGATTTAGTTTATTTTGTTAAGAAAAACATTAGATACAATTACAGCTATTAGTATTTGCGAGTAAGTAAAACATGGGTAAAATTGCAAACAATAGTGGGCTCCATAGACTTACGTTTGATATCTGAAGATTTTTTGTATGTGTGCAATGAACAAACAGTAAACAATATCCTAATGCAGTTTCTTATTATCTGTCAGTCTTTTACTAAAGCTAACTGAAAACACTGATTCACTGAACTGTCATTTGCCAGTAACATTAAATTTGGAGAAAATTAAATTAAATGTAGCTTCAGCAAAAATGTAATGTAAACTTTAATGTAATATGTAAAATGGCAATGTATTTAATTTTGTATTATGACTTATGCAAAGTTTGGTGCAAAATGAAGATGACAGTTAAATTATAGATTTTATATTCACCATTTTCAAACTGTTTAATATGTAATCTACATACACATTTTTATGCTTTATAAGTTGCAAAAATAAACTGAAAATGTAATACCTAAATTTAAATAATTCCTTGATTGACAGGCAACCAAGATGCCATACACTGTTACACTGAATAAAATCACAGTTTTCTTTAGAATTTGATTCTTAAAAACACCTGGGATAAGTACACAATAACCTATATAACTTTTTTTTTTTGTTTTAACTACGGGTAATTTTTAACTGATAAACTAAGGTCTTTCATCCATGTATCATTCTCACTGCACTTTTGTAACTTCACTTGTAGTTTTTCTAAGATATTTGCTATTTAGCATTTAGCTATTTAATATTATTTAGTATCAACCACCTGAACTCCTGTTTCTTTTTCTCTCCACCAATAGAGTTGTGTGGAGTCAGAGGTGCATGCGGCTGCCCACGGGAAAAATTTGCCATCAACCCAACACAGTTTGAATAATCATAGGACTGTCAGAGGTTTACCAAACCTGTCAAATGCACGATGGCTCCTGTTTGGACTTACCGATGTCCTCGACTTTCATCAAAACTGTATACATTATTTGACATATATCAGAGACTCTTTGTGGGACTGGACCTTATGCATCATCAAAGTATGCAGATCTCCTTACTGAGTTGTCTTAGATGATTTCTCAATAGGATCTGGCATTATTAATGTTTTTATTTGTGTATTGTGTATGTGCAGCCACATTAATGGCCTGTTTTGTAGTCACTATTAAAAGGGACACAGGTTGACATTGAATAAATGTTATGGTCTTTAATCCATCTTCCCATTCTTATTTAATTGTTATTGACCTTAAAGTCTGTTTATCTGTTTTTACTTAATCACTGTATATTGTGCGTAGAATATAGAAATGAAGATTTATTTTCTGAGGTTACAGCCAGAAGTCAATTGAATTCATTTTAAATGACATATGCATGGTTAATTTTATTTAGATAATAAAGTTCTTAATACCTAATTAAAATAAGTACAGGCAACATATAGCAATGTATAAATCAGTTAGGTTTAACAAAAAAGGTAAGTTTATCTGACTTGAGTAATTTTAGAAATATTAGTTGGCTCAACTTAATTTTGTTACATTTGTTTTAAGCAATGTTTTAGTGTTTAATATACTTAAAAAAGGCTGGAAGTTGATTCAATCTAAAACGTCCGATGCAGCCACTTGCCTCACTTTTTATAAGTTAGATCTAGGTCATACTTTTTACAGTGTACAGGTGAATTGAGTAAGCTCGAATTGTCCGTAGTGAATGAGTGTGTATGGATGTTTCCCAGTAATGGGTTGCAGCTGAAAGGGCATCTGCTGTGTAAAACATGTGCTTAATAAGTTGGTGGTTCATTCTGCTGTGGCGACCCAGGATTAAAAAAGGGAAAGAAATTTAATGAATTTAGACGCCATTTAAAGGTTTTTGCATCTGATCTCAATATAATATATATTTTTGGCATTATAAGCTGAGCTTATTGTGCTCTACTTTTTTGCTTCTACATTTTAACAACAGTAAACAGAAACATTATTGAACACAGAAACATACAATAAACATGGCCTTAACAATAAGTGACAGAGCAAATCTACTCTAATCACTTATTCAGACAAAAAGGCAAAAGTGAACCCTTCCTTTTCATTGATAGGACTTTTATGTGAACATCTCCAACAATGAGCTCTCTACACTTTTGAGCGAACTCTGTTCATTTTCCTGGTGTGAAGCTGATGCTGTTAAATTGCTCCCTGTTAGCAAAGTACAGCTCTGCAATTGGAGTGAGCTGGGCCACTGCATTTCGAGAGAAACTTTCTCTCTGGAATGCTCTGGTCATGGTTGCTCCACGTCTTGTCAGCTTCAAAAGCCTTTTGTAGCGATGTATGACATCACGAACATTATTAGCTGAAAAACTATTTAAAACAATTAATACCTTCATCACCAAATAATCACAATGCAACCACCTATCCTAAGCCTAATGAGCATGTAAAACTATAGAAAGAAGTATCATTAACACTGGCACATCTGTGTGTGTGTAAGAGCGTGAAAAAGGTACATTTGAGACAGAGAGATAGAATGTAGGTGTGTGTGTGAGAGCATGTACAAGAGTGAGTGTGTTAGTGAGAGTGTGTACAAGTGTGTGTGTTTGCAACAAGTGTGTGTACAATATGTGTGTGAGTGAGAGTGTGCAAGTGTGTGTGTGTGTGTGTATGCAACAAGTTTGTGTACAATATGTGTGTGAGTGAGAGCATGTTTATCTAAGTAAGAGAGCATGTGTGGCGTGTGTGTGTTGTTGCACTAGATTATTGGCTCCCTTTTTATTATCGGAAGGGTATTTTATTTTGAAGGGCAATTTAAAGGAAATGGACAAGACGAACAAATAATTACTTTCCTTTTCCTTCAATATTTTTCGTTATTCATGTTTCATTGTTCAAAGATTTGATAGTGTTTTCTTTACATCCATATGAAAAATAATATGGGTATTTATAAGTGAGTATGATCGCGTAGGCGCGAGATGACAACTGACGTAGTTACCGGTGCGCGCTCACTTTGTGAGATGGCGTCCGACAGACAGGTGCGTTTTTTCAGCTCCTCTCATAAATACCGATATTATTACATTAATATGGATGTTTAGATTTTTCAGCATTTTCAATAAGGTTAATTAATGTATCATTATTGTGAGGGAAACATAATTTGATGGTAATTGAGTGTGGAACGCGTCATATAAGTCAAGTTTAATGAGCATAATGGCTAATTCAAATTAAAGTCTTTATTTGTCTAGTTTATTATTTTGTTTATTTTTTCATTACATATAAATTGTATGTTATATGTAAAATGTGATTCAGAGATTCGATTAAATGGGGTTAACTTTTTATAGTTATTTTTGAGAAAGTTTATGTAGCATTTCTGCATTTTCCTGTGATAACGAGAGCAAATGAGTTTAAAAATTGTGTACTGATCAACAGACATTGCTGTGCTGTGAAGGTTTATTGGACTGATGTCTGTTGCATATACTTTTTGATGCAGGTATGTTACAATTTAATGTACTTTATGTATTATTTTTTATTTTTATTTTTTTACATGGTTATTGTGCTCATGATGGCTCACTTTGTGAGATGGCGTCCGACAGACAGACATTGCTGTGCTGTGAAGGTTTATTGGACTGATGTCTGTTGCATATACTTTTTGATGCAGGAATGATGCAATAATAAATTCCAGTTGGAGTACATTGCTGTATGGATCCTTTAATAAACACAAACAAACACAACGCAGAAGGACATCCATTACAGATTGGTGCCGTGACTCGTCGTTTGGTTTGCTGATTGCTGACCACCGGAGATGCTGCAAGGGTGAGGACTGTCGCAGGAGCTGGGTGATGCTGCCTTCATTGATCTGCATGACCGGAGCGATTCTTCAGTGACTGGTTTGAACACTAAAGAAAAAAAAAATAAGCGGGACATTTTCTTTCTGCACTTTGCTTTGCTAAAGTTACATGGACATTTGATTCAAAGGACATTTTAAATTTTAATCCGTTTGTATTGCGAAGTGTAACCGTATATAGAAGGGGTTTCATTATGTTAGATGATCAGGAGGATAAGTTAACATCTGAAATCAGCAAAATTGTTGCTGGTAGAGGGAGGGGTGCTCTACTTACCACACCTGACAGAGGTTTTCAGTTTATGGGATCAGAATATACAAGCACTGGGAGGGGTAGAGTGCTAAGACCGTCATTTGATACCAGACCTGATGTGAGTTGTAGTCCAATAATTCGATCAGAGAATCAAGAGTGTATCAAAAATGAATCAAAAATTTCCAGTGACATGAGTGACCTGATAAGACAAATTGGCTCTGAAATTGGCGAGGCCATCAGGGACAGTCTGTTACAGACTAGAGATTCAGGTTTGTCACCTAGCAATAGTTCTGGAGAAATGCCTGATTCTTCCAAAACTGACATGTCGAACGCTACGATTATCGATGCCACCAAACTAAATTTGGTACTGAAGTCTGAAATATCTGCCCCACCCTATTATCGTGGTGATGGTACAGATAAGTGCTCTATAATAGAGTGGGAAGAACTGATGAGGGTTTACATTAACAAAAGAGAAGTAGTGGACACTGAAAAGGTAGAAGAAGTGACGAACAGACTAATGGGGAGGGCTAGGGACATCATAAAGGTCTGGCTGAGTAACAAAACGGTTACTGCAACTGTGGATTCAGTTTTCACAATATTAAGACACCATTTCAGTGATTGCAGTAGCTCAGGGATGCCTTTAGCCGATTTTTACTCTGTGAAACCTTACTCCAATGAAACCCCATTGGATTATTGGATAAGGTTAAACAAAGCGGCTGAGGTGGCTGAAAATTGCCTTAGAGAGGAGGGCAGAACTTTAGGTAATCGTAGTAGAGAATTGGCTGTTATGTTTATTCGACACTGCCCAGACAAAGAGCTGTCCCTAGTGTTCAAAAGCAAATCTGCACAGTCATGGACTGCTTCTGAGATTCAAGAGAGACTAGACGAGGTGCTGAGGGAACAGAAGGTAACAGGGCGAGTTACATGTCAACATACCGCCAAAATTCTTGAACCTGCTGATAATTTGACACCGCTGTCTTTCCATGGAGCAGAATCGGCTACACCGCCAGCAGATAATGGTGCTCTTGACAAAGTGTTGTCCATGTTGGAAAAGGCTCTTGTTTGCAATGCACAGTCAGTACGTGGTGGTTGGTCTAAAAATTCTAATAGACAAAGCCGTGTATGCAGAGTTTGTGACAGTAAAGACCACAGTACTACTGCCCATTGCAAAATGTACAATCTTTGCTTCAAGTGTTTTTCTTCTGGACACATGAGCTTCAATTGTGAGAAGACTGTGCCCAGAGAAGGCGCTGGTGGGCGAGTGGATGACGAACTTCAGGGAAACTAGAGAGCCTCCGTTGTGGGGAGGGCGATGTGAGGCTGAATGAAAATTCCTCCGTGAACTCTGATATTGAATCAGTATATTCGTTTTGTTGTGAGAATGTAGGCAGAGATAAAACTGTGATTTTTCAAAATACCGTTCAATTGCTGCAGAATGACAGTCTGTTTTACACAAGTGTTTTAGTACAGGACAAAGTTCATCTGAGGGGAATGCTGGATAGTGGTTCCATGGCAACGACCTTGAGTGCCGATGTGGTACCTCAGCTAGTAGAAGCCGGGATATTGAACCAGGAGTTGTTCCCCACGTCAGACATTGTTCTGGTAGGATGTGGAGGAAAACAGACTAGTCCTGAAGGTATGTGTGATCTGAAACTTGAGGTGTATGGAATTAGTTTTAGTGTCCCTGTTCTTGTTGTAAGAGGACAGGCAGACCAATTGATCATTGGTACTAACGTACTGAAACCATTGATCAGAGAAATGAAATCAAATGAGGGATTCTGGAGAGTTTTGGATAAACCAGATCAGTTAAGTCGGAATGAAAACCGGCAATTTTTACAGATGCTGTCAAGTGTTGAGCGATGGAGAGGGAGCTCAATCCCTGACAAGGTGGGCACTCTGAAGACCAAGTCTACGATAGTTTTACAACCCATGAGTGAACACCTTGTCTGGAGTCGGTTACCTCCGAATCTGAAGTTGTCTGTGGGTAGTACAGTAGTAATTGAACCGAGTATGTCTCGTTGTGTCCACAGGAACATTCTCATCGGTAGAGTAATCTCACCTTTATGGGGCGACGGTTGGCTACCGGTGAAAATGATAAATCCGACAAATTCTGAAATTGTTTTGCGCAAAAATGCCAAAGTGGCTGATGTTTACCCATGCATTGCTATGGAAGATTTCGACCAGGGGCAAACAGTTTTCCAGAATGTGGCCGCATGCAGTGACCGTTCATGTGGTAGCCTGTCTGCGAAAAGCACAATACCTGAAACTAAGGTAGTCAGTGAGTCAGGCTTGAATGCTCTGAGTCCCAATGAATTAAGTGTTGCTGATTGTGAGGTGTCCTCATTCTGGAAAAACAAACTCATTGAGTTAATCAAGAAATATGATGATGTTTTCTCTAGACATTCGTTGGATTGCGGCGAGGCGAGGGGGTTCTGCCATCGAATTCGGCTGGTCGATGACAGACCCTTTCGCTTACCTTATCGTAGACTCTCACCGGCGCATTATCACAAACTGAGGGAGACACTAGATGAGATGGAACAGAAAGAGATAATCAGGAAGTCATCAAGTGAGTTTGCGTCACCAGTAGTATTAGTCTGGAAGAAAAATGGAGACTTGCGGCTGTGCACTGACTTTCGGTGGTTGAATGCTCGCACGGTGAAGGATGCCCATCCTCTTCCTCACCAAGCGGATGTTCTTGCAGCACTGGGGGGGAATGCACTGTTTAGTACCATGGATTTAACATCCGGGTACTATAACATTCCTTTACATGAGGATGATAAAAAGTTTACAGCTTTTTGCTCTCCCCTTGGGCTGCATGAATATAATCGATTACCGCAAGGCCTTTGCAACAGCCCGGCAACCTTCATGAGAATGATGCTAACTATTTTCGGTGATCAAAATTTCATGAGTCTACTATGCTATCTAGATGACCTGTTGGTTTTCGGTAAGACTGAGGAAGAAAGTTTGCAGAGACTGGAAATGGTGTTTCAGCGTCTCAGGGACCATAACCTAAAGCTTTCACCGTCCAAGTGTAGTTTCCTGCGTAGATCAGTTAAATTTTTGGGCCACATTGTTTCACAGGCTGGAGTAGCAAGTGATCCAATGAAGGTAGAGGCTATTGTGAATGTGGCAGAGAAGGACTTAATGGAGGTTGATGGTATTACGCCTTCTGTGAGTAAAATTAGGTCATTCTTGGGAATGGTTATATATTATCAACACTTCATTGAGAACTGCTCTGTGATCGCAAAGCCTCTTTTCCAGTTGTTGACGGGTCAGAAGAAACCTAGGAGGGGTAAAGGAACAGGTAGAAAGTTAGTAACAGTTCGAAAACTCACCCCTGATGACTGGACAGATGAATGTAGAGAAGCGGTTGAAGAGCTAAAGGATTCCTTGGTTAAACAGGTTTTGCTGGCTCATCCTGACTTCTCAAGACCGTTTATACTTTCTGTTGATGCATCGATGAGGGGACTTGGAGCAGTACTCTCCCAAGTTGAGGAGGGGCATACTGTTGCAAGGCCAATCGTTTTTGCTTCGAAGGCACTCAATCATGCACAATCCAAGTACCCTGCTCATAGGTTAGAGTTTTTGGCAATGAAATGGGCCATTTGCGATAAATTCAGTCATTGGCTCCGTGGACACAAATTTACAGTATGGACGGACAATAATCCGCTTAAGTATATTTTGACCAAACCAAAGCTTGATGCCTGTGAGCAGAGATGGATTGCGAAGTTGGCTCCTTTCGAATTTGACATACAATACATACCTGGACCGAAAAATGTGGTGGCGGATGCCTTGAGTCGAGAACCTTTTGCTGTACCTAGGATTCTGCACAGACTTACCAGAACACCGTATGATGTTTTGAAGCATGAAGCAGAGACACTTGGAGTGGGGCAAGTGCAGGATACGTTTCATTTGTCCTGTGAGATAACAAAAGGAAAAATTTGTGAGCAATTGTCTGAGTCACAGCAACATCATGAAGTGACTAACCTGGTTCAAAAGGTTGTAGGAGGGAGAATGTCCTGTGGGGAGGTGTCAGCTGTTTTGGGTTTGCATCGTCACTGGAAGGAAGGTGCAGCTGTTAGGGCTGTCACTTATGTACAGCAGTTAAGGTGCTTAGAAAATGCTACACAGAGCCCTCTGGCTAAACTTACTCACGCTGATCTGCTTGATAAACAATGTCAAGATCCAGTGATAAGTAGAGTAAGGTTTTTCGTTGAACGTGGCAAACAGCCTTCTAGGAAAGAACGGGGTAGTGAGTCAAGGGAAACTTTGCAAACACTCAGACAGTGGACCAAATTTACGACTAAGCTAGGCATACTGTATCGTGTGTGTAAGAATCCAACAACCAGAACAAGGACATACCAATATGTTGTACCAGCAGTCTTAAGAGGACTGGTGTTGAATGGGGTCCACGATGACGCCGGGCACCAGGGTCAACACCGTACTCTTTGGCTAGCGAGGCAGCGATTTTACTGGAACTCGATGGAGAAAGATGTGAAGATGTATGTTGCACAATGTAAAAGATGCGTACTGAGTAAAACACCTGAGCCGGAGGCCAGAGCGCCGCTTGTTTCGATAACAACGACAGCACCACTTGAACTGGTTTGTATTGATTTCTGGTCAGCCGAGGATGTCAATAACAAATCAGTCAATGTGTTGGTAGTGACTGACCACTTTACGAAGCTTTCTTGTGCGTACGTCTGTCCAAATCAGACTGCCAAAACAGTTGCTCGTGTACTGTGGAATAATTTTTTTTGTGTATATGGTTTCCCAGAGAGGATCCACTCTGATAGGGGTGCAAATTTTGAGAGTTCCTTGATTTCAGAAATGCTGAAACTATCAGGCGTAGAGAAATCTCATACGACACCATATCATCCCATGGGTAACGGTCAGGCTGAAAGGTTTAACCGTACTCTTGGGATGATGATAAGATCTCTACCTCCTAGGTCGAAAGCAAAATGGCCGCAATTGCTGAACTCCCTGACCTTCTCATACAATTGCACTAGGCATGAGACAACTGGCTACCCGCCTTTCTTTTTGATGTTTGGGCGCACGCCAAGGTTGCCAGTGGACGTTTTGTTTGAGAGTGTACTTTTGGATGGGGGTGCTGTTGATGTGAGTAAATATGTCCAGTCTCTAGGACGAGATCTGAGGGAAGCAATGTCACTTGCACAGCAAAATGCGCGTCAACAGCAAGGCAAACAGGCTGAGCATTATAATCTGAAATGCAAGGGTCATTCTTTACAGCCTGGCGATAGGGTTCTCCTGGCAAACAAGGGAGAGAGAGGGAAACGGAAATTAGCGGACCACTGGGAAAGTACAGTGTACATTGTAGCAAGCAAAAACTGTTCTTTGAACACTTATGGGATCCGTCATCCAGATACTGGCCGTGTCAAAATTGTACATAGGAACCTATTGATGCCTGTAAATTTTTTGCCTTTGCCTGCTTGGGATGATTCGGCATCTCCAGAAGGTAATTTGAGTTCACATTCTGTTTCATCACATTCTGATGGTCAAGAATGTGAAATTGCGGACAGAACGTCTCAATGGATTGCTAAACTGGATGAGGTTGTAATGTCGAGTGATGATGAGTTGACAAATGAGGTGATTGACAATCGAGACTTTGGCATCAGTGATCATGAAACGGGGACACAAGCTGAACAGGTTGAGGGGTTGGAATGTCGGAGCTTTTCTGAAGTAGTGTCTGACTGTTCTATCAGACCTCCGCACAATATAAGTGAACACTCCTGTGTAGCTGAGCCTCAAAATGTTGTTCCGATTTCTCTTAGTGCCATGCCTGCTGCTAATGATAATTGTGAAGCTGCAACAGTAGGGGTAGAGGTTCAAGTGGGCTCATCTCACCATTCTGCAGATTTGTGTTCTTTAGCAGGACAGTCCAGTGTGCAACAAGGTACACGCACCAGGTTTGGTAGACTTATTAAACCTGTGAGCAGACTTTTACATACAATGTCCACTCAAAGAGTTTGTCCTGTTATTGATGTGTGAATATCTATTTCAAAAGTTTTCTTTGTTGATTTTTTTTTATATGATAGATTGTATACCCGTCAATTTGTAGAAATGGACGTGTTTCGAGTGGTCTAAGACAAAGTTGGTTATTCGAAGTTATTTAAAGTGACCATTTATTAGTGTGTCATGATTAAAATCGTGTATATGGCATGATTTTTCGGACGATAGACTGAGGATTAGCTACCCTTGGGTTATCTGAATCTCTAACGAGATAGCTTTATAGCTGAATTACCTTTATTTGGTTGTGTGACATGTTAACACTATTCTTGAACAATAAGTGTCTATATACTGTGCAATAATCTAGTGCAGAACAGTGGGGGTGGATGTGGCGTGTGTGTGTTGTTGCACTAGATTATTGGCTCCCTTTTTATTATCGGAAGGGTATTTTATTTTGAAGGGCAATTTAAAGGAAATGGACAAGACGAACAAATAATTACTTTCCTTTTCCTTCAATATTTTTCGTTATTCATGTTTCATTGTTCAAAGATTTGATAGTGTTTTCTTTACATCCATATGAAAAATAATATGGGTATTTATAAGTGAGTATGATCGCGTAGGCGCGAGATGACAACTGACGTAGTTACCGGTGCGCGCTCACTTTGTGAGATGGCGTCCGACAGACAGGTGCGTTTTTCAGCTCCTCTCATAAATACCGATATTATTACATTAATATGGATGTTTAGATTTTTCAGCATTTTCAATAAGGTTAATTAATGTATCATTATTGTGAGGGAAACATAATTTGATGGTAATTGAGTGTGGAACGCGTCATATAAGTCAAGTTTAATGAGCATAATGGCTAATTCAAATTAAAGTCTTTATTTGTCTAGTTTATTATTTTGTTTATTTTTTCATTACATATAAATTGTATGTTATATGTAAAATGTGATTCAGAGATTCGATTAAATGGGGTTAACTTTTTATAGTTATTTTTGAGAAAGTTTATGTAGCATTTCTGCATTTTCCTGTGATAACGAGAGCAAATGAGTTTAAAAATTGTGTACTGATCAACAGACATTGCTGTGCTGTGAAGGTTTATTGGACTGATGTCTGTTGCATATACTTTTTGATGCAGGTATGTTACAATTTAATGTACTTTATGTATTATTTTTTATTTTTATTTTTTTACATGGTTATTGTGCTCATGATGGCTCACTTTGTGAGATGGCGTCCGACAGACAGACATTGCTGTGCTGTGAAGGTTTATTGGACTGATGTCTGTTGCATATACTTTTTGATGCAGGAATGATGCAATAATAAATTCCAGTTGGAGTACATTGCTGTATGGATCCTTTAATAAACACAAACAAACACAACGCAGAAGGACATCCATTACACATGTATAAGACTGTGTGTGAGAGAGATCACATGCTTGTGTGTGTGTGTGTGCGTGTGTGTGTGTGTGTGAGAAAGAGAGAGCATGTACATGTTTATCTAGGAGGGAGAGCATGTATAAGACTGTGTGTGAGAGAGATCACATGCTTGTGTGTGTGTGTGTGCGTGTGTGTGTGTGAGAGAGAGAGAGAGCATGTACGTGTGTGTCTATAAGAGAAAGAATGTCTGTGTCTATGAGAGAGCATGTACAAGAGTGAGTATGTGAGAGATTGTGTGGTCAAGTGTGTGTGTGTTTGTACAATATGTGTGTGAGAGCATGTATATGTGTGTAAGAGAGAGAGCATGTGTAAGACTGTGTGTGAGAGAGAGCATGTACAAGAGTGAGTGTGTGAGTGAGAGTGTGTACAGGTGTGTGTGTGATTGTGTATAAGACTGTGTGTGTGTGTGAGAGAGAGAGAGAGAGAGAGAGAGAGAGAGAGAGAAAGAGAGAGCATGTACATGTGTACTTTTGTGTGTGTGAGTGTATAAGAGTGAGCATGAACTGTATGTGTGTGTGAGAGAAAGAGCATGTTTGTCTGAGAGAGAGAGAGAGAGAGAGAGAGAGATAACACACTTTTTCAACATCCTCAAACTTTAAACAGTATTCAAAACATTAAAAAGACAAAACCAACTCTCCATCACTGTCCACAATACACAGAGACCTTTCAACAGACCATTTATCCACAAAAGATTTAACATTATTTGTTAATTTATAAAATGCATACTCAATTTTTAGTCGAGCTTCTAACATTCCCATATAAACTTTAAAAACATCTTTTGATCCATTTTTCTGAATTTAGTTTTTCCTTGAAATCCATATAGCCAGTTTAGCCACTCCAAAAACAAAGTTCAACAAGACATGTTTTTTTTTTTTTTTGACAGAATATTTCGGCCCAAAAATGAACAAAGGAAATGAAAAACATTCTCCCCATTTTATAACCCAAAGTTCCAAAATATCAAATAACACTTTCAGTCTATTACATCCACAGAACAAATGCATCAATGTTTCTGTCTGATTACAAAAAAAGCATTCTATTTCTTGATTGGGATTAAAATGTGCAACATGTTTATTAGTCGCTATAGCCATGTGAATTATTCTCCACTGAAGATCCCCCGTCCGTTTATCTATTGGCATTTTATACAAAGATCTCCATCTTCCTTTTACAGAAATTTTCTGACTAAATAGACCATACCATTTTGATTCCTTCATCCCCTTAAGATATTTACTACGAATTACTTTCACTGATATCATGTATGCTTCTTTCTTGCCCAACTCTTCAAAAGAAACTAAAGACACATCCACATGTGACAGAAAATCATTTTCTGAAAAAATCCAATCTTTCACAGTCTCCGAAATATCTAAAACCGGAAAAACATATTCACATCCATCTTCCCACTGATTAATCAGATCATTATCCTTAATAAAATCCCTTATTGAGTTTGGCAAGGATTCATACACTTCTACAACAATTCTTTTCATTAGTCTTTCTGATCTTATTTTCACCAATTGGCTCAGAACAGTAATAGAAGACTGCATAGCTTTTAGTAAATGGCCCAACTTTGTACAGCCGGCCTCTCTCAATGCCACACGAATACTATCAGAATTTAAAGAATTTACATTCAAAAATCATTATAAAAATGTGGCTCCTCAAAGATCCACTTTCCTGAAAAAAATGTAGGATCTCTTGACACTTCTAAAACTTGCCACGCCTGCAATACTGAATCATAAAAGGATGTTAGATCTGGAATATGTACCTTTTCAGGGTTCAGCAAAAAAAGTTGTTTATCATACCCCAACTTCCCTGCCTTCTGTAAAAGCAATTTCGCAGTTTCATGCCATCTCAAACTATTTCCATATAAAAATCTTTGTGCAGTTTTTAATCTAAAAGCTGCTATTCTAGAAGTTAAGTCAACAAGACCTTGACCTCCCTCACAGAGAGGAATATAGAGTACAGCAGCTCTAATCTAATGATACCCTGACCAAAAAAAATCCAAAATTTCTTTCTGCACCTTTTCAATCAAACACTTAGGTGGATTTAAAACCATAACTTTATGCCAAAGCATACAAGCAACCAAATTGTTTGCTACTAAAACCCATCCACGATATGACATCTGAAGGATCAACCATTTCCATTTGGCAAATTTCACAGATACCTTCTCCATTATCCCTTCCCAATTTTTTTCTTGAAATTGTTCTTTGCCCAGAAAAACACCCACAATTTTTATTCCATTTTTCCCCCACTTCAACCCACTTGGTATCTTTGGAATATTTTCCTCTCTCCATTGACCTATTATTAACGCTTCACTTTTATCCCAATTAACCTTTGATGAAGAGGCTTTTTCATACACATTTAAAGCTTTAACAGTTTCAAATACATCATTGTCATTTGTGATAAATATATTAATGTCATCAGCATATGCAGAAACAACTAAAGGTGATTCATTTACAGAAGATGATAAACTAAAACCAGCTAAATGCTTTCTTAAATAACAAAAGAGGTTCAATACATAAAGAATAAAGTTGTCCAGAAATAGGACAGCCTTGTCTTATTCCCCTTCTTATCATTATAGGCCGACTAATGCCCCTCCTATCTTAACCATACAAAAAGCATTATTATAAAGAAGACTCAGCCATGTTGTAAACTTCTCTCCAAAACCGAAAGCCTTAAGAACAGAAAACAAAAATTCATGATCTATTCTATCAAAGGCTTTCTCCTGATCTAATGATAAAATTCCAACCCTCTGATTATAAACTTTACATACATCCATCACATCTCTCATTAATAACAAGTTATCTGTTATAGTCCGATCTGGGATACAATAAGTTTGGTTCATGTGTACAATTAAACCTATAAAAGGTTTTAACCTATTAGACAAGGCTCTTGAAAGCACTTTATAATCTGTACATAACAGAGCAACAGGTCTCCAATTCTTTACTTCGGTTAAATCTCCTTTTTTAGGCAACAATGTCAAAATAGCTTTTCTGCATGAGGAAGGTAGTGCATTTTCTTCATAAGAGCTCTTTAAAACCTCATACAATTCAGGTCCGATGTACTCCTGAAAATGTTTATAAAAGTCAATAGACAATCCATCTATTCCCGGGGCACGTCCAGAAACCAGCTGATTAACAGCAAGAGTAAGTTCTTCATAACTCAATTCTGTATCCCGTTCAACTTGTTCTGTAGTAGTAAGTTGAGGGAGATCTTCTAAAAGTTCCAGAACGCACTGCTCATTGCATTTGTCTTTTTCATATAGCTTGGTATAAAAGTCTATGGCACAACTTCTCATCTTCTCACCATCTGTTGTTAAAGATCCATCTTATGGATCCATGTCATATACTGATCTCTCGCTGACTTTTTCTCCAAATTAAAGAAGAAAGTACTTGAAGCATCCATATCTTTTAGTTGCGTATATCGTGACCTCACAAGAGCTCCTTTCACTCTTTCCTGTAACAGGGAGCTTAACTCCAGTCTTTTTGTGTGCAGCTCTTCATTATTGTGCCCAGTCTCTTCATCATTTAAAAACTTGTTTTCAATTCTTGTTATTTCCACTTCAACCACTTCTATAGCTTGTTTTAACTAAACTGATGAAAAAGAGGTATATTGTTGGCAAAAACTCTAATTTGAGCTTTCCCAATCTCCCACCACTGATTTAAAGATTTAAAAGCACTCTTTCTTTCTTTCTTTCTTTCTTTCTTTCTTTCCATTTATCCCAAAAAAATCTTAAAACTTTCACAAAAAAAAATCATCTTTAAGTAACTTATTATTAAAATGCCACTGAGATCTATTAACTTCTTGCTTTAACAAAAAAGTCACAGTAACAAGATGATGATCTGTTAAGCCCAATAGGTCTAATAGAGCTATCAATTAGTTTATGTTTAAGCCCCTGTGACACATAAAATCTGTCAAGCCTAGCTGCATTCACCTTCCCATTTACTACCTTCACCCATGTATACTGCTTATCTTTAGGAACTTTAATTCTCCATGCATCTTCTAAATCAAACTGAAACAATAATTTTTTTAAGCTTTTGCTAGACTGTAAATGAGGCTCTTCACTAAGTCATTATTAAAATCGACAGTGCAATTCCAATCTCCACCTAAAATCATGTAGTCACAAACACGTTGCTCTAAACTTTCTTTGATACTTTTAAAAAATTCCACTCTTTCAGTGCCAATATTAGGTGAATAAACATTAATAAACAAATAACTTAAACCTTCTATTTCAGCTTTAAGCATTAAACCTCGACCATTAACAACTGTAAGACAATTTAAAATATTTACTTTTAAACTTTTAGCGAAAAGCACAGCCACACCTCCACTAACATTACTCCCATGACTTAAAAATACTTGACCTCCCCAATTTATATCCCCATTCAACTTCATCTTTCGCAGTGCTATGTGTCTCCTGAAGAAATATTACATCAAGTTTATTAATATTTACTATTTGCTTTACCATTTCTCTTTTCTGCTTATCCCTCCCTCCATTAATATTTAAAGAGCCAATTCTCAAACTACCCATCAATATTATAAGAGAAAGGAACAGACAGAAACAAAAGTATACCCAACCATGTGACACGCTAAAGACAGACATCACTTATATTTTGCAAGGACCCTCTTACATTTTCGAGTTCTATTTAAATTTGAGACTTTGTTTAAATTCGTAACATGTTTTCTCAATCTGAAACGTTTCTTATCATCTAGCAAATCAAGACTGTTTTTTGTAAAAACGCAACCGACCTGATGAATTTTTTAATGTCATCAAAGTAATCTTCAACCTTCACAGACTGTCCAAAAGTTTCATCAAGGAAATTATCAATCTCCTCTAATGAATAAAGCTCTCTCGACCTACCTACCCCTTCAGACCCTTTCTTCACCTGACTCAATCTGTTCCAAATCATCTGCATCACTTTCTGCATTATTTCGAATATCGATCGGCATTGTTTTATATGTCCTTCCTTTCGTTAACAACCACTGTCTCCTGCATGTCTGGCACAACTTCACCTACATCATCAGTAACATTCCTTCTTGCTCCTTTTTTTTCAGCACTTTTTGTGCTCACCTTATCATCCACCAAAGTCATCTGCTCTGAATGTTCAACAACATTATTTTCACTGCTAGCGTTGTGAACTTCCAACTCATTAGCCATATTAGATCTCCTTCAATCATTTTTTCATCAGATCTTTCCACACGCTCTACTTGCTCCCTATGGGGACAGAAAAGACATTTATGCCCCACATCTCCGCAGTCAAAACACTTCATAGTCCCCGAGCTGGCATACACCGTATAATATACCCCTTCGTGCTTGATCTTAAAAGAAACATCCAATGACTGTGTCTGAGATTCCAAAAACATGAACACTTGCCTCCTTAGCGAGATTAAATGTTTTAAACGAGCATCTTTACATCCAAGAGTCACCGTTTTAATACCACTTGCAAATTTACCAAACCTACGCAATTCCTGTTCAATCAATTCATTTGGAATAAACGGTGGAACTCCTGAAATAACCACTCTAGTTGAAGGCACCGATAACGGTGATACTTGAACTAACATATTATTGATGAACACCCCATTCTCAATCAGAGTGTAGACAAAAGCCTCTTCTTTCAAAAAACAACAGTAGCTTTATTCATTCTAGATGCATAAGCTATGTTATCATAACCAACCTGTTCACCTACCGCAAGCAAAGCCTCTTCCATTGTAAACCCAAGTTACGTAATAAACCGAACCCCGTGTCCAATGGACAGCGGCGGCGTCACTACGGACGCCATTTGCCGCGAAATTTTCAATCAATACCACTGTCACTAAATTCTTAACGTATCTAGAAACAAATAATCAATAAATGATGTCTTATCTTTTACATGTGTGTAGATAGAAAATACAAGATTCCCACAACCATGTAATTATCAGACAAAAAAGAGACGCTAGCTCTCCATGCACACTCACACTCGCACACAAACGGAAACCCGAGAGAGAGAGAGAGAGAAAGAGAAAGAGACCAATAAATAATTCATGACTGATTCATTTAACTGAGATAACACATTTTTAAAGTTTCAATCAATTTACATTTAAGGGCACATGTTTCTTAAATAGAAAGTGACCTTCAAAAGAACTTGTATGCCAATTCATTAACACACTATCTTTGTAGACCATACCTGCATGGCTCCAGCAGTTTCTCTAGATTTGCCAACTTCTCATATTCAGCATTTGTTGGGAGGGCCAGATTGTGCTTCTGCTGAGAGCGTTGTGTGCAGCGCGTCTCTGTTGCGCCTCACACGCTTGATCATCTCAAGGGTGGAATTCCACCGTGTTGGAACATCTTGCACGAGTGACTCCTGAAATTGTCCAAGGGAGGCATGCTGGACATTTAGCTCATCCGAGTTGGCCGGACTGTGTTTGAAATGTCCGACAACTTTACAACACTTGGCCAGTGCACCATCAAAACCACCTTCCCAAAGTGACATTACAATAGCTCTCTGTACAACATGCGCAACACAGGGCAAATGCTCGAATGGCAGTATCCTACCTGCTGCCATCATATTAGGAGCTCTGTCTGTTCCAATAGTGCTGATTTTGTCAGCTATCCCCCACTGATTAGCGACATCGAGAAACTGCCTGGCACACGCGTCTGCAAAGTGACGCTTCTCTGTTTTCATCACACCTAACGAGAAGACAAAGTAGATCAGAGTAAGTTCACTAATAGTAGTAAACAACTAGCAATCATCAAGAAGCAAACATAATGTGGTGGTAATTTGTGATAATCAATAAGCTAAGTAATTAAATTATGTCATTTAAAATTATATAACGTAGCCTACCTTAAACGAAGGAGTGAAGTTCCCAGCTGGAATCAATGACGTGTACAGTAACGCCGCGGTAGTTATCATTGTTGACAGATGTCAAATGGTCCCTAGTCAGTGCTACACACCTCGCCTCTACCATCGTCTCATCTCTTGTGGCTTTCTCTGCGGCATGCTGGTCATGTATTCTCCTCATGATAGTTCGCCTCGCAGGTAGTTTGTAAGATGGGTCACCTATGTCCGCCTGGAGAACAAGCTTGAGCCCATCATCTTCAACCATGCTGATGGAATGGCAGCAGGTGGCAATCCACTGAGCAAGGAGATTAGTTAACTTGGCTGATAGAGCTGTGCTGACGGTCTTGCCTCGGTTGCACTCAAACATAGTGGTTTGACGACAACTCTTCCCCTGCACTACATCAGTGCTTGGCCCGACATCTTCTGCATTAGCTAAGGGATGCTTTGCGTTTAGGTGGTACCTGAGACTGGAAGAACTCCTACAGTAAACTAATTTTGCATTGTACAAGGTGCAAACAACCTTAGTTTTGTCCAGGTTTCCATTGGGAAGCTTCTTAAAAATAAATTTTCCCTGAAGCAAACCCGGAGGCTTCGTAGCCACATCCATGTTAGCATGTCACGTTTTTGAGGTGGTAATTTCACAGTAGGAATACACACAGGTTCGTAGACTCATTCTCGCCACCTACAGTGCAATTCGGCCAGGATTACATCTGCGCTAATACATGATAGCTTGCATAGTATAGACCCAGCTCCCAACATAACTTTGAGAATAGATTAACGGCGATAATTTTTTTATCGTGTGATAAGAGTCTCGCATTAACGCAGCCGTTATTAACGCCGATAACGGCCCAGCACTAATATATTACCGTTAAGTGCACATGATCAGTACAATATGTATTGCATATTAATAATAATTTGAATGAACAGATAGCTGCAGTCCTTCAGTAGTCTGTTGAGTACTGAAATTAGCATGTAAGCTAACAAATCACTCATGTTCTCATTCACAATAGCGACACTGGGTTTCCCATACACTGATTTATTTGTAGTAATGTGGGAGTTTTCACATGAACGTATCTTTAAAGGCAGCCAGTTGTCTACGGAAAGAAAACTTGTTTCTTTTCTCAAATTAGTCCATCAAAATAAATGTGTCGTGTTTTGTAACCAAAGTCTTCATTTGTTACCCACAACACATCAAGATTTGATCAAGTCAAAATCTCATAACCTGACACAAATCTGATCTGTCGTTACTGGCAAATGGCATTGTGTAGTCTGAACAGGGCTTTAGGGAGTCTGCATTGGTCGGTCACTGTCATTGCCTTATGGCGAATTCACACTGCACGAGTTTAGGCTGACTTTCATTCGTTTTTTGAAATTGCAGACAAAAGCCCAAAATCGGAGGTAAATCAGTGTTTGTTTACTCAATTAGACAATGTGAATGATCAAAAAAAAAACAATGTAAGGGTGTAGAACAGTGTTCCCTGCATCTCCCCAAACATTTTCTCCTCCCTAATCGTTCTAATTCTGTTCAGAGCCGACCATTTGATTGGCAAATTAATAAACTATTTGCAAGGGCACTCAAAAATATGTATGTATTTTTTACTTGTTCAAACTACCTAATTAAAATGAGCTGAAATAACACGATTCTTGAAATATCATTGGGACAACTTAATTTTTTTATGTTCAATCCACATAAATTTGTTAAGTGTTAAGTTTACATTTACATTTAGTCATTTAGCAGACGCTTTTATCCAAAGCGACTTACAAATGAGGACAAGGAAGCAATTTACACAACTATAAGAGCAGCAGTGAACAAGTACTATAGACAAGTTTCAGGTGTGTAAAGTCTAAGAAGCTAAGCAGTAGTAATTTTTTTTTTTTTTTTTTGAGAGAGAGAGAGAGAGAGAACAGTTAGGGGTATAGCCAGAGGCAGTTGCAGATTAGGAAGGAAAGTGGAGACTAAACAGTTGAGTTTTTAGTCGTTTCTTGAAGACAGCAAGTGACTCTGCTGTTCTGATGTAGTTAGGGAGTTCATTCCACCAACTGGGCAGATTGAATGTGAGAGTTCGGGAAAGTGATTTCTTCCCTCTTAGGGATGGAACAACGAGGCGACGTTCATTCACAGAACGCAAGTTTCTGGAGGGCACATAAATCTGCAGAAGTGAGAGCAGATAAGAAGGAGCAAAGCCAGAGGTCGCTTTGTAAGCAAACATCAGAGCTTTGAATTTGATGCGGGCAGCAACTGGCAGCCAGTGCAAACGGGTGAGTAGCGGAGTGACATGTGCTCTTTTGGGTTCATCAAAGACCACTCGTGCTGCTGCATTCTGAAGCAGCTGAAGAGGTTTGATAGAATTAGCTGGAAGCCCGGCTAGGAGAGAGTTGCAATAGTCCAGTTTAGTCCAGTTTGGAGAGAAGTTCATTTAATTTGTGTTGTGAGAACATGAAAGATTTGTGTAGAACCCTGCAGTTTTTACAGTGTGTGCAATGAGCACAAATAGGGATATCGGTTCATAATAAAGTTGAAAAACATTGTCAGATTTTGCTGTATTTGGCTTAACCATTCTTGGGTGGCTTACCAATGTAAAGATGACTCTAATACATAAAATAAGTTAGCTGACCAAAGTTCTTATGACAAGAAGACTTTATTATAGACAAGGAATAGTGCAGATCCTCTGAAGTCGTCGGTCTTCAAGTAACTTAATCCAAAGTACTGCCTGCGATACTCTACTTTGTAACAAAGGATGTAACCCCTCGGAGATTACCCAACTGCTGTGGTTGGGTCAAAACTTTTGAGTCCCTGTAGGTCATTTGGATCACACCTTTTCAGATGCAGATACTTGTTTGCATGTGAAACAAGCCACACAATCTATCAACATATAGAGTTATTTTGCATTCTTGTAGCCCGGTAGCAACTCTCACAACCTGGTACTGGACTGTGAGCCCTGATCTACACTACAAAACAGTTGTCAAAATCTTCACCCCTCTTCAGCTATTGAGTTTACATCGTCAGGTGTTCAAAGGGTTTCATTATCAGTAACTTGATATGTATTCAAGAGTTCACACTTGTTTGGTATGCTGTCCCGGGAGAGAGCCTGGATCCTCGAGGCCTGGGCTCCCTCTCGTAAGCAGGGTGAGAGGGGAGTTTGAGGTCAGGTAGATCTTGATGAACTCCCCAGACTTGTTTCTGTGCTAATGACACATATAGGAATGGCTAAAGAGAGATATACGGCTTACTAAGAGCTCGACTATGGTGCCAATTTAGAATGTTCAGTTTACTTAGCTCGTGTGTTTTGGACTGTGGGAGAAAATATGGGAACCCAGGGAAAACGAAAATAGTTTATAAATAAACTTCACATGAATGAACAGCCAAACTACATGAACAAGCAGCCGTTTTGAATATACCTGTGTTTGTGTGGACAAGGCCTCATTTTTGAGGACGCTGCTCTCCATTGTGAAGCTTCAGGTGAGTGATGAGGCTTCTTTTATGTTTAAAGCCCTTTCCACACTCACTGCATCTAAAACAATACTCTCCTAAATGAGTCTTCATGTGTTTGTTAAATGAGTCTTTGCATGTAAGACTCTTTCCACACTGATCACATGTGAACACTATGGTTCCAGTGTGACCATCCATGTGGTTCTTGAGGCTACCTTTGGTTGTGAAGCTTTTTCCACACTGAGGACATACAAACGGCTTCTGTCCGGTGTGACTTATCACGTGGTGTTTGAGTGTGCTTTTATATGGGAAACTTTTACCACACTCTGTGCATGTGTAAGGTTTCTCTCCAGTGTGGATCCTCATGTGGATCTCAAGGTCTTGTTTTTTACCAAAACTCTTTCCACACTGTTCACAGGTGTAAGGTTTCTCCCTAGTGTGAACTCTCATGTGAACATTCAGGTTCTGCTTTAGACTGAAACTCTTTCTACAATGTTTACAGCTAAAAGGCTTCTCTCCAGTGTGAATTCTCATGTGCAGTGCAAGGCTTCTTGCATTATAGAAGCTTTTTCCACACTGTTGGCATGTGTACGGCCTCTCCCCAGTGTGAATTTTCATGTGCCCTGCAAAGTTTCCTGAATGACGGAAGCTTTTTCCACACTGTTGGCATGTGTACGGCCTCTCTCCTGTGTGAATTCTCATGTGGATTTTAAGGCTTTGTTTTCGACTAAAACTCTTTCCACACTGTTTGCAGGTATAAGGTTTCTCCCTAGTGTGAACTCTCATGTGAACATTAAGGTTTGGCTTTTTTCTGAAACTCTTTCCACACTGTTTACAGCTGAAAGGCTTCTCTCCGGTGTGAATTCTCATGTGGGTTTTAAAGTCTTGTATTTGACCAAAACTCTTTCCACACTGTTCGCAGCTGTAAGGTTGCTCCCTAGTGTGAATTTTCATGTGGACTTTAAAGGTGGCATTTTGCTTAAAACTCTTTCCACACTGAGTGCAAGAGTAAGGCTTCTCTCCGGTATGAATTCTCATGTGCTCTGCCAAGTTTCCAGCATGATAGAAGCTTTTTCCACACTGTTGGCACATGTACGGCCTCTCCCCAGTGTGAATTCTCATGTGCACGGTTAAGTGTCCTGTACTACTGAAGCTTTTTCCACACTGTTTGCAAGTGCAATGTTTCTTCCTAGTGTGAACTTTCATGTGAACATCAAGGTTTGACTTTTGACTGAAACTCTTTCTACACTGTTTACAGCTAAAATTACACCCAGATTTGGATTTCCGAGGTCTTCCGTGTGATGAAGTCTTTTTAGTCAGTGTAGGTTTTTCATCAGTCATTATTTTTTGGGGTTTCTGCTGTTTCTCTTCTATTTCATTCTGTTGATGAGTCTCTTCTTTCAGTACCATCAGGTCTAAAAAAAAAAAAAAAAAGTTAACTTTAGTATGAAGGCTCAAAGTGACAAGCAAGAAATGGATGTTTTCACCCAAATATTAAAATGACCATTTACCAATACCATTTACTCTCCGTTATGTGGTTTTAAACATTTCCTTTATTGTGGAACACAGTAAGCTAAGTTTTTTTTATTGTGAAAAACTGGAATATCACATAAAAGATGTGCAAATAAAGCAGCGTTTCCATCCAATGAATCAAAGAGAACAAAATCGTCACTTCCTGATTAGAAGAAGCTACTTTATTTATATTAGAATCTTTTCTTTATTTAATAAATGACTTTCACCTCAGAGGACAATGCCGACACACAATGAACACGTGGTGGCGTTTGAAGCCATGAGACGCAGAGAACAGACACTCTGGAGGTAATTAATAATATAATAACATTAATACTGAAACGGTTCAGACCTTTTAGAATGACCAAAACAACATTTCAGATGGTTTACAGTGTGCTCAGCCTGCTGGTTTGTGCATTCACACACATTTTCATCATCATATGATCTCTTATAACAAACCTTTTTTAACACACATACTGGAATTTGTTCAGTAAAAGTGCTTGCGTAGTTTACGTAAGTTTATCTTCTCTTATCGAATAAAAAGTTTGTCCTTTTCAGTTATGCGCATGTTTTTATGCCTATATTTCAAAAGTTATGTGCATCATGACGTTTCCATCAACCAATTTTTTATGCTCATAGCCTATCCAAAATGCATATAAAAGTAGGTGGCTAGAAATTAAAGGCTAAGCGAGAAAAACTGCTTCATCTTTAAAAAAAAGGGGAGGAGACCGACCGAAACTCAGAGTTTAGAGAATAAAACCTGCTAATGACCAGGTTAGTTTCACAGAGTAAGTGACCACGGTGACTGACTCCGAGTTACAGTTACCTCTCTTTCAGAAACAGGCTACTTAAACAAGTCTCTTCATGACTACACATACAAAGAAAAATAATACAATTAGAAATTATGACTTTGCAACATCAAGCAGCTTTAGGCATCGGCCAATATAAGATCCTTACGGTATGATAACCTTGCATAAAAATATCATGGTTTCACAGTACTGTGATTACTGCTCTAAAATATATTCTTTTAAATGTCTGGGCATTTTAAATGCCCCCCCCCCCCCTTCTTTAAACACAATATATTTTCATTTGAGAAATTTTTTAAGTATGTATGAGTTTAAGTAAACCTCGAGTTTTTTTTCAAACCACGGGATACCTTGAAACCTTGATTTTTAGGATCTAAAAATTCATTCCTTGAAAAAAGTCTCAAGCAAAAAGATTCCAATGGCGGCACCTGCTGGTACGTGAAGAATATGGTCAATACTGACGAACTTTACACTCATATGTTTGCATATCATCAGCATGCTGTAATCCATTTCTTACGCAGCAAAAGTAATTTTTAGACTAGTTTGTTGGCCAGTTGTAGTCAGTGCAAAGCTAAACGTTATTGTACCACTATAATTTGTTAGTTTTGTCTCATGTCGTCCCACAACAACATCATATAGCTTAGAATACTGTAAGATGTTTTATAACAATTAATTATTTTTCATACTGTAAACCAGAGTTTCTGCAGGTTTCACCAAGATAAATTTAAGACTTTTATAGACATTTTTAAGACCATTATGACTGAAATGTTAGACTCATAAAGGGCTAAAGGCTAAGGAATTTTTCAAATGGCCCAGATGGAAAAGATTTTTAATTGCCCTATCAAAAAATAATATAATTTAATACATTTAATAACACAATAATAAATGACTTAAAAAAAAAAAAAATATATATATATATATATATATATATATATATATATATATATATATATATATATATATATTTATTTATTTTTTAATTAATTTATTGTTTTTAGATATTTCTTAGCAAAAGATCTTAAATATTGTGTAAAAATAAGCAAGCTCTACTTGTATCCACACACTTTTTTCCAAACTAAACTTTCTTTTAAAAAATAATAAAAATGAACAAATGCTTTAAAAGTTTTAAAAATATAATGAACTAAATCTATGCACAACAATCTGTCCAGGTCGATGTCCTCAGCAGTAAATACATGGAGCACGTTTAAACAAATGTTATTGTAAGGAAAATAATTAAACCATTATGATAAATAGAGTTAAAATGACCTTTTGGAATAAAAAGTTGAAAGTTTTTTTGAGATGGATTGTTGGTGATTGTATGGGTTTTGGCCAGATTGGGTGGCAAAACATGAACAAAGGAAAATGAAGACTTGTTTAAAAAAGATTTAAGACCTACAACACAATATTTCAGTAAATTTAAGACTTTGAGGCCTAACATTTAGATTTTGGAATTTAAGACATTTTAAGACCCCGCGAAAACCCTGTTTAAACACAATAGCCCTGGTATTAGTTAATATGATAATTATGTAATTCTAACTCAGATACTATCTGTGAGAACTAACAACTACTAGAAACAAGTTTAAACTCATAAAGAAGTTGATGAAAAAAAGGGATTGTGATCAACGTGACATATGCAAATGGAAAGAACTAAGCCAACACTATCACTGTAACAGCAGATATCTTCTATGAGAATACTGTAGGTCAAATACCGTCAGCTCAGTTAAACTTTTTTAATTTATTGTTTTTATTTATTTTATATAGCGCCAGTGCTCAAGGATGCTTTACAAACAGTAGGAGAACAAGAAAAGCAATAACCTTAAGAAGGTAGAGAAAATGGAAGACTAATAATACATAAAAAAAGACAAAAGACATGAGAACAAGTAACAAAAGAAACTCATTCCTGTCTTTCAATGGCTGTTTCCATCCACCTATTTTGCATATGCACATAAAAAAACGGTTGATGGAAACGTCATGCTGTGCATAAATTTTTAAAATGCACATAAAAAACGGATGCGCATAACTGAGTAGGATAAACTTTTTATTAGATAAGAAAAGATGCGCATGAATCACGATGGAAACACTTTTACCGAACAAATTTCAGTATGCGCATTAAAAAAGGTCATGTGATTTTGTTATTAGAGATCATGTGATGATAAAAATGTGTGTAAATGGACACATCAGCAGGCTGAGCACACTGTAGAACCATCTGAACTGTTGTTTTAGTCATTGTAAAAATTCATTTTAATTGTAAGTCATAGTGTTACAATTATTATAATGTCATTGTAAGTATTAGTGTTATTAGATTAGATTAGATTCAATTTATTGTCATCACACATGTACAAGTACAAGGCAACGAAATGCAGGTGTCAGTGTAAGTATATTATGAATGACCTCCAGAATCAAGAGCGTCTGACACCTTCAAACGCCACCGCTCTTCACTGCGTGTCAGGATTGCCTTCTGAGGCGCAAGTCCTTCATTAGATGAAGAAAAGATTGAGGCAGCTTCTCTTATCGCAGCAAATTCCATTTTAACGCTGCTTTATTTGCACGTCTTTTAATGCGATAATCCAGTTTTGCGCATAAAGTTCATTCGCCTTTTTGGATGGAAACATAGCTCATAAGTGCTTATGTGCCTTTAGGAGAACTAGGCAGCACACTCAGGGCTGCAAGATGGATTTAATTTAGTATTCTTATTATTAAAATATGTCTGAATGAGGATCAAATGACTGAGTTAGTCTTTGAGAATGAAAATCAACCTGTTTGTTCCTGCAGATCTTCCTGTTTAACTGTGAATGTTTCTTCTGTTTGTTCCTGCAGATCTTCCTGTTTGACTCTGAATGTTTCTTCTGTTTGTTCCTGCAGATCTTCCTGTTTGACTGTGAATGTTTCTTCAATCTTCAGGTCTTCACTCTCCACTTTAATAAACGCCATCTTTATAACAGTGTGGAGATCAGTCGCTTCAGCAGGAGTTTTTCTCTGCGTTTGGACACTTTATCCTGTTTAAAATGAACAAAACAATGAACAGAAACAAAATAACTTCTCTTCTACACTTGCTTCAACAGTTTCTTTATATGAGAGTAATTGACAAAAAGAAATCAGGTAAGTCTGAGTAAGAAACAATAGCCATAAATGAGCTGATTAAAATGAGTACTCCATTTCTTATATATAGTGATGTTTACTTTATGCTGTTTAACATAGACATTATGCTATTTAATAAATTAAACCTTCATTAAAACACTTATTACACACATCTCTGTAATTTTTAGGTATGTTGTTTCTTTATTGTTTTGTTTGTTTTATTTACTTTATTGTCTGCTTACCAGAAATGTTGTAGCTCTTTTTTTTTTGCACAAGACAAATTCCCTCTCTGGGACAAAAAGTTTATCCTATCTTTACTCAAACAATAGCCCTCATTACTGTGAGTAGAAGAGTACTTTGTTGTTTAAAGGGTTAAAATAATATTGTCAACAGCAGGTACATTATTTACCACTGAATTAAAAAAAAATTAAACTTTAATCAATCGCTTTATATGTGTAAACACTTCAAAACAAACCTTTCTCCAGTTGAATCACAACGCGGGAGCGGCGCAGGCTTATGACGTCACACGCCACGCCAAAATAAAAGTCTTTTTTTTTTTTTTTTTTTTTTGCCACTTCTTCCTCTTCTCGTGTTTTTTTTTTTGGCGGTTGGCAACTAGCTTTTGGAGCATTACCGCTCCCATCTGGATGGAGTGTGATTCAGGAGTTAACTAACCCATGTATTTCTTATAATGAAACAAAGCACTACAATTTATATAAATATATATATATATATATATATATATATATATATATATATATATATATATATATATATGCACACATATAAATATATATATATATATATATATATATATATATATATATATATATATATATATATATATTATACACATATACATACATTCCCTTTCTTCTGCATATTACAGCTACCATAGATAACTATTCTGGTATATACTAAATTATATTACTTAACCCTGTGTCTTTCAAAATGTTATAATCTTATCTAAAACACACATCATCCGTGCTCAATTTTAAGATATTCTCTATGTTAGGTTCCACTTGTTTTTCCTGTAACTGTGTGAATAATCTATTTCTTTCTGTGTGATATGTTGTGCAGTGCATTATTACATGTTCTACAGTCTCCTGGTTGTTATTACATTCACACATCCCATCTGCATGTTTATTGATCATATGTAATGTACTATTGAGTGCTGTGTGATTAAATCTCATTCTTGTGAACTTGTCTTCTTCCTGTTTGCTTTTCCTTGTTTCCCTACCTCTTCCTACTTTGTTCTGTATGGTGTAATATTGATGTCCTGTACTCCATTATTCCATATATGTTACCATTTTCCCAATACTTTAGTTTTAACGATACTTTTGATTTCTGACTTGCTGTATTTGATGTTAATGTCTATCGTAGTTTGATGTGCTGCTTGTTTTGCCAACTTGTCTGCCATCTCATTCACACTGACCCCTATTTGTGCTGGTACCCACAACAATGATATGATAACTCCTGATTTGGAGATTATTTTCCATCTGCACTATTTCATAAATGATGTCCTGCCGTGACTCTGATACTAAATTTTTTATACTCATAAGTGCTGAACTTAAATCAGATGCAATGACAACTTTAATTGGTTTATTATCCTCAACCCACTTTAGAGCCAACCATATCGCTACCAATTCTGCTGTATACACTGCTAAATTATTACTTTTGCAGCTTCAATCTTTAACGTTGGAATATTATATGACACTCCTACTCTTTGTCCAATTCTTGATGCATCTGTGTATATTTCAGTTGTTTCATTGTATTTTTCCTTTATATAATTTTCTTCTCGTTTGCTGTCAATCTCACTTTCTTGTTTTTCTTTCATTATTTCAAAATCAACTTCCAAATCACCAAGCAGCCATGTGGGAACTACTGGAAATACTATAGTGGGCGAAATTGTTAGTGTGTCTATTTCCATATCATTTATTTTACTTCATATTATCCATCCATAACCTTTAACATCATGTTTCTCTCGTTCTTGGCACTGCATCAGAACAGTTTGTGTTATGTGATTGTCATTATGACCTTTCAAGTTTGCCCAGTATACTACTGCCAGTTGATCTCTTTTAAGGTGTAAAGGCATCTCTCCCATCTCAACTTGTAATGCTGCTACCGGTGTGGTTTTCTTGGCTCCACATCATACTCTTAGTGCTTGATTTTGGATTTTATCTAACTGTTTTAATGTTGTATTAGCCGCTGATCCATACACCATCCAACCATAGTCAATCACTTCTAGGGCCTCGCACACGTAATACACAATTATGTAGTGCGTTAACTTTAAATTAACTCAAAGGGAATATAACAGAATTTAAAGCGGCTTCAAAAGAATCAACTTTCTTGAACTAAACAAACGACTCATCCAGTGCTCATTTGAACAGACAGGGATGTTGACTCAAAAACGAATATTGCTATTCCAAATAAAGTAAAAACACTTTAATATTAAAGCAGGATAACAAGATCTAGGTATAAGGCAATAGATTCATAAGTATACACAGGCCACTTTCAATACAAAAGACACTTTATTGACAACAAATAAAACTAACCCAAACACACATACACACATGCATTCATACCGGTTGCAGACAAGGACTAGAAGGAAAAGAAGAGTTGAGGAGAGATGTGATGTAAAACCTCAAGATGTAAAACCTAACCAAAGTGAACCAAATAATCAATTCAACCTTTACTGTTTCTCAGACAGGGTTATCTATCATTTAACATGATTAGCAGGTCATACACCAGTTCAGCAATAGATCTGGAGATGTACTTGCGTTTCTTAGTGATGTGGTGAAATCCCTCTGTGGAGTTGGATTCCCACGTGAGTTCACTGATGGTTGGTTTGCCGTCGAAGTAACGTATCTGAGGCTGCTGATGAAGTGAAGTCTGGTAGTTCAAGTTGGAGAAGGCAAAACTGTTGTCATGCTGACTGGTTTCGCAACGCAACTTAACTTAACTAGACTCTTGACGGAAAGAAAAGAGAGAAGAGTGAACGGAAGATGGGGAGTTTGAGGTTGGTCTCATCCCATCTTAATGTCCAAGTCCGACTGGACTGGACCTGAAGGAGAGTTCTCCTGGAAGCGGAGCATCTCAACAGCTGCTGCTCGACTCTGCTTAGAGAGTTTTGGGGTGATGAGTTTTAATGTTTCTGTCCCCTAATAGAGCTGGATCTATAAGGCATTGTCCGTGGATCTGCGTGACAGTCCCATGTTAGCACATGCAGCTTTGGCGTGACTCACTCATGACCCATGGTGCTTAGACATATAGTATTGAGCATACATATAAAGTAGGAACATAATACATTTTACATATCTATAATTAAAAGAAACGAAAGAAAGGGAAAAGGTTTCAATCATTCATCTCACATAGCATATACATAATGGCATATTTGTGATAAATCAAAGCATAATGGTTACACATGATTAATACATTGTTAATGTAGACAGGATTCAGGTGTTATACATAAGCAATAAAATGACAATCATTAAAAGTCTGCTATCATCGTTTTGAGGATGATCTAATGAACTTTAACATTTGGTGATAGTTTATAAAATTCAGAGAGGATTTTGATTCTCTGTTTTGGACCAAAGTCAGTCAATTCCCTGTCTTGCATGGCGGTTGAAAACCCCATTTCCTCAGGTTGAACATAGGCTCTTTGTTAAGAAAAATGTTCTCGTGATCAGTTACCCATTCATCTTGAGTTAACTTCATCAGGATAGTAGGTCCGATGACACTTAACTGATGATAAACCAGTCATGAGGCCGATAGCCTCAAGGCATCCTCTTCCTGCTCTGTACTGCAACAAATGTGGCCTGACCTTCAAGGTGATTCTGATCACAGGTGTCGACTCAGTAATTGGTGTCTGCATCGTTAAGTCCCTACACACTGATCTTATCAACCCTGTATAAATTGTTTTTAATGCCATTCTACTAGTACCCCAGTCTACACCACATAGGCACCTCATTACATTTAACACTCTCTTACATTTGTCAATCATTTTCCTAATATGTGTCCTAACATGTGAGTCTCCTATCAAACCACAGTCCCAGATATTTAAAAGATTCAACATTCTCCAACTCTTTACCCACCAATCTCAATTTTAATTCCCCTCCTTTTCTTTTTGGTAAATAGCATTACTTTTGTTTTTCTTGAGATATTCTAAATCCCCACTTAACTGTCCAATCCTGCACTGTATTTAATAACTGTTGCATTTTCTTCATTATAAATGTTATGTTTCTCCCTCTTTTCCAAATCGCACCATCATCTCCTGTATTATTTTCTATCTCTTTAAAGATCCCATCAAACATTATAGAAAACAAAAAAGGGCTAATGATGCTTCCTTGTGGTGTACCATTTTCGACACTGTAACATCCACTAAATGTACCATTTATTTTTACTATTATAGATCTTTCTGAAAGGAATTCTTTAACCCATCTCAGTATACGTCCCTTAGCTCCTAACTGGTCAAGTTTAATTAACACTCCATCTATCCACAACATGTCATAAGCTTTCTCTATGTCTAAAAATACGGCTATGACTGATTCCCTGATTACTTGTGCTTTTTTAATATCAACCTCCAGCCTTAAAATTGGATCCATTGTCCCTCTACCTTTCCTAAATCCACTTTGGTAGTTCCCTAGTATTCCATATGCGATGTCAAGGCTATCGGTCTATAACTGGTTGGTTGTTTGGGATCTTTCCCAGGCTTTTTAATGGGAATGATAACTGCCTTCTTCCATTCCATTGGAATAACCCCTACTTCCCATATTTTGTTATATAACCTTAACAGCACCTCCTTTCCTTTATCAGTTAGATTTTCTAACGTAGTATAACAAATTTCATCTCTTCCTGGAGCTGTTTTCCCTAATTTCTTTAATGCCCTACTAAGCTCAGTCCCTGAGAAATTTATATTTAGTACCTGGTCCTCTTCATCTTTCCCTAAATCAAACTGATATCATCCACAAGTTTCCTCCTTACCTCTTTTCTCCTCTTGGCTTAAATTGTCTGTGCTATTTACTAAAACTAATGTCCTTGTTATGACTTCTGCTTTCTCTTTATTATTAATACTAACCCTCTGCCAATCCATCAGCATTGGATATCCATATTCTTTTCCATTTCCTTTCATTTTTTTTAATCATTCCCCATACTCTCTCTACTGGGGTTGTTCTACCAATATACTCACAAAATTGTCTCCAATATTCTTTCTTAGATTTTTTTAACTATTGCCTGTGATTGTTTGTATTCAATAAGGTTTTGAAAGTTGTGTGTTCTTTCCATTTTTTTTTAAATGCTTTATTTCTCTCCTTTATATCTTTCTTACACTCCTTTGTCCACCATGGAACAATTTGATTAATTATTTTAGGTTTAGATTTAGGTATTGCCATGTTTGCTGCTTCAATTATTCCTCCACTAACTCTTACACACATACTTTCAATATCTAAATTATCCTCAATCTTTTGCAAACGATCTTCACTGATTTCCCTAAATTTATCCCAATCTGCTCTTTCTAAAATCCACTTCTCCTCTCTCACTTCAATTTCTTTTACACATTCTAAAGAGTTTTGATTGGGTAATGATCACTTTTAACTGCACTACCTCTTAATACTTCCCATTCACATCTATCTGCAATATCTTTTGTAACTATTGTAATGTCTATTGCTGATTCTGTGCCTCTTGCTATATCCAATCTAGTTTCTGTCCCGTCATTAATGCAAACTAGCTCTTCTTCTTCTATGAATTCTTCAATTACTTTCCTATTATTGTCATTTCTGTTTCCCCATAATGTACTGTGGGCATTAAAATCTCCACACCAGATTGTTTTTCCATTAACATCCTCCCATACCTCTTCCAACTGTTCCCTATCTAACATTCTACATGGGTTATAAAAAAATATTATTTTTACATTACCTTCACTTGACCATATCTCTTCAATAATATATTCTAATTCATTCCCTCTCTTTACTTCTCTATATTGGATACCTTTTTGTATAAAGGTAATAATTCCTCCACCTTTACCTATTTTCCTATCCATTCTTACTGCATTGTACCTTTTAATATTAAAATCCAATCTTGATATTAACCATGACTCTTGCACACACACTATATCGGGTTTTCATTTAAATTATCTATATATTTCTTAAATTCCTGACCATTAGAAATTAAACTCCTCGCATTCCACTGCAGTATAATTATTACCATTATGCAGTTCCACCCCATGCTTGTGATTGTTGTTGCTGAACTTCTTCATTTAATGTGTTTCTCACTGTTTCCCAAGAGATTCCTTTAATGCCCAAGTATTTTTCCGCTGCCTTAACTATTATTTTAATCCTTTCTGTGCAGCTTGTTGTCTGTGCTGAACAGTTGATCACCTCTGCCATAAAAAGAACAAAGTCATTTTTATCCACAATCAGTGTTTCTTCCTTTATTTTATCACACTTTTTACATTCGATCACGTCTTTGCTTTCTTCTCTCATTGTTGGTATCTGTACTGTCTGTTCCCTTGTAGGCCTAACTTTCTTTGTTGCCTCTGCATAAGATATTCCTTGAGTGACTTTTATTCTTTGTACCTCTTGCATTCTTTTATTTACCTCACACCCTCGGTATGCTGAACTATGTTCTCCACCACAGTTGCAACATTTAAGTTTGGCTTCCTTATCACATTGTCCATAGTCATGCTCTCCACTACATTTACTACATCTCATTTTTCCTTTACAGACCGCTGCAATGTGACCAAACCGTTGACATTTGTAGCATCTAACAGGTGGCGGTATGTACATTCTGACTTCATAACTCATGTATCCTATAAAGACTTTGTCAGGAAGTTTTGTTTCATCAAATGTTAGCATTATCGAAAGACTGTCAGTTATGGCTCCGTTCCATCTTGTTTTCAAGCGCTTAGCTTCTTTTACTTTAACATTCGTTATTCCTTCAATCACATTGTTTATTGATTCACTGATCGGTATGCCCGTGATTACACCTCTTATAAGTTTTCTGTCAAAGACCTCTGAACATTTCACTTTTTTACCATTTATTTTATTTACTTTAGTTGCTTTCTTTTGTTGAACCTCATCCTTACATGAAAACAATAAGCATCCATTCCTCAATTTTTTAGCAGATCTTACCTCCCCAATCTCTTTATACAGAGCTTTCGTCAGTTGTATAGGACTCCAGTCCTCAAATGTAGCCCCTTCCTGTATTAGTCTAACAAACACTTTGGATTAGAAAACTACAAACTACATTGGATCTCATCTCTTCGTCACTATCTAGTTTGTTTTTCTTTTTCCGCTTTTTACCGCTATAGTTTGTCCATGGTTCGCCACTCTCGCTACCCTCCATTTCCTCTACTTCACTTCCTGATCCATCATTTCCGTCTCCCCACTCCTGACCATTCTCAATCCAGTCGTTGCCAACCGCCTTATTTGCTCTCTCTCTCTCACACACACACACACACACACACACACACACACACACACACACACACACACACACACACACAAACCTTTAATCTAAACATTTAAGACAATTTTGAGAAACGTATGTAATCCAGTTTTTGATGACTTGCATGTCTACAACACATTACTTCCTATTAATATCTTCATAATTATGACCTCTTCTTGTCTATTTCTACAACTTTATAGGCCTATATAGGGTTTCTTTTTTTCATATGAATTGCCGTCTCTTATTATCTGTTTTCTACGTTTCCTGCCCTTCTTTAGCAATATCTTCAGTAATAATATTTAATTTACCTTTACTTACAGAAGCATTAAAGGGGTAGTTCACATAAAAATTACAATTCAGTCATTTACTCATCCTCTACTTGTTCCAAACCTGTTTGAGTTTCTTCTGCTGAATGCAAATGAAGAGAATACCTGCTGTACTGGAGAGAGTAACATCAGTCCTTCATGGAGCTCAAGTGGATTTCCCTGAAAATAAAAGCACTGCTTTCACTGCCTCCGCCTGAGCATGATCGACTCCTAAAATACCTAAGGTATTTTAATTCCAGCATAATTTGAGGATACATTCATTGAGTTTATGCTTTCCATGTTTTTTTTTCCAGTTTCAGTTTATTAGTTCAGGCTATATATTTCTTGTGTATGTAACATATAACATTTATCTGTATTCACTTTACTCATAATGAATGTATTATTGAGTCTTATGTGTCCTTAAGTTATAATATTATTAATCTGACTTCTGTCCTGTTTTTACTGGTCATTGATTTAACTTTAATTGAATATTCAATATTTAAGAGTTACTGTTGTTTTTGCCAGTGATTATCAATGCCTCATGTCATTAGTGCTCTTCCTTCATTTTCAGATAAATCTCTATTTAATTATTAGTTTTAGATCTTCTTTCAGTAAATCCTTCAGGATTTTCATTTTTTCTGCAGGAATCTGCTTGTATCCTGTAGGAATAATGAAATCCTGCAGGACAAAATGAAAATATGTGCAGGCAATTCCTACAGGTTTAGAATCATGCAGTGCTTTTTACAGGAATCCTGAATGATCTTTTTTTCCCTGCAGGATAGCTGCTGTCCTGAAGGAATGTAAAAATCCTGTAGGACACATTGACGATATGTGCAGGGATTTCTTACAGGTTTTACAATGGATCCAAGCAAGTGACAAATCCTGCAGGATTTTATAATTCCTGCAGGACTTGCAGGAGTTATTTGCTGTAATTGGAATGAAAGAAATTCTGTCACTTGCTGTTGGTAGCAATACAATATGAGTTCTAACAGATAATCAATACAACAAACAAACAAAAAATAAAAACATAAATAAATAAAAGTATACAAATAGATTATAGGCAATTATAAAAATCTACCATTACTCTAAACCATTCAAATTATACATTTGTGTTTTACATTTTATTCCTATACTTTTTTATTTAATTTATTAAAATGTCAATCCATCTATCTATATTAATTCAACTCCCATCTGTTTGGTTGGATGCAAAAAAACTGTAAGATCTGTCGGTGAGGTAGACACATGTTGAACGTATGTCTGTGCATTTTATGAGTTCAACAGAGTCTATCCCTCTTTCATTTAAAATGTTTGTTGCTGTTATCCCTGCTTCTGTCTTTTTGACCTGAGCAATCTATTTTATTCTGTGTCCATTGCCTTTTTGTGGCACCTGGAACTGGTGCCTCTTCGTTTAAGTACACTTTTATTCCATTTTTATCCTTTATAAAGAAGCAGGTTAGTGTTATTGTTAGTGTGATTGGTAAACATAATGTGTTTTCTGCAGTATTAGAGTAAATTTAATTAGTAAATTATTATAAACATTTATTAAACATTTGAAATAAAATAAGATATAAATGCAAAATTGAAATTAGATAATACATTGCTGCCAATAATGTATAGGTCTATATTATACAAGTATAATAATTACAATATTTTAAGCAGGGCTCCGAACCGGTTCAAGAAACGGAAACGAAAAACGGAAACAAATGACATTATTCAGTAACAGAAACAAAAAACGAAAAAAAATCAACTTTAATCGTTCTGAACAGAAACGTTTAGAGTTAACCGGTTAATAACGTTATTTTATCGTTCTCTTTATTATATGAATTTGGGAGACAAAAAGCATCAATTTAAAGCCTGTGTACAAATGTGACGGTGACGCATACAACGTGAAATGCCCGCGAAGCAGACGTCATAAGCGAGAGTCGTTTCTGATGCGACTAGCTTGTCTTAAAGGTTACAGAGAACCTGCTCTTTCATGTACAAAGGTATGTTTCGGTTTAAGTTATTGTTACTAAAACTTGTATTCATACTAAATTAATTATTGATTGTCGATTGTTTTTAGATGGGTCTCCATGAAGAAAATCCTTTTGTTAACATTTCTCTTATGACAAATCATCTGATAAATTAATCTGTAATATTGAAGGATGAGGGACAGATCATAAACATGATAGATAAAGTTTTGCATGATATGATTGATGATCCACTCAAGCATTTTCCATTCGGAGAATTACAGTATTTAATAGCTTAGTCCTTATAAACAATCCATTATTAAAATACATTATTTACAAGGCTACCTAAGAATTAACCGAATATGCAAAATTATCCTCATAATGATCACAGAGAAATGAGGTAAGCACTCATTTTATATAAACTCTAAATGTCAGACTGTGATGCTTATTTAGGCCTATGCCAGTCTATAAAAAGATAATATAGCTTGAAACACTAATATTTTAGAAGTAGGTAAAGTTTGCACAACCAGTGTTTGGTCTTATTAACCTGCCCATAATTAAACGTCATGTAGCCTACATTTTGATTACTTGACCTGCGGATTAACGGCAGCACCAGCGGACATAAACGAGATCTGTGCATAACAGGGTTTTATGTGTCCCCAATATGCAAAATCAAGAGAGTGCACGACTCCATGAGGTAACGTAAACTGCACACACTTGATTATGTAATGTGTGAATTCAGGGACGCGTCTCACAGCGCAAAGCATAACTTATTAAATGCCCATGCTTAATTGGTCATTGATGAGGTCCATCGGGTTTAAAGGGTTACCGACAATAAATCAATCGAGTAATCGTTAGCATCCCTAGTTTAATCAATCGTAAAAGTAGTGTCAATGTTATTAAAATGCACACACAATCTATCACTTAATCTATCCAATACAGGGCTCTAGACTAACTTTTTGCCTTGCTGCACCTTTTTTTCTTAGGTGAACCACGCATTGCATAGTATTTTATATTTACATTAAAGATAAATAAGGCAAGAATATGAAAATTATACTTTTTATATTTTTACACCTACAAAAATATCTTGTGGTAGTGCACTTATTTAATAAAAATCTTTGTAATTGTAACATTCAACATGCAATACAGTACCATCAAAAAAACTAAACTAAACCGCATAATCTTTTGTATTTACAAGTAATATTAAGTTTTATTCTCTGCCTATGCCTAAATCCAAAAAGCACTAAATAATTTATATATTTATAAATTACACTGATTGAACTAAATAACTATACATTACGCTAAATAACTAAATATGGCTATATAGGCCTAATCTTGGGGTGACGCAGAAGCCGCAGTAGGTAGTGCTGTCGCCTCACAGCAAGAAAGTCGCTGGTTTTAGCCTCGGTTGGGTCAGTTGGTGTTTCTGTGTGGAGTTTGCATGCTCTCCCTGCGTTAACGTGGGTTCCCTCCGGGTGCTCGGTTTTCCACACAGTCCAAAAACATGCGGTGCAGGTGAATTGGGTAGGCTAAATTGTCTGTAGTGAATGAGTGTGTATGGATGTTACAGAGATGGGTTGTGGCTGGAAGGGCATCAGCTGCGTAAAAACGTGCTGGATAAGTTGGTGGTTCATTCTGCTGTGGTGACCCTGGATTAATAAAGGGACTAAGCTGAAAAGAAAATGAATGAATGAATGAAGTCCTAATCTTATTCTCTGATTAATACAAAAGTAATCTAGCAATGCCGCACCACTGACAAGCAAATGGCAGAGAAACAAAGCAACCACAGAAATTGCGAAAACAGCAGTGAGCACTTTTTTTGAAGTTATGCCTTTCTTTTTTAAATTTAATTACTGTGTGTTTAATGTTAAAGAGCCCATATTATGGGTTTTTGAAAATGCCCTTCCATGTAGTGTGTAACACAGCTCTAAGTGAAGTGAAATATCCAGCTAAGGCTTAAATCTGTAAGTGTACAGTGTTTAAAACTACTGATTCATCTATAAAAGAGTCGACTCATAGTGCTTCAAACGAGTCGTCTTGATAACGAGTCATTAGGTGTTTCGCGATGACGCAGCCACGAAACACAAGCCTCGCCAGTAGTTACGCGCGCAAACCAGGGAGATTTGAAACCTGCGGGCCCCGCCCACTAACACAGAAAAAACACTAGACACACACACACAGACGCCGCCGGTCGAATGAAGTCACACTGTGCTCAGATGGATAATATTGACAGTCTCTACCCAAAGATGAGTTGTTAACCTGGTACAGTACACGCGGTTACTCTTTATATTGTCTTATCACATGTAAGCCACGTTAAAAACGCGACGCGTGCCGCTTTGTTTACGAATTTAACGTTAAAGGCTTTTGTGAGCTCGCGTTCCACTGCCGTTTGTCGTTGCTATGGCGATCGATCGTAAGCTAGGAGACAGGAGACTCGTGTCACTTTCCCTAGTTCTTCTGAGGAGCGTTGTGTGTGTGTGTGTGTGTGTGTGTGTGTGTGAGAGAGAGAGAGAGAGAGAGACTCGCGTCGCTTTCCCTAGTTCTTCTGAGGAGCCTTGTGTGTGTGTGTGTGTGTGTGTGTGAGAGAGAGAGAGAGACTCGCGTCGCTTTCCCTAGTTCTTCTGAGGAGCGTTGTGTGTGTGTGTGTGTGTGTGTGTGTGTGTGTGAGAGAGAGAGAGAGAGAGAGAGAGAGAGAGAGAGAGAGAGACACTCGCGTCGCTTTCCCTAGTTTTTCTGAGGAGCGTTGTGTGTGTGTGTGTGTGTGTGTGAGAGAGAGAGAGAGAGAGAGAGAGAGAGAGAGAGAGAGAGAGAGAGAGACTCGCGTCGCTTTCCCTAGTTCTTCTGAGGAGCGTTGTGTGTGTGTGTGAGAGAGAGAGAGGGAGAGAGAGAGACTCGCGTCGATCTCCCCAGTTCTTCTGAGGAGGGTTGTGTGTGTGTGTGAAAAAAGCCTTACACTATGAAGCGCGTGTGCACTGTGACTACTTTTATATAGTTGATTACCAGCTGGGCATTTCACTCTGTCTCGTGCTGAAGCCTGTCACTGTCGACCAATCGCAGCAGGCTGTCATCGGTCCAATCAGCGCAGATTAGCTTCGCGCTGAGGAGGGGGTTGGGAACAAATGAATCGCTGAACGATTCATATGGGAGTCGTTGGGATAATTAGGTAAAAATAAATGCAGATTATAAGACCATCAAAGTGTTTTATGACCTTGCATGCATATTAGACTGTTGTTGGAGACCCTTACAACCTAAATATGACCCTATTTCATGTATAATATGGGCTCTTTAAATAAATCAATAATGAATAGGCCTATAAGTGTATCCTGTGTGTGTGTGTGTGCGTGTGTGTCCACCAACTGTGTCTTTCATTACTGAAGCAGCTCTCTTCTAATCCCGAAAGTTACTTCATCTGTCTGGCAATATTTCGGCAATATTTAAATTTAGATGAGCCTATAGTCAACATTTGCAGAAACTGTGCAGCTGCACATTGAATCTGAGGTCTCATCTCGCTCTCGCTGTCATCCAGACATCGATACGTAGACGCCACATAAACGTCAAGTTGTGAAATTGAGGCCGGTACCAGCTGACGCCCTTGTGAAATGTCAAAATACAGCAATGAAATGAACAGGTAATGTTTTTCAGCCAAAAAGTCTATCTAGGATATCTCTAAAAACGCAATCAGAGCCAATGTTTTGTAGAAGTAGTGTTGCCTAAATAGCTATTACATTTCTAATCAAATTTAAACCAAAATACAATTGCATTTTTTGTTTGATAAAAATATACGGAAAATAATTAAATCAAAAGTTGGCCATTTTGTAATTTGTTTTAATATTAATAAAAACATACTTCGACTATTAAAGCTTAACGGCTATACACTGCCAATGGCCATTAATAAATATTATTTTACTTTGTACTGGAGTATAATGTATATTTTACAATAAAAACTAAATATAGCATGTCTCACTGTCATTTAAAACAATTCATAACACATCAGAACTGTAGACCTGCAGTGTGTAGCCTAAACTGTATGCAGGGGGTGTTGGTCAATAGCCTACTGCGCATAATTGAACTAATATCTCCTAATAGCCTAAAATAGCCTAATTTGAGAGATTTAAAAAATAAAAGACACTTTAAAAAAAGAAACAACATGCAAATCAAAAATAAATAAAGCTGGTTGCGTGTTTCAGCACTTGCCGCTCCATACCAAGGAGTGGGGCTGTGTGTGTAGCGCCTTTAACTATATAGAGCTTTTAACAGCATATTGTCAAAGCAATAAACAGTATCAAACAGAATCATTTGGCTGTTGCCTTTCACAAGGGTGGCAACGGACTAAGTGATATATACAGCAGCCAAAACGAAATGCGTTGGCTGGGAATTGAAAGCGGGTCAACTGCTTGGAAGGCAGCTATGCTCACCACTATACCACCAACACTTGCAGACATCTCTTGCCAGATGAGCTCAAAAAGAATGCTTTCAACCAAGGCTCTCTTTGTCTTGGTTCGGCACTGAAAAACATGTCCAGCATATGGATCCCAACCATCTCAAAATGTACTGATCTACCCACGTGGCATGGGACATCTTCACAAGAGTGGCGCCTGGCCATGTAATGTTACGGCAGCCAAAAGGAATACATTTGCTGGGAATATACGTAGAAGCCAGCTATGCTCACCACTATATTACCAACGCTTGTAGACATCCTCTTACAGAAGTGTAGAAAATGAAAGCTTTCGAACGAGGAGTTCTTTGTGTGGGCGAAAAAAAAAAATGTAGAGTATGGATCCCATCTCTTTCTGACGTTGAGGTTGGATAAAGCGTTCGAAGGTACAACCTCACCCAAAAAAGGGAGGTCGATAATTTCACTCTGCAGTGGTGGAGTTGTCATCTTCTGTCACCCAGTATTCACTGTAATGAGCTCCCCCGGTTTGAATGTCATTGCAAGGGTTGACTGGATGCAGCTCATGAAAGGGCAAGCTGACATTTTGTGGAGTAAAAGCTGGGCAATGTGTAAGAATGAATGGCGTGCTTTGTTTGCTGCAAAACATGCTAATAACGTTCTCCTGTGTGATGCACTGTTCAAGTTACTGCTGATGACCAGTCGAAGACTATTGAAGAAGCAAGGATTATTAATAAAGAAAAACTGTCCAAGCCCAGTTTTCTACCCTCCTCTTGCTGTCAGCCAATGTCTTTAGTGCCAGCACTGCAGACAATGCTGTTAGGATTGGATTACATTGCTGATCTGTGTGGGGGGAGGAAAGATTTTTTGCTCCACAGATCCTCGTTAGTATAGTGGACAGTAAGACTGATGAAGAAGCAAGGATTATTAATGAAGAAAAACTGTCCAAGCCCAGTTTTCTACCCTCCTCTTGCTGTCAGCCAAAGTCTTTAGTGCCAGCACTGCAGACAATGCTGTTAGGACTGGATTAGATTGCTGATCTGTGTGGGGAGGACGGGTTTTTTTACTCCGCAGATCCTCGTTAGTATAGTGGACAGTATCTCCGCCTGTCACGCGGAAGACCGGGGTTCGATTCCCTGACGGGGAGGCCCTCTTTTGTCTTTTACTTTTTGGCTGTTGCCTTTCACAAGGTTGGCAACGGACTAAGTGATATAAACAGCAGCCAAAAGGAAATGCGTTGGCCGGGAATCGAACCCGGGTCAACTGCTCGGAAGGCAGATTTGCTCACCACTATACCACCAACGCTTGCATACATATCTTGCCAGATGAGCTCAAAAAGAATGCTTTCAACCAAGGCTCTCTTTGTCTTGGTTCGGCACTGAAAAACATGTCCAGCATATGGATCCCAACCATCTCAAAATGCACTGATCTACCCACATGTCATGGGACATCTTCACAAGAGTGGCGCCTGGCCATGTAATGTTACGGCAGCCAAAAGGAATATATTTGCTGGGAATATACGTAGAAGCCAGCTATGCTCACCACTATATTACCAACGCTTGTAGACATCCTCTTACAGAAGTGTAGAAAATGAAAGCTTTCGAACGAGGAGTTCTTTGTGTGGGCAAAAAAAAAAAGTCAAGTATGGATCCCATCTCTTTCTGACGTTGAGGTTGGATAAAGCGTTCGAAGGTACAACCTCACCCAAAAAAGGGAGGTCGATAATTTCACTCTGCAGTGGTGGAGTTGTCATCTTCTGTCACCCAGTATTCACTGTAATGAGCTCCCCCGGTTTGAATGTCATTGCAAGGGTTGACTGGATGCAGCTCATGAAAGGGCAAGCTGACATTTTGTGGAGTAAAAGCTGGGCAATGTGTAAGAATGAATGGCGTGCTTTGTTTGCTGCAAAACATGCTAATAACGTTCTCCTGTGTGATGCACTGTTCAAGTTACTGCTGATGACCAGTCGAAGACTATTGAAGAAGCAAGGATTATTAATAAAGAAAAACTGTCCAAGCCCAGTTTTCTACCCTCCTCTTGCTGTCAGCAACGGTCTTTAGTGCCAACACTGCAGACAATGCTGTTAGGACTGGATTACATTGCTGATCTGTGTGAGGGGAGGAAAGATTTTTTGCTCCGCAGATCCTCGTTAGTATAGTGGACAGTAAGACTGATGAAGAAGCAAGGATTATTAATGAAGAAAAACTGTCCAACCCCAGTTTTCTACCCTCCTCTTGCTGTCAGCCAAGGTCTTTAGTGCCAGCACTGCAGACAATGCTGTTAGGACTGGATTACATTGCTGATCTGTGTGGGGGGAGGAAAGGTTTTTTGCTCCGCAGATCCTCGTTAGTATAGTGGACAGTATCTCCGCCTGTCACGCGGAAGACCGGGGTTCGATTCCTGGCCAACGCATTACCTTTTGGCTGCTGTATATATCCCTTAGTACGTTGCCACCCTTGTGAAAAGGCAACAGCCAAAAAGACCAAGGAGGGCCTCCCCGTCAGGGAATCGAACCTTGGTCTTCCGCGTGACAGGTGGAGATACTGTCCACTATACTAACGAGGATCTGCGCAGTAAGAAAACCCATTCTTCCCCCAGACAGATCAGCAATGTCATCAAGTCCTAACAGCGTTGTCTGCAGAGCTGGCACTAAAGACCTTGGCTGACAGCAAGAGGAGGGTAGAAAACTGGGCTTGGACAGATTTTCTTCATTAATAATCCTTGCTTCTTCATCAGTCTTCGACTGGTCATCAGCAGTAACTTGAACAGTGCATCACACAGGAGAACGTTATTAGCATGTTTTGCAGCAAACAAAGCACGCCATTCATTCTTACACATTGCCCAGCTTTTACTCCACAAAATGTCAGCTTGCCTTTTCATAAGCTGCATTCAGCCAACTCTTGCAAAGACATTCAAACCGTGGGAAGCTCATTACAGGGAATACTGGGTGACAGAAGATGAGAACTCCACCACTGCAGAGTGAAATTATCGACCTCCCATTTTTTGGGTGAGGTTGAACCTTCGAACGCTTTATCCAACCTCAACGTCAGAAAGAGATGGGATCCATACTCGACATTTTTTTTTTCCGCCCACACAAAGAACTCCTTGGTCGAAAGCTTTCATTTTCTACACTTCTGTGAGAGGATGTCTACAAGCGTTGGTAATATAGTGGTGAGCATAGCTGGCTTCTAAGTATATTCCCAGCAAATGTATTCCTTTTGGCTGTTGTAACATTACATGGCCAGGCGCCACTCTTGTGAAGATATCCCATGACATGTGGGTAGATCAGTGCATTTTGAGATGGTTGGGATCCATATGCTGGACATGTTTTTCAGAGCCGAACCAAGACAAAGAGGGCCTTGGTTGAAAGCATTCTTTTTGAGCTCTTCTGGCAAAAAGCGTCCGCAAGCGTTGGTGGTATAGTGGTGAGCATAGCTGCCTTCCAAGCAGTTGACCCGGGTTCGATTCCCGGCCAACGCATTACCTTTTGGCTGCTGTATATATCACTTAGTCCGTTGCCACCCTTGTGAAAAGGCAACAGCCAAAAAGACAAAGGAGGGCCTCCCCGTCGGGGAATCGAACCCCGGTCTTCCGCGTGACAGGCGGAGATACTGTCCACTATACTAACGAGGATCTGCGCAGTAAGAAAACCCATTCTTCCCCCAGACAGATCAGCAATGTAATCCAGTCCTAACAGCGTTGTCTGCAGAGCTGGCACTAAAGACCTTGGCTGACAGCAAGAGGAGGGTAGAAAACTGGGCTTGGACAGATTTTCTTCATTAATAATCCTTGCTTCTTCATCAGTCTTCGACTGGTCATCAGCAGTAACTTGAACAGTGCATTACACAGGAGAACGTTATTAGCATGTTTTGCAGCAAACAAAGCACGCCATTCATTCTTACACATTGCCCAGCTTTTACTCCACAAAATGTCAGCTTGCCCTTTCATAAGCTGCATTCAGCCAACTCTTGCTATGACATTCAAACCGTGGGAAGCTCATTACAGGGAATACTGGGTGACAGAAGATGAGAACTCCACCACTGCAGAGTGAAATTATCGACCTCCCATTTTTTGGGTGAGGTTGAACCTTCGAACGCTTTATCCAACCTCAACGTCAGAAAGAGATGGGATCCATACTCGACTTTTTTTTTCGCCCACACAAAGAACTCCTTGGTCGAAAGCTTTCATTTTCTACACTTCTGTGAGAGGATGTCTACAAGCGTTGGTAATATAGTGGTGAGCATAGCTGGCTTCTAAGTATATTCCCAGCAAATGTATTCCTTTTGGCTGTTGTAACATTACATGGCCAGGCGCCACTCTTGTGAAGATATCCCATGACATGTGGGTAGATCAGTGCATTTTGAGATAGTTGGGATCCATATGCTGGACATGTTTTTCAGAGCCGAACCAAGACAAAGAGGGCCTTGGTTGAAAGCATTCTTTTTGAGCTCTTTTGGCAAAAAGCGTCCGCAAGCGTTGGTGGTATAGTGGTGAGCATAGCTGCCTTCCAAGCAGTTGACCCGGGTTCGATTCCCGGCCAACGCATTACCTTTTGGCTGCTGTATACATCACTTAGTCCGTTGCCACCCTTGTGAAAAGGCAACAGCAAAAAAGACAAAGGATGGCCTCCCCGTCGGGGAATCGAACCCCGGTCTTCCGCGTGACAGGCGGAGATACTGTCCACTAAACTAACGAGGATCTGCACAGTAAGAAAACCCATTCTTCCCCCAGACAGATCAGCATTGTAATCCAGTCCTAACAGCGTTGTCTGCAGAGCTGGCACTAAAGACCTTGGCTGACAGCAAGAGGAGGGTAGAAAACTGGGCTTGGACAGATTTTCTTCATTAATAATCCTTGCTTCTTCATCAGTCTTCGACTGGTCATCAGCAGTAACTTGAACAGTGCATTACACAGAAGAACGTTATTAGCATGTTTTGCAGCAAACAAAGCACGCCATTCATTCTTACACATTGCCCAGCTTTTACTCCACAAAATGTCAGCTTGCCTTTTCATAAGCTGCATTCAGCCAACTCTTGCAATGACATTCAAACCGTGGGAAGCTCATTACAGGGAATACTGGGTGACAGAAGATGAGAACTCCACCACTGCAGAGTGAAATTATCGACCTCCCATTTTTTGGGTGAGGTTGAACCTTCGAACGCTTTATCCAACCTCAACGTCAGAAAGAGATGGGATCCATACTCGACTTTTTTTTTTCGCCCACACAAAGAACTCCTTGGTCGAAAGCTTTCATTTTCTACACTTCTATGAGAGGATGTCTACAAGCGTTGGTAATATAGTGGTGAGCATAGCTGGCTTCTAAGTATATTCCCAGCAAATGTATTCCTTTTGGCTGTTGTAACATTACATGGCCAGGCGCCACTCTTGTGAAGATATCCCATTACATGTGGGTAGATCAGTGCATTTTGAGATGGTTGGGATCCATATGCTGGACATGTTTTTCAGAGCCGAACCAAGACAAAGAGGGCCTTGGTTAAAAGCATTCTTTTTGAGCTCTTCTGGCAAAAAGCGTCCGCAAGCGTTGGTGGTATAGTGGTGAGCATAGCTGCCTTCCAAGCAGTTGACCCGGGTTCGATTCCCGGCCAACGCATTACCTTTTGGCTGCTGTATACATCACTTAGTCCGTTGCCACCCTTGTGAAAAGGCAACAGCCAAAAAGACAAAGGAGGGCCTCCCCGTCGGGGAATCGAACCCCGGTCTTCCGCGTGACGGGCGGAGATACTGTCCACTATACTAACGAGGATATGCGCAGTAAGAAAACCCATTCTTCCCCCAGACAGATCAGCAATGTAATCCAGTCCTAACAGCGTTGTCTGCAGAGCTGGCACTAAAGACCTTGGCTGACAGCAAGAGGAGGGTAGAAAACTGGGCTTGGACAGATTTTCTTCATTAATAATCCTTGCTTCTTCATCAGTCTTCGACTGGTCATCAGCAGTAACTTGAACAGTGCATCACACAGGAGAACGTTATTAGCATGTTTTGCAGCAAACAAAGCATGCCATTCATTCTTACACATTGCCCAGCTTTTACTCCACAAAATGTCAGCTTGCCTTTTCATAAGCTGCATTCAGCCAACTCTTGCAATGACATTCAAACCGTGGGAAGCTCATTACAGGGAATACTGGGTGACAGAAGATGAGAACTCCACCACTGCAGAGTAAAATTATCGACCTCCCTTTTTTTGGGTGAGTTGTACCTTCTAACGCTTTATCCAACCTCAACGTCAGAAAGAGATGGGATCCATACTCGACATTTTTTTTCCGCCCACACAAAGAACTCCTTGGTCAAAAGCTTTCATTTTCTACACTTCTGTGAGAGGATGTCTACAAGCGTTGGTAATATAGTGGTGAGCATAGCTGGCTTCTAAGTATATTCCCAGCAAATGGATTCCTTTTGGCTGCCGTAACATTACATGGCCAGGCGCCACTCTTGTGAAGATATCCCATGACATGTGGGTAGATCAGTGCATTTTGAGATGGTTGGGATCCATATGCTGGACATGTTTTTCAGAGCCGAACCAAGACAAAGAGGGCCTTGGTTGAAAGCATTCTTTTTGAGCTCTTCTGGCAAAAAGCGGCCGCAAGCATTGGTGGTATAGTGGTCAGCATAGCTGCCTTCCGAGCAGTTGACCCGGGTTCGATTCCCGGCCAATGCATTACCTTTTGGCTGCTGTATACATCACTTAGTCCGTTGCCACCCTTGTGAAAAGGCAACAGCCAAAAAGACAAAGGAGGGCCTCCCCGTCGGGGAATCGAACCCCGGTCTTCCGCGTGACAGGCGGAGATACTGTCCACTATACTAACGAGGATATGCGCAGTAAGAAAACCCATTCTTCCCCCAGACAGATCAGCAATGTAATCCAGTCCTAACAGCGTTGTCTGCAGAGCTGGCACTAAAGACCTTGGCTGACAGCAAGAGGAGGGTAGAAAACTGGGCTTGGACAGATTTTCTTCATTAATAATCCTTGCTTCTTCATCAGTCTTCGACTGGTCATCAGCAGTAACTTGAACAGTGCATCACACAGGAGAACGTTATTAGCATGTTTTGCAGCAAACAAAGCACGCCATTCATTCTTACACATTGCCCAGCTTTTACTCCACAAAATGTCAGCTTGCCCTTTCATAAGCTGCATTCAGCCAACTCTTGCAATGACATTCAAACCGTGGGAAGCTCATTACAGGGAATACTGGGTGACAGAAGATGAGAACTCCACCACTGCAGAGTGAAATTATCGACCTCCCATTTTTTGGGTGAGGTTGAACCTTCGAACGCTTTATCCAACCTCAACATCAGAAAGAGATGGGATCCATACTCGACTTTTTTTTTTCGTCCACACAAAGAACTCCTTGGTCGAAAGCTTTCATTTTCTACACTTCTGTGAGAGGATGTCTACAAGCGTTGGTAATCTAGTGGTGAGCATAGCTGGCTTCTAAGTATATTCCCAGCAAATGTATTCCTTTTGGCTGTTGTAACATTACATGGCCAGGCGCCACTCTTGTGAAGATATCCCATGACATGTGGGTAGATCAGTGCATTTTGAGATGGTTGGGATCCATATGCTGGACATGTTTTTCAGAGCCGAACCAAGACAAAGAGGGCCTTGGTTGAAAGCATTCTTTTTGAGCTCTTCTGGCAAAAAGCGTCCGCAAGCGTCGGTGGTATAGTGGTGAGCATAGCTGCCTTCCAAGCAGTTGACCCGGGTTCGATTCCCGGCCAACGCATTACCTTTTGGCTGCTGTATACATCACTTAGTCCGTTGCCACCCTTGTGAAAAGGCAACAGCCAAAAAGACAAAGGAGGGCCTCCCCGTCGGGGAATCGAAACCCGGTCTTCCGCGTGACAGGCGGAGATACTGTCCACTATACTAACGAGGATCTGCGCAGTAAGAAAACCCATTCCTCCCCCAGACAGATCAGCAATGTAATCCAGTCCTAACAGCGTTGTCTGCAGAGCTGGCACTAAAGACCTTGGCTGACAGCAAGAGGAGGGTAGAAAACTGGGCTTGGACAGATTTTCTTCAATAATAATCCTTGCTTCTTCATCAGTCTTCGACTGGTCATCAGCAGTAACTTGAACAGTGCATCACACAGGAGAACGTTATTAGCATGTTTTGCAGCAAACAAAGCACGCCATTCATTTTTACACATTGCCCAGCTTTTACTCCACAAAATGTCAGCTTGCCTTTTCATAAGCTGCATTCAGCCAACTCTTGCAATGACATTCAAACCGTGGGAAGCTCATTACAGGGAATACTGGGTGACAGAAGATGAGAACTCCACCACTGCAGAGTGAAATTATCGACCTCCCATTTTTTGGGTGAGGTTGAACCTTCGAACGCTTTATCCAACCTCAACGTCAGAAAGAGATGGGATCCATACTCGACTTTTTTTTTTTCGCCCACACAAAGAACTCCTTGGTTGAAAGCTTTCATTTTCTACACTTCTGTGAGAGGATGTCTACAAGCGTTGGTAATATAGTGGTGAGCATAGCTGGCTTCTAAGTATATTCCCAGCAAATGTATTCCTTTTGGCTGTTGTAACATTACATGGCCAGGCGCCACTCTTGTGAAGATATCCCATGACATGTGGGTAGATCAGTGCATTTTGAGATGGTTGGGATCCATATGCTGGACATGTTTTTCAGAGCCGAACCAAGACAAAGAGGGCCTTGGTTGAAAGCATTCTTTTTGAGCTCTTCTGACAAAAGGCGTCCGCAAGCGTTGGTGGTATAGTGGTGAGCATAGCTGCCTTCCAAGCAGTTGACCCGGGTTCGATTCCCGGCCAACGCATTACCTTTTGGCTGCTGTATATATCACTTAGTCCGTTGCCACCCTTGTGAAAAGGCAACAGCCAAAAAGACAAAGAGGGCCTCCCCGTCGGGGAATCGAACCCCGATCTTCCGCGCGACAGGCGGAGATACTGTCCACTATACTAACGAGGATCTGCGCAGTAAGAAAACCTATTCTTCCCCCAGACAGATCAGCAATGTAATCCAGTCCTAACAGCGTTGTCTGCAGAGCTGGCACTAAAGACCTTGGCTGACAGCAAGAGGAGGGTAGAAAACTGGGCTTGGACAGATTTTCTTCATTAATAGATTAATTCATTAATATGTCATGGAAGAGTGGAGAACATGAGACTGTTTCCTATGACGCTCCAGAGACAGACGAGTCTTCGCTGAGGCCAGCTTCCAGCCTCCGCCACTGAGACTGCAGCTCTGCACAAGACGTTTGGCCAGCGGAGAAATTAAAATGGTCGTGCCCAACTGAGCCTGGTTTCTCTCAAGGTTTTTTTTCTTCACTTCCGCCTTTAGTGAAGTTTTTTTTCCCTCTCCGCTGTCGCCACTGGCTTGCATGGTTCAGGATCTGTAGAGCCGCGCATCGTTGGATTTGCTCTTCAGTGTTTGGACTCTCAGTAGTGATTATTAAACCACACTGAACTGAGCTAAACTGAACTGAACTTAAACACTACAAACTTAACTACACTGTTCCTATTTACTGTGACCTTTTATGTGAAGCTGCTTTGACACAATCTACATTGTATAAGCGCTATACAAATAAAGGTGAATTGAATTGAATTGAATTAATAATCCTTGCTTCTTCATCAGTCTTCGACTGGTCATCAGCAGTAACTTGAACAGTGCATCACACAGGAGAACGTTATTAGCATGTTTTGCAGCAAACAAAGCACGCCATTCATTTTTACACATTGCCCAGCTTTTACTCCACAAAATGTCAGCTTGCCTTTTCATAAGCTGCATTCAGCCAACTCTTGCAATGACATTCAAACCGTGGGAAGCTCATTACAGGGAATACTGGGTGACAGAAGATGAGAACTCCACCACTGTTTTTCACATGTTTTTCAGAGCCGAACCAAGACAAAGCGGGCCTTGGTTGAAAGCATTCTTTTTGAGCTCTTCTGGCAAAAAGAGTCCGCAAGCGTTGGTGGTATAGTGGTGAGCATAGCTGCCTTCCAAGCAGTTGACCCGGGTTCGATTCCCGGCCAACGCATTACCTTTTGGCTGCTGTATACATCACTTAGTCCGTTGCCACCCTTGTGAAAAGGCAACAGCCAAAAAGACAAAGGAGAGCCTCCCCGTCGGGGAATCGAACCCCGGTCTTCCGCGTGACAGGCGGAGATACTGTCCACTATACTAACGAGGATCTGCGCAGTAAGAAAACCCATTCTTCCCCCAGACAGATCAGCAATGTAATCCAGTCCTAACAGCATTGTCTGCAGAGCTGGCACTAAAGACCTTGGCTGACAGCAAGAGGAGGGTAGAAAACTGGGCTTGGACAGATTTTCTTCATTAATAATCCTTGCTTCTTCATCAGTCTTCGACTGGTCATCAGCAGTAACTTGAACAGTGCATCACACAGGAGAACGTTATTAGCATGTTTTGCAGCAAACAAAGCACGCCATTCATTCTTACACATTCCCCAGCTTTTACTCCACAAAATGTCAGCTTGCCCTTTCATAAGCTGCATTCAGCCAACTCTTGCAATGACATTCAAACCGTGGGAAGCTCATTACAGGGAATACTGGGTGACAGAAGATGAGAACTCCACCACTGCAGAGTGAAATTATCGACCTCCCATTTTTTGGGTGAGGTTGAACCTTCGAAGGCTTTATCCAACCTCAACGTCAGAAAGAGATGGGATCCATACTCAACTTTTTTTTTTCGCCCACACAAAGAACTCCTTGGTCGAAAGCTTTCATTTTCTACACTTCTGTGAGAGGATGTCTACAGGCGTTGGTAATATAGTGGTGAGCATAGCTGGCTTCTAAGTATATTCCCAGCAAATGGATTCCTTTTGGCTGCCATAACATTACATGGCCAGGCGCCACTCTTGTGAAGATGTCCCATAACATGTGGGTAGATCAGTGCATTTTGAGATGGTTGATTTGTGTGTTGTTCCTTTTTTAAAGTGTCTTTTATTTTTTAAATCTCTCAATTTAGGCTATTTTAGGCTATTAGGAGATATTAGTTCATCTATGGGCTGTAGGCTATTGACCAACACCCCATGCATACAGTTTAGGCTACACACTGCAGGTCTACAGTTCTGATGTGTTCTAAATTGTTTTAGATGACAGTGAGACATGCTATATTTAGTTTTTATTGTAAAATATACATTATACTCCAGTACAAAGTAAAATAATATTTATTAATGGCCATTGGCAGCGTATAGTTGTTAAGCTTAAATAGTCGAAGTATGTTTTTATTAATATTAAAACAAATTACAAAATAGCCACGTTTCCGTATATTTTCATCAAACAAAAAATGCAATTGTATTTTGGTTTTAATTTGATTAGAAATGTAATAGCCGTTTAGGCCAGTGTTTCCCAACCCTGTTCCTGAAGGCACACCAACAGTCCACATTTTCAACCTCTCCCTAATCAAACACACCTGAGTCATCTTATCATAACATCAGAAGAGACTCCAACACCTGAAATGAATGGGTCAGATAATGGAGACATCCAAAATATGTACTGTTGGTGTGCCTCCAGGAACAGGGTTGAGAAACACTGGTTTAGGCAACACTACTTCTACATAACATTGGCTCTGATTGCGTTTTTACAGATATCCTAGATAGACTTTTTGGCTGAAAAACATTACCTGTTCATTTCAGTGCTGTATTATGACATTTTACAAGGGCTTTAGCTGGTACCGGCCTCAATTTCACGACTTGACGTTTATGTGGCGTCTACATATTGATGTCTGGATGACAGCGAGAGCGAGATGAGATGAAACCTCAGATTCAATGTGCAGCTGCACAGTTTCTGCAAATTTTGACTATAGGCTCATTTAAATTTAAATATTGCCGAAATATTGCCAGACAGACGAAGTAACTTTCGATTTTGGAAGAGAGCTGCCTTAGTAATGAAAGACACAGTTGGTGGACACACACACGCACACACACAGGATACACTTATAGGCCTATTCATTATTGATTTATTTAACATTAAATGCACAGTAATTAAATTTAAAAAAGAAAGGCATAACTTCGGAAAAAGTGCTCACTGCTGTTTCTGCGATTTCTGTGGTTGCTTTGTTTCTCTGCCATTTGCTTGTCAGTGGTGCGGCATTGCTAGATTACTTTTGTTTTAATCAGAGAATAAGATTAGGACTTCATTCATTCATTCATTTTCTTTTCGGCTTAGTCCCTTTATTAATCCGGGCTTACCACAGCGGAATGAACCACCAACTTATCCAGCACGTTTTAACGCAGCGGACGCCCTTCCAGCCACAACCCATCTCTGGGATCCTCCATACACACTCATTCACTACAGACAATTTAGCCTACCCAATTCACCTGCACCACATGTTTTTGGACTGTGGGGGAAACAGGAGCACATGGAGGGAACCCACGTGAACGCAGAGATGGCATGCAAACTCCACACAGAAACACCAACTGACCCAACCGAGGCTCAAACCAGCGACATTCTTGCTGTGAGGCAACAGCACTACCTACTGCGCTTCTGCGTCACCCAAAGATTAGGCCTACAGATGTTACTACTTCAATGTGTTCCTTTTGGCGCCATTCATACCGCGGCGACAGCGGTACTTGGTGCGCCAGCAGCTTTTGACCGCTGGGTGGCAGTTTAACCACAGATATTCAGCTTTGCCTTTCCACAACACTAAACAGACTTTTCTGTGCGTACCTTATGTGATCAGATGTGTTCAATTAAAATATAATTTTGATTTAGTTTTCTTAGTAATAAACATGATCTTACCAGGGCTTAAAGTATTCCGGCACCATGCCGGATCTCCGGCGTGCGGCCGTGAGAGAAAAAAAAAATAGAGCTTGCACATGCGGTTTAGTTGGGGATGCTCAAAATAACCGATTAAGCAATAACCGAAAGGGCACGTTTGTAACCGATGAATGGTATCAGTTAAACGATTAAAATATGCTTTATACATTTTTAAAGTTTGGCTGCAGACGGGGCATCTGTTAAATTGTTTACTGACTGCAGCCAGTGTTTTACGCTCTGCTTATGCTCGCTCAGCGCCAATCTGGAAACATTTTGGATTCGTGGCGAACGAGAAAGGCGAATCAATAATTAGGATGAAGCTATTTGTTGGGCTTGTTTAGAAAAATAAGTGTTAAATGGACAAACACGTCGAACCTCCAGAGCTGCGGTTATGTCACCCAGCCCATGGAATGCGGAGCCAGCTCCGGTGTCATCTACTGAACGCAAATGCCCAGCTAGTCCAGCCAGGTATGGCAGAGAGGCCTTTTCAAAAATGGCCAAATACAAAAGAGAAACTGATAAATAGTAGACGTTGATGAGAAATGGAGCAGCATATTTGGTAGTTGAGAACGCGCCGCTCCGCGATGTAGAGCTGGTTTCCGAGAAATGCAGGCGGCGGAGCAAGATACCCTCTTTGCCACAGTATCTGCATGCGCTACAGGCACACGTCTCAGTGCTGCTGGAAACATTGTAATCTCAAATAAGTCTCCGTTTAAACCGAACAAAGTCAACATGTTAGTTTTTCTGGCAAAGAATTTAAAATATGAATAGAAAACAAAAGGCGGAGAGACGCAGTTTTTTTTTTCAACATCTGACTTATGTTGTTACAAGCCTAGGCTAATATTTTTGTTCTT